>NW_015090862.1:10961246-11195984 GCF_001431845.1 Calidris pugnax
TTTTTTTTTTTTTTTTTTTTTTTTTTTTTTGTGGTTGGACTCGATGATCTCTGAGGTCCCTTCCAACCACTACAATTCTGTGATTCTGTGAAATGGAGTCTTCAAAGGTCCTGGCAAAAGTAGGAAGTGCTGTGAGCTCTGGAAACGTGCTGCCTTCATGGTGCAAGGCTAAGTGTGCTTTTGTAGCTGGTGTGGTCAGGTCTCCAGCTGAAATGTCCTCTTTGGTCAAAAAGTGGAAGAATGGACCAACTGTAAAGTGCAAGCAAATGGTGTGCCATGGGGAGCAGCTCCCTAGTGTTGTGGTCAGAGAGTGAGCGGTCCTGCACAGGTAATGCAGTCAAATAGATGTAGGGCAAACACTGAATACATTTAAAAATAAATTCAATAATATTTTTCCATAAGCAAACAATAATGTAGTATACTTTTCAGAATTTCGTTAGGGTTTTTATCTTAGACTGTAATTTGTCTAAATGGGTAGCTCTTCTTCTAGGCCTGAATCCTCCAAGAGATGTCTCTCCAGCATATATGGAGGGAGGTGGTGATGTGTGTAAACGTTTAAGCACACACATGTAAATCTGCATATGTGTTTATATTTTGGTCTCACCTTGCTAATTCTAAGAGATCTGTTTTGTAGCATACTGTACAGAATATATCTTGCAAGTACTTTTAAAGAATCAATTACAGAGTTAATTCAATAGCTATTAGTAATGAAGCATAAATGTAACTTTACGATTCTGCCAGCTGGCTAAGGTAACATGCTTTCATCATCTACAGAAGCAAAGCATTTTTCAAATCTCTGGCTGAATATTAAAATTAAAGATTAAATTATAATTACTAGAGGGCTTCATGGCAGTCTGAAGCTGAACCAAAGAGGACTCCTCCCTCTCGTGTGTCCTTCAGGGGCTGCACTCCTCAGCCTGGATCCGCAGCCCATCACATCTGCTCAGGTGGGGCAGAAAACTGGTTAGGAGGCTTCATCAGTTGATTGATTTATATGAAAGAATGTAGATATCTGTGCTTTGGATTGTGGCAATAGTTTTCAATTTATTTTGACCTTTTTTCCACTCCTGTCAGTGGCAGCGATTGCTTTTGTTGACCGCAGCTATATTTCTAGGTCTTGTGGGGATATAATATTTTTGGCAGGTCCTGCATTAGCTCCCACCCCCCCACACAGTGCAGTTTCATGGAGGATGTCTTTCTATCACTTGCATGCCATTCCTGTGTCTTCCATAATGTAGCACATCCTCAGTAATCCTGTACTTGATGCGATATCACAGGCACACGGTGATATTTTGTGAGTAGCAATCAAGCACTAGTGCCACGTTAATAGGGTATTTCAGTAAATAGAATGGTAGAGCAGTGTGTTTTTATGAGGCGATTTGTTTCTGGTAGTGGCCACTGGGTGGAGAAAAAACTGAAAAAGCTGAAAGTAGGAGCATAGAAGAAAGTAAGTGGCCTGATTTCCAGGACATTCAGGGCGCCTGCAAGTCCTCTTGTCTTGCTGACAATACTCAGCAGCTCCTGGAAATCAGATCATTTGTTTAGGTGCCTGATTTTGAAATATGGCAGGCTGGGACTTGGGCTTGTGACAATTCCAAGACACAGTTTAGCAAAAAGGTCAAGAAAAAAGTAAGCAATGACTGAGCGAGCAAAGCTTGGGCAGCATAAGGTGGCACACTGAGCCAGCACCAGTGGAAAGAGGGTTTGGAAGGGAGCTTTTCAGGAGGAGCTTGCTAAAACAGAGCAGTATTTATGCTTGCTTTTTCTTTATAATTTTCCTCCCTATTAATTTAAGATCTGGGGACCAGAGCATTTGCAAAAATCAGCGGGAATGTGACTTGGCCATACAAATACATTTTCTGCCTGTGTGATGTATTGCCTATAGAAATTAACTATGGGCACAATGATTTAAAATATTGTTCCTTTTGATCCCCCTGTTAATCTGAGGTTATATGCAAGAAATTACTGCTTATAACCTAGTTTCTTCACTCTCCTGCAGGCTGGGGATGAGACACCCCTTAAGTTGCTGCTAACACTTCTGTAGCATGGGCTTAAAATGAAAATGAAGCGGTTGCTTGGAAACCCTCCTCCTCTTTGTGCTACTTATTTTACTTTCTCAAGATGCCTTTTTCCAGACTATTAATTGTAAAGTGGCAAAAATATTACAGGCGGAGCTGCTGGTGTCTCTTGCTGTGAAGATTGTGTAATGTTGCCTCTTACAAGCCCCTGTTTTGATTGGCGTACGCTTTGCCAGACTTCATCCATTTCGAACTAAATTTTGGAGGGAATTTTCTGTGCTGGGTGTCTCCCTAAACTCTTTAGGAAAACTTCAGCCAAAATGAATCCTAAGAACAATACACTGGCAAAAAGATGTGGTGAACTTTGAGAAGGTAAAATATCTCAACGCTTTGAAGCAAGGACCTGAAATTCTGTGGGCGGAGGATTGTCTGGCTTTTACCTAGGGATATAAAACTTACCATTTCTAATCTATGAATGTTTGGCTAAATTGTAGAGATTTCCATGGCTTACAATTTGCATGTGTCCCATAGGGACAGCTTTGGTGTATTTAGCAGCTAAAACCAGAAGCAATTTCAGCCACACTGGTTACTCTAGACCTAACTGAAGTCAGCCCTCCAGGGGTTATGCCTTATTGAAAGGATATGCAGGGTGGATAAACTACATGCCAGAAAATCCTAATTCTGACCTATATGAAATTCTGAGTACTTCACTTTGCAACCTTAATGTTCTTACAGGGTTTTCTTGTGCAAAGTATATATTTTCTAAATTGCGCAACTGAGGCATCAAATGCATAGATCTTATAATTTCTGCAGCACTTTTTGTATGGAAAACTAAATTTTCCATACAATTTCATTACTGTTAGTCTGCTGGGAATTCCAACAGACATGGGATCCCGTATCTTTGATAACGGGGATGTTAGTGCAAAAGGCTATGTGAAAAATTTAAAGTGTATGGATCCACAAAATGCCTCAGGGTTACCCCTATTATCTGTAGGAAATAGTCCTTCAGAGAACACTCTGGGACTGGATAGTACTGAGAAGGCAGCTTTCCTGACACTGGATCAATGATTTATTTTATTTTGGAAGTGTCTTCTGAGGAGTGGGGTAGGGACAAGATAATTCTGAAGAGGGTTTAGCAGCATGAGATCTCTTGTGCAACTAAGCAAATAGCTGGGCAGTCTGGTTACAGAGAGTTTCAAAGTACACTAATCATGCAAATATTTTTTGAGTGAAATAGTAAAATGCTGTTTGTTTTAGTGGCATGCAGAATATGATACATACTTTAAAATTTTTATGTGGAAAAAAAATATTGGTGGGAAGCCCTGGATTGTAGGAGTGAGGCAGGAATTACTTGCCTCTGTATTTTTGGATGTTACTACAAACCACTTCTTTTCCCCATGAGCGCTAATGGCAGTGCTATGTAACTGGGTGTTTAGAGGCACAGAAGAACTATTTTGTGTTCAGCAGACTCTCATGTCTTTCTGGGCCTTGCATCTCTTAAAGAAGGGCAGGAAGATGGGTATGTGTAGGTTGACAAGGCCATGAGGCATCGTTTGGATAGAATCAAAAGGGATATGGTGTAGGCAGGAGATCAGACATGTGTTTTAGACTGTGCAACCTGGTTTGAAACATGTATTGTTTTATAGTCAACAAAGGACTACCATCTACCTGACCTGCCTGCACCTTCTTTTTCCATCTGAAAATTCTGTTTGGAATTTGGGCATTTTGGTGATTCTTTTTTTTTTTATGTTTTAAATAACTGGAAATCCTGAAGACACAGTACCCTGCACATATAATGTGCCCAGGCAGCTTGACATGGCCCAGCTACCCATCCTGCTGGGCTTGCTCTGCTCAGAGCATCTGGACGTGTTACTCCCTGGGATGTCCTGGTCAGAGATGCTGCAACCCAGGCATACCAACCTGAACTCACATGGATGCTACGTCTCAACTTTCCATACCCCAGAAAGCTGGCAGAAACCATGTATCAGCAGTGCTAAAATATGGCTGGAAGCTGTGTGCATCTATTGGAAGCTGCGTGCTAGCATTCCCTCACTCAGCAGGGGCGTGATGAGTTTTTCATTAATATTAGCTCTCTGGAAGGAGCAGATGGTGCCAAGATCTTGCACCTCAGAGCCAGAATTACAGTTTGGAGCCAGCTGCATCGTTTTCATTAGCTCTAGAGTTTCACAGACCCCTTCTAGCCCTCATTTACCTTTGTAAGTGGGATGAGAGTGCCAGCTCAATGAACTGGTGTGTTAAACATGAATAACATGTTGAATGATTATTCTGAGCATCAGTGCTGACTGATGAGGGAATGCCATGCTTCCAGCCTCTCTCTTGCTGATGGCATATGTTGCTTTCACCGATAAAATCTGTAGACTCTAGAAAACTAGCTCCCAGGTCGCCTGGAGAAGGCCATAAGGCAGCAGCAGGAATGTTCAAGGGCGGCATAGCAGGAAAGCCTCTGGCAGTTCTACGTTACTGATACCTGGATGGTGAGACTCTTGAGAAGAGGTAGCAGAGAGGCAACCTCGGAAGAATGGATTACAGCAACATTTTGTACTTGTATTTTTGTGCATTGGATTGGTGAATATTGCATCAACACAGACAAGTTTCATAACATTGAGATAATAGAACAGAAGCGTTTTTAATGCTCTAAAGGACAACGACAAAATGAAGATAATGAAATGAAGATAAAGATACTGTGGTGGGCCAGTAAGGTGTAATCCTTACAGATAGTGCAGAGAGGGAGAGGAGAAACCAGAAGATCTTGATGCAAATTACCCAAAGGCTTCTAAAATGAAAGAACAACTTCAGATTGCAGTGGTGCGGTGGGTTTCCATAGGCTGATTCAATTAACTATACTCTGCTTAAGCTCACTAGGAATGTGTTCAGACACATGACTGAAGACACAGTGTGCGTAGCTTGCACCAATAGCAAGTGGAATTTTGAACATTTGGCTTAAGTAATGCAATGTGTCATTTGCTTCCCAATGCACCCTAATCTGCTTTAAAACACAGATGGGTCATCTCAATACCATAGAGTTACAGCCTTTAAATGTCCTTTTCATGGCAAAAAAAAAAAAAATTAAGAGAAAGGATATCTCCATCTCAGAGTTTATATTCATTTGCGTAACTATTCTGACTCTGGCATACAACCTCTCTTCTCTGGGATCTGATCTGCATACAGAAGTCAATGGGAACATTGCTCTCAGCTTGGCAGGGGCTATAACCAGTACTGACAGAGATTATTGCTCTTGCTACACTGTAAATTTGGACAAGCTAGCTAAACAGTGCAGTCTTCTAAGTGGATGGTTGTGAAAGGTTTTTAAATCTTGGGTTTTGTCCCTTAACGGCTTTTCCTTATTTATTTTTTCTTGTTGATCCAGTTGGTTTGATGCAAATGCAGTGAAACCATCCAGGAATACAAAAAAGTATCAGAAAATAACTTTCAGAACACTTACAAAGAACTCTCTAAGACTTCAGCTAGGTATAAAGGGGTCTCATGGTAGCATTTCTTTTTTTTAAAAAAGAACTTGTTGATTATTACTACTGTGCCTGGATTTAACAGAATGTAATTTATTCCTTTTTCTAATAACTGGCAATTAAACACAAAAGGTGAAACACATCCTTCTGAAGTGAAGGGCAGAATTCCCACTGTCTTTGATGGGACTAGGAATTCACCCAGAGTATACATGGAGAAATATTTTCGACACTCTGCCAAAAGCTATGCTTTGTGGTAGTAAAGAGCTTTTATTAAGCTCACAGCTCCAGCTATTCACATGATGCATTTGAGGGGTCTCTGCTGCCCTGCTGTTTTTCTGACTGCTTAAGGGCATGTACAACTAATTACAGAAGGGGAATTGGTGGTTGTGTGTGTGTTTCTTTCAGGCAATAGATATAAAGAGGGCCTCCAGGTACCAGCCTGTGTCTGTAAGGTAAAGGAAATGTATCTCTTGCAAGAGGGAAGTCTCATCCCAGCATTTATATCTTTTTCCTGGGCCAAAGGAAGGCTTAGAATCAGCTCCACCAGGTTTCTGCTCGGGCCTTAGTCACTGGGATTAACTGTTGCTGTGACTTCTTTAACCAGGCTGGGTAGTGGATCGATGTTTCTTGGCTGGCTGGTACCTACTGCCCCCCATGCAGAGTTACACAGCTCATGGTAAGGCAGTTCTATGATATCCACTTTTTAAAAAAAAAAAAAAGTGCTTCCCAGCCACATCACTTCTTGTCTGCTTGCTTGCCAAGGCGTCATTAAGAAAAGAACTATTGACCTCATTAGTAAATTAAAAAAAATACAGGCTAGGAACATACAAAATATAATTTGTGGGGTGAGATGGAGGAGGAGAGTACCTAAGGTAGGGATTAATAATTATTTTGGCCCAAATTGCTCTCACAGTAGAGGGATTCTCATTTAGCTTTGACACCTTTGCTTGTTGCTGGGGCCCCCAGGGGGCTTATCTGCCTGCCCAAGTCCCAGCCTGTTTTCTGCTTGTGACTCTTCATCGAGGTCTTGGGAGGGAGGACAAGAGAATTCAGCAGAAATGAATGAAAGACAGTCCAGAGTGGGAACAGCACAACTGCTGCTCCCAGAACCTGGGAGTTCTTGCGGGGATCTTGGCTGGTTGTTTTAAGGATATTGCTTGTTACAGCAGTGGAGTAGCCAGTGCAGAGAAAAAGAAATGTTTTAACGCAACAAAACTGAATGCACTGATTTCATCACAAAAGTGTATTGTAGCCTCATTCTCAACATAGCCTCACACGCATATAAAGATGCATATAAAATGTGCCTGTGCAGATCCCTTCCTGAAGGGCATTATGGATGCCCTCCACATGGAGGTTATTTACATGTTCAAGCAGCCATCATTGTCCATTGGGCTTCAGTTCCAACAGATTAAACTCCCACAAAACCAGCTTCTGCTTGATCTTGCCAAATAAGCCAGGTAGTTTTGTGGTTAGCTCATGACAGCAATACTTGCTAGTGTGCTTTGTACAAACAAAGGAGGTTCCGAAGTGAGAGAAGCTTTAGCTTTCTGTTGATGCTTCTTCCAAGGGTGACTTCTTCTCATGTTTGTATGTCAGTAACTTGGAAGTTCTTTGGTAATACAATTTTCTTTGCAGCTTTTGACAGAGTAAAACAAAACTGCATGGTGGCATAAATGAATGTGTGGGGTTGTTCCTGGATGCTAAATGCCCACATTGTGCTCACGTGCAGGGAAGTGAAGTTGGTCCTACTGTGGTCATGGGACAGAATGACAGATTGCCTTTTCCCTGGCTATAAATTGCGTGCCTTGTTGATTCTTAAAGCAATGCAGGTTTAATATTTGTTCACACTACAGCTGCATGTGGGCTCCTGTGGTATGAGAAATTTGGGTTTGTGGCTTTGGTCTTTTATTTCCTTGTAATTGGGCATGAAGATTGACTGGAAGAGATTCTTCTGGCAGAAGCAGGGGGATCACCGAACATGCACTGGAGCTTTTCTTGTTTGAAGGTAATTTGCTTCATGAAACCCACATAAAGGAACCCACATTTAGAGAGGAATATTAACAAAGGATTTTTTTTTTGTTCACAAATCATACCCTATATAGTAAATGCTGTGGCTGTTAAAGAGATTTTCTGTGTACAGAGGCTAGGATACAGTAACAGTTTTTCAATTAGTATAATATTAAAAGTATACAGTAGGGTTGTACAGAGCTGAAAAATGGTGGTTTTGTGATATATTCAAGGGAGTAAAACAGTGAAAAAATACATTTTCATCTAGCAAGAGTTGACATATGCACCCACTTCAGGTTTTGTTAATAATGTCCTAATTTGCAGTGTGTCATAGGAGGGCAGCATTAGTTATTGTAATGCTGTATTTATGATGTTATCAGTAGCAGAGCTGCAGTATAGTTTTCACCACAGAGCAGAACTTGGATTACTGGGGATTTAACATGAAAGTTCAATAACAAGAATTTAATATGTACTATGTACAGTTAGAATGATAGGTTTTTTTCTGTCTCTCAGCAGGAAATAAATGTGCTGGATTGTTAAGCCTTGTTACCCTGTTCCCCATTCAGAAAACAAATATACATATAGGTCCATATCATTCCATGCTTTCACTCTATGTAGTTACATTGGCTTTGGTGTGTGACATTGATTTACATCAGGAAAGCATCCAGCCCATCTGTAAAAAGTAGTATCTTTATATGGCCCTAAAAGTCATGGAAGAAATCATGCCAGAATATCAAAGGTATTGACTGTATTTTAATATCATTTAGCAAAAAAGAAACTGGGAGAGTGAGGGAAAAGCGCGTTTGCTTTTCGGTGTTTGACTTCTAACTTGTGGTTCAGAGCAAGCTGTCAAAGACCAAACAGACACTGATTTCTAAAACTTTTTCCAAGTTAATTTATTGCTCATAATACGTGCTGCATTAACAGCCCTGGAGACTGAAGCCTTTTAATTTGGGTGGATTTCAGGATTCTGACACAAGGCCTAAATGTTTTGATTTTTGGGAAAGGACTCTATTTGTGTAACGTATAGTTACAGGCATGCTGTTGATGCTCAGTAAATAATCAAAAATAACAATAATATCAGAGTAATGTGATCTACACAGCTGTTCTGGATGGGGCTTGGAAGATGAGACCCACTTCGTGCTGGTTCCCAGTGCTGCTGCATTTCTTCTGGCTGATGTACTACCTATGAACCACAGGAGCAGCTGCTGGACTCTGCTGGATCTGCAGGGGCTTTGTAGGGTGCTCCAGCCTGCTCTTCTTTCCTCTGACAGATTTAGGAATCCCCAGCTTAAAGGAAGAGATTGCTTTCTGCCTGCTGCGAAAAGCAATTTTGAGCTGTCCCTTCTGGGGCCAGGCTGCTCATTCTGCACCTGAAGTTGAATGTTTTTTGAGCCAAACCAGCTGGGATCACTGTCTCTCGCACAGGTATGAGGAGCAAAATGGCTTTCAGAACGGAGGGTGCCGTAGAGCAAACGTTGGCCATTCAGCAGTGCTGTCACCATGGGTAGATGTCCGTGTAGTTGACATGAATTAAGAAAGAAGGAACTGGAAGTTTATGTGGAAAATTTCTCAAGCTTAGTATCACATAACAAATTGAAACTGTTACAAGCTACAAAATTTTCCCATCTTAGCTGCTCCTTAGACTTAAGCATCAACCCTGGGACCGCTCGGTTGGTGAGCGGGGGTAAGAACATCAGAGAATACTCTGGTCCTGTAAGGTGGCAGCCCAAATGTTCATTCCTGCCATCATCACAGGAGGAAAGGCCAGTAGCACCTTGCAGGAAACACACACATCTTGCAGGACTGGTCTGCAATGTCTCTTCCCTTTCCTCATCCCTTAAATCTCCATGAGAGGAGAAACAGGTTTGGCTCAAAAAAACAGGTGTCCTATATAGGGGATGTATGTTGGTGTTTGGACTTTCTTAGTAGCAAGGTCACGTAACTATGATCTTGAGCAGGTCACTTACATTTGGAAACAAGAATTTGACAAAAATGACCGATATAGGATAAGAATGACGTATGCTAAACTCAGGATGTGGGAGAAATGTGAAAGAGCTGAGCCAGGTTTTTGCCCTTTGAAGACAGGGGAATGTCTGTGTAATAAGCTACCCTTTATACTAGACTAAAAAGAAATCATTCTTTCTTATTGTTGTCAAATTGGCATGAAGTATCGTTGCTGAATACATCTAGCTGTTTCCAGTTGCCTTTAACTGAGCTACATATTGAATATTTGAGTTCTTTATAAACACAAGATGAAATTATCATCATTTTCCAGAAGGCTTACAATGCCATATAAACAATTCAGCTAAAGTAAAGTATTTCTTAATAATCTCTGAAACACTGTAAAAATTATTTCCTGGTCTGTAGCTAGGAAATGCTCTGGTCCTTGCTTCTGCCTCCACAGGAACAAAACATTGCTGGTTTACAGGCACTTCCTATGGGAAGGCAGAGAAAGAGTTGTTCCTTACAGCATTCAGTATCCAGTGCCTGCTGGTTACAAGGACAGTGATTTCTTGTAGTTGTTGGGATCTGGCTGTTTATCAATGGCCAGAAAACCAGACATTAAACTTTCAAGGCCGTTAGCAGGACTTGGGCTCATGTGCTGAACTGATTGATGTTGCTGTATTATCAGAGTTGGCATCCTTCAGAAAAAATAAGGGAGGGTTTTTATTGGACTCACTTCAATTACAGCTCCACCTGCAAAGGAATGCCTTGTTTTTCTTTTATTAATGAAATTTCAGATTTTTTTTTTCCTCATTTTTCTCCCCTCTCTTCCCCCAAACTCCCACCCATTTCTCTGCCAGCTCAGCATACTTTTGATTATCAGGAAAAGATTGTATCTGTCTCTAATGTTAACCTGGTCTTTGCCCTTGTGGGAATGAAAAAATCCAATGGCATTACAAAAGGAACTATGAGGACTCCTAATGTCATCCTGTTCAGCATTCCCCTTCTTAGTAAAATAAGCTTTAATATTCAGGACATTGAATAAGCTGCAGTGAGTGCCAATTTCTTGCTTGTATACTTGTTGCCTTGCCAAAGTCTCTTTGGCTCTCCAACAGGGATGCACAATAGTAGAAATGAGTAAAGTGAAATACCAGATCCAGCTCTGATCAAACTCTGGAGGAGTTTTTATTTAGATTTGAACTTTCTCACACCCATTTCTATGCAATAGTTGCTGGTGCTTGGTGGCTTGCCACAGCATAAATATCATATACTGGAATGTGTTTAGCATTAGAAGATTACCTGGGGAAAAAGCGTTTCCAGTTGTAATGCCTTAAAAGTTCTGTTTCCACTCTGACTTCCCTCGCCCCTCCTCTCTTGCTTTTTAACATCTGCATGTGAATATAATAAAGTGCAGACTGAAGCTGGTCATTTACAGAGAAGGAAGAGCACTGGCGTTGTAATTGAGATGTTACTGCCTGCCTCTATGGCACATATTAGCTGAATAAAACATGCAGTCAATAAAGTGAAACAAAACAATAAAACTAAGCCCTTTGGTGCTCTGTTATAGGGTGTTATGCAACGTAGAAACCTGCAGTCATAAAACTGCGAATGAGGGAAACCTTACACTTTCAAGAACAAAGGCATCCAAGCATTAAGTTGGAAACGGCACTAAACTTCCATTCTCTGTGCATCTGGAAGCAGTTAGCTTTAAAAGCCATACCAGTTTATACCGATCTCTTCCAATTTAAATAGGGCCTTCATGTGCTCTTGTTAGATGCTTATACAGAAACATGGTTTTAATTAAGGCATGCATTGATCCAAGTCCAAAAGATACATTTATTTCGGAAGATAAATTCATTAGCCATAGGCATAAAAAGCTGGTGTTCTTACTGAGACAATTCCAGCATTGGGAATGATGTTCTGTATCCTTTCTAAGTGTACGGTATGCCATACAGCTCCGTTTTGTATGGCATCAATCAAATATACTGTATCCTTAAACCGTTTGGCATAGTTAATTTTGAGAAATAAAGACAAGCTGAAGGAAGGAAAATTAAGATGTATAAGCATAGGAGGACAGATGTTTTCAGCTGTCAGATTTCACTAGCACTTATCAGTAACTTATGTGTGATATTTAGTTATGGAAAATAAATCCTAGTGAATAATTTATTGAAATATATGATTTTCAGTAAATTGCCCAGACACAGTAGCAAGTTTCATGAATGTCTTTGTAGGTATTTATAGCTTAAAGATATTTTTTCAGTACTTCTTGGGGTGTAAATGAATAGATCTCTCGGGGACATGGAGTATTTCTCATCAGAGAGGCATAACTCACTCCCTGTGTTTAAAAGTTGAAAAATGTGTAACATTTTTCACAGTTCTTAGTTTGTTAAAACCTATATCCACAGATATCCCCACTTGTGTACTCCTGAAACTTCTGGGGGCACATGGAAAGCATAAGATGGAAAAAATGTTGCACAAATAAAAATGACTATTTATGGCCATCTCTTTACAGTTGTAAATGATTAAAATGTTTATGTAGTTATATAAACTATGTACAGGGAGAAGTTGCAAAACTATAATGTGAAAACTTAGGAAGAATTAGGAATGTGGAAAACTTAAGTTTTCTGCCTTGCTTTCTCCCTATTCTGCTTTTAGATAAAATTTGGTATAGTATGCCAGTTTCTGATGATGTATTAATGCACATGCTTAGAGACGCTAAGACTGGTGCACCATTTTCTGATAAACGCTTTAGTGAAGTCTGGCCTCTTTCCAGGAACTCAGGATTGAAATGATTTCAGGCCAACATATTCTTGACTATCTTCATTCACAAGAAAGGCCCCATCTGACTCTTGACCACTTTCATGCTTGATGTTTTTTATGGACCTCATTTAAAGTCAGGGCACATGACAGATGTGCCTTGACATCAATGAACTTTGAACATGGCACTGCAGGTTCAAACGCTTGCAGGCCTGGGTCATTAGCGTGCCATCTGCTTTCCATGGGGCTGCAGGATAGACCTTATTGTACCGTTTAAAGGGACTTGGACTGCATGACCAGAACTACTCCTCGGTGACGCATATCTCTGACTATACTGTACCAAGCTAAAGAAATTAAAGCTTTTCCATTTATTACTGCTTGTATCGCATGTTTAGACCTCGTTATTTGCACCTTGTCTTAATGTGGAGCTAAACAGTCAATATTGCTTGCGGTTTCTTGCTTTATATAAAGCTATTGGACACTGCATCTTCTAAATCAGTAAAGTTTGAATGGTTCAGCACCAAGATTTCAGTCATGAAACACTAGAAATAAATGAACCTTAACACATCCTTTTACTGGTATCTGTGGATGTAACCATCACAAATCTGAATAACTACTTGAAGTCAAAACATTAAGCCCTGGATGCTGATAGTATTGGTAGCCTTATAGCTTGTTCAGAGCGAAAAAACTTACTGTGGATTGGTTTGTTGCGATGCTAGCATTGATATAGAAACTTCCCAACATACTGGATATTTACTACTTCTCTTTTATACTCCAGTTCAGGAGAAGATCAGCGTGAAATAAACTGACAGTTTGCCAAAGCTAGTAGATATGCATTGAAGAAGTCTCTGCTGTACTGTGTGTGTCTTTGAATATGTATTACTTTAAAATCCATAAAAATATGAGTTAAGGCAGTCATATTACTGTATTTACTTTTAGTATGGAATTTTATTAGAAAATCCATTTACTTCTGCTCCTTAAAATCTAGTCCTGTTTTGTTTTGAAAAACAGAGTATATATTTTTTTTGTTCTCATGTAATATAGGACTGTACTTGTTTCATTAAACTTCATTTCTTCATATGTAAAATGCCACTTCATGATTTTTGAGAGGTGAGAAGTCTGAGGATGCAGTGCTTGTGGAAGGGAGTTAGTAGCCATCAAGTAGTACTTTTTTTTCAGCCATCAAATAGTGCTTTTTTCCACCTTAGCATTTGCTTGCTTCCAGTTTTATTCATTCAAAGACTTATTACTAAGTTTTGAAGTGATCAGACAAACCAAAAATTTCTGGTGGCATTTTTTTGCTATTAGAAAGGCCTCCAAAAATAATAGGGACATCCACTCCCCACCCTACTCCACAGCCAAAATTAACAGAAAATTCATGCTTACATCATCACTAGGGGAAGATGTACTGGAGAAGGAGAAAGGGGGGTGACAGTAATTTTTCTTAAAAGCTTTATGATCTAGTAAGACCAATTAAGCGCACAGTCTTCAACCTGATGAATTCATTTTTCCTGTCACTTTTCTTGCTGGCTCATTTGGTGAGTTTTCATTGGCATTTTGAAGGACACAGAAGGAAAGTTAAGATTCTGCTTAGGAGATATTTTCCGAATGGTCTTATTATTTATGTCATAAGCCTTTCTTGTTCTGTATCAGTATAGGATCTATTATAAATGGACCTCGGTCTGTGATCAGAAGTTCTACCTATTACTCTGATTTCCAGAGAAGAAAACTGGATTCCCCTCCAGACACGTTTAGATCAGGAGAAACTTCAGGGCAATGTCAGTTTTGATTTGAAGAATTGTGGGTTGCTTTTTTTATTTCAGGGAAAATGCTTACCCAAACTATGGCAAATACATGAAGCAATTTTGTATTATATAGTACACTCCTTTTAAAGGAGTGTACTATAACTCAGCTCCCTGGCTCTGGCTTTATGCCTCCAGCATTGCTTTTGAAGCACTAGACAGAGAGGCTCTGTTAGAGGTGAACCTTCATGAGTTCTTCTAACACTCAGAAATTTCCTCCTTCCTAGTCAACAATCCTTAGAGCTTTTTCATGTTCAAGTGACTCCTCATGCTCTTGTCTCTCTTTCTGGAAATTAATCTCTCTAATTAGTATAGACACAAACACACTACACACAATGTATGCAACTATACTATGTCCTTTCATGTTAAATGTGGAACATACAGCTCACCACTGAACACATAAAGGAGGGTTATAGAAGACAAACTAGTGTATAAGATAATATGTTAAATAGGAGAATTCTGATGGTTTTCCAAGATTTCTTTTTAAGAATTCAACAACATACTGTTTACTGAATATTAGAGAAGGATTTTATAGACTAAATAATGGTTGTTCATGAACTTAACTGCAGTATACAGATTTGCTGTGGTGAACTACAGCATTTCTTCCTTGGAGAAAAACACAGCCTTGCTCAGCATCCTCCAGTAAAATAAGCATTTTAAAAGCACTGGAGTTACACTATAATTTATAGTTATCATTTTAAGCACTGAATTTTCAGACCATTTCCCTCTGTTTTCTCACTGGTGAGGAATGTTCAAGGACTGTAATATCAGCATGTCTCCTATTACAAAGTTAAACTCCAGAAACATTTAACAAGGTGAAAGTTCTAAAATTAGTCCATTTTCTCCAGCCCACACATCACACACCTGTGGGAGAACGTGGCCATGTACAGTGTACTTTACACTTTCTTTCCTCGTTACAAATCAAAACACTCTAACCTAGCATACAAAACCAAGCATTGCCTATTTTCATTAAGTCAAGAGACCTATTAATTCCAGATGTAAACCATTCCACTTATCCTTCTCGAAGCTGGAAAGGATATTTTCCTGTCCCTGTGTCTGGCTTTTGGCACGTGATCTTTACCCCGTGTTCCTTGCCCTGCCTATTGCACGATGCACCCCTGAAGGTTTGTCAGGCAGCTGGTGCGCAGCAAAGAAATGTCCACCCTGAGGAGTTCAGCTAGTTCAGAGTTTTTAAACTTTTCCAATGTGCTTTCAAGACATTTGATCAATATGTGCTCACTTTCCATACTTTAAGTGTGCTACCTGACCCGCGATTGCTAAACTTAGCGCTGCAAACCCCTAACTGTCAATGACTGCTTTTGAGAATTATACGACGCTTACAACAAGTCTAAAAAAAAAAGGAAAATGGTCATTATTATATGATACAGGGTCTTTGTTACAGCTAGAAAAAATTTAGATGTTCACAAATGGAGAAAGGTAGAGAACCACTGACTCAGATAATTTGTCTTCAAAGAAAGGATTGGCTTAATCCTGAACCATTTTTGTCTGTTTGTGGATCTAGCTTATTTCTTAGAAACTATATGCTTTACTGATGGCTTTACAGTTTTTTAGGTAGTGGAAGCTTCTTTGTGAACAAGGATGATTTCCTAGGAACTACTGCAGTTGAAAGAGTTTGCAGTACAGGTAGTAAGTCTGTAGTACTAACTAATAATGACCACACCGCTTCATGTACTCATGGTTTCTGTCACAATTGGTTTAAAAGTTGGTTTTTTTCAGTATTGATGTGATCCTTTAGTCAGTTGAATATGTGTGGATCTGAATAATCTGATGGCACACTGACACTGCTAAGAACATTATTGTGCCACTGAAATAAGAATACTACACTTTATAAATGGATGCTCTTTGTCTAGGGTTGAAGTATCAGCCTTATGTGTCTACAGCTGTGACCACGGATTTTTACTGTATGAGCCGGTCCAACAGAAGACATTACCTTCAGTGCAAAAATTGTCTTTCTGAAATAATATTCACTTGAATGCTGTTAACCACCAATACAAGGTGCTCAAAAAGAGCCTTTCAGGGACAAATTCTCATGCTTCTGGTAACAATCATTATCACCCGCGCTACTCTTAATCACATTGATTTCTGGCTCTAGTCTATATCACTGCCTAAAGTGATGTGTCAACTGCCAGTTGACAGTAAATTTATCTATGGTAAAGGGTTCATGGAAGCTGATTTTCGCTGTAGTCCTAACATAAGAGGAAGAGAGAATGCTGGTCCTCTCAAGAAATGGGCACTGGATGTGACTTGGCAGCCCTCATTAAAAGTTACTAGCTCCATCGCTATGTGACTAAGCTGCAGTGGACAACATATTGCTACCAGAATTTTATACTTCTGTTGATCTGCACAACAGTAAGTAGTGATTTTGATCCTAACATTTAAAAATGGGAAAAAATTTGGGAATATATGGATAAACCCATCAACAGCTGGGTTTGGCTGTAAATTTTACAGAAGTTTTCAGGGGCAGCGATTGCATCTTTGATGTGTGTTGGTGTTGTGACTAAGGGATAGCAATCTGTGCCTGGGGCTTGCAAGTGCCATGGTGAGACAAATGACTGTTAAATTGCCCTTGCTGCTGTTAGCTTTGTGGTATATCTGAGTACATAAGTGTTTATAAAAGCTATTTACACCACATCTTTCCTATCTTTGTATTTCAGGACAGCACTTAACCAAGGTAGAGAAGTAGGCCTATGAACAACCAAGGGGAATAAAATTGTCACTGTATTACTGGCAGACTTTCAAATGGAATTGCCATGTAAATTTTTTCCCTGTTTTTCCTTAAGAATAAGAAAATAGTGTTTAAGACATAAGTCAAGTTTAAAATGATAATTATTTTTGTTGGAAACATGATGGAAAAAAGAAAATTAGAGACAGATGAGTCACGCGGTTCTTGGGTATAGACCCAGCATATGAAGTTCACTGCTTGGACTGCTGCCTTTGCAGCTGAGAAATCCTTTAAATTATTTATTTATTTTTAAAGTGATTCATTTGGCACACTGAAGTAAAAGGAATAGAGGAAAATACATTTTTTTCAAGTCCGCTGTATACACAGTTTGGAGATAGTAATCTACAAATATTTCCAGTAAAAATTTTTGTTGTGTTGCTTTGGGTCTTGTAAAAAGGCAGTGCTTTATAGCATTTTCCAGTTATCTGTTCTCCAGTGGACCTTAAATGAAAAGACTACAGAAAAAACCTCTTCTGAAAAGTTACTTGTATGCCACTGAAACACTGACTGCTAGTAAATTAAAATAAACATTCTTTGTATAATTTATGATTTGATTGCTTTCAAAGCTGGAGCTCGGTGCTTGCAAAAGGACTTAATTTTATATTTTTTTTTTTTTTAGCTGGCATAGCTTGCAATGAGGAAAGGCATCATGTTAATCTGATGTAAAAGGAAACACAGGTTTCTTATGGGAGGTAACAGGAGTAACATTTTCCACTGTGTTATTGTAATACAGTAAATTGGGGAAATCCAAGCTGTCATTCATTAGGGGCTGTTCTTGCTAGAGGCTGGCTGTCAATGAACGTTCCTCAGCCAGTGGTGCCCATCAACAGTGGGATCAAAAATAACCAGTTGGGGAAACAATAAAATGAGAATTAGATTGATGATGATGAAGATGTCTTGGGAGCGAATTTCATCTGCACGGTGCTCTTAAAGAGCTGCTGACTATATACAGTGCATTAGCAGGTTAAAATGCCGAGGAGAGAAGACTTAAAGCAGGAAACTGGCTTGCTGATAGCTACATGAGCTGTATAAAGGTTGTGAGGGTCCAAGCTCTGTGCCCCTGCACAGCTGGTGTTGGATGCCATTGCTCAGAAATCTTCATGCTACTTTTGAGCAACAAGCAAGTCTCTATTTTGAATATGAATGAGTGAAGTCAACTGCCCCTTAATTTATACACATTGCCAGAGACTGTCCCAGGGTTTGGAATTAAATACTCCAGCACAAATCTCTTTAAACCTCTCCTAAATAAGAAATTATGCTAAAGCTCTTTAGTAAGGAGGTTCTCCCCCCAGTTGAAATAAAAATCAATTATGTTTGCTCTGCTGTGAACAATGTTGCTCCGTAGCCTTGCTTTCTAATTGGGTAATGCCTTAATGACCTGCTGGGAGGCTATGATGCATTGCTTTGGACCCTCTCTGCAGGCTTTTAGACTACCAGTCAGATGTCAATGAAGCTTGACTCAATAGGGGTTCTTTTTCTAAAATTCCATTATTCATCAGGGTTTATGCACTAAAATGATCACAAAATAAAACCTTCACATCAAGCAGAGTTAAATAGAATTATGGATGCTTTACTTCATTGTTAGACTCTGAGATTGTCACTGGATTAAAATTAGGTTCTTTTTTATTTGTTAAATTTGATGAAAACATTTTCTCGGTTTGGGGTTTTTCTGTTAAGAAGCATTGAACGAAGCAACTTTAAAGGTGTTTTTTTGGTGGTGTATTTTTTTTTTTAATAAGGGGGTGTCATGTATTTTAAATTAGTTTTACCTATTGCTGTTTATTTTAAACGATGAAACAAATGTTTAAAAAGTCTTATTCAAAGTCAGTGAGTGATGAGTATGAGACCATTTATTTCACTTAATAGGTTTGTTGGATCATTTCAGTTTTCTATCAGAATTACGATAAGTGGGATAAAAATCCTACATTTGCTTTATATTTTCTTCCTGATGTCTAATAGTGATCAGTAAAGTGGACTTTTAAGAAGTCTTACTAGCTGTTTTACAAAGCTAGTGCCTGAAGAGGGGAACTGCTAGTTCTGGAGAACTTCTCTTCCAGGGCAACAAGGACCATCATTTCCTTTGCATGGAGAAGATGCTTTCCATGATGAGAGTCTGAGGATGTGTAAGTATAACAAAGGTAAATTTAAGCTAGAAAAGCATCTTTTTTATTTAATACATACATATACAGACACACACATCTACACACACAGATATATGTATTCAATTTGAAAAGTAAGAGGAAATGACAAATGTATTTTTTTATAACAGCCTCAAGGAAAGTTTTATAACCATTTAAATGCAGGTAATTCTGTTATGTTGTACAAATTAGGAGTTGCCAGGGCAACTGCATGTGATAATTTATTCATACTACCTCTGGAGCACCTTCTTAATGTGACTGAACGATGGGTTGTGTGAAATACAGGTATTTCCGAATTAGTATGGAAGTCAGTCATATCATTACAATAAAATGGTACCTCTCCCTCAAGTTTATAAAGGTTAGTGAAATGTACAAAAATACAATAACAAGTAATTAAAGTATAAAAACAAGTGAAAAGTTTATTTGGCTTTAATTTTTCAGATCCATATGTTCAGGAAAATTATCTAATTTTTAAGTTTTAACTTTTTACTTTTAAAGTAAGGTGAGAATTAGTATCTCTTAGAATCCACATCAGTGAGTTGTTACTTTTTTTGTCAGAATCCTCCCTATTCAGAAAGGTAAGAGATTTTCTGCAGATGCTTCACCAGCTCATACATGGAAAATTGTATTTTCAGTGATCCAGTTCTTTGTGTCGGAACTTCCAGGTCCTTGTCTTTCATTTTTAATAATGCTATACTTTGTATAATTGTCTAACATATAGGTACATTTAATAATTTGCAATGTAGGATCTTCTCATCTTACTGATTCTCTATCACACAGAGGAAAATGAATTGAATTTTCCTTTCACACATGAAAAGGAGATTGACACAATTGCTTTCCTAAAACCTTGGAAAGCTGCATTTAAACCAGAATCCAAATAATTTGAACAATACATCTTAGTCCAGTGTTTAGATAATTTTTTCACAGTTAGAAAGATTTCATCAACATCTGTATCTTTAAGTTGTGAACTAGGTCATGAAAGGTAGTCCTAACTAGAGTTTCCTTATATCTGCTAGCAACTTCTTTAAAAGCCCATTTTCTTCTCTGTTGTTCATTATTTTAGCAGTCTGCCCTAATATGCTATGTGTTAAATTGTCTCCAGGAACGAACACCCACCAGTTACAACTGACTACACAGGTTTCTCAAAACAACGTTACCCAGGTCCAGTCTGTCTCTGCGCACAATTAGAATGATAAGCTTTGAAATCTCAGAAGTTTGCAGTTTCTTAATATGAAAAGCCTGTAATCCTTGAATAATATATTGCACCTTGTCAAGAACAAAGCATATTTAGAATAATTGGAGACTTCATAGTTTAGTGTTGACCAATTACTTAAGGTGAGAGCATGAGCTGGAGATCTGGAATGCTACAGGCTCACCAAACACTGCATTTAGGAGTTTAGACAGGCTTGTTATGGATTCAGCCCTCGTGTTTGATCTGTAAATGCTAAAAAGCTGTTCTGTTTTATAACACCATGCCCCCACCCCTATCGTGCAAGAACCATTCTCTGCACATCTAATTCTAATCAGTAAAGTAAATAAACTTGAACTTGGAATACTCTCAAGAGCACTTGCTCATGTTTTCATAAACACTTAGGAAAGGACCCAAGTTTCTGGTAGCTAATATTAAAGCCCTAGCTGGAATACTCATTCCGGCTGTCTCAAACTAGAATTTCTTCCAGTATGCACTTGGAGAATTATGGGACTCTGGAAGGTGACATGACACTCCACAGGAAACCATAAAGTCTTCCTGCTCTGAGATACAGGACTGCTAAGCTCATTAGAATTTTTTTATTCATAATCCTTCTGGAGGTTGCTTTTCTACTTCCTTCTTCTCCCCCTCCACTTCCCACCCCAAATGCTTCTGTGCATCTATCGGTTGTTGGGCTTAAACAGTTGCGTTTTAATGTTTTAGAAGGTATGGCAGAAGAAAAGCCTGGTTTCTATTTGAAATGGCACAAAGTAACTACAAAAATCATTATACAAATGATATGATTGCCTGGCGTTAAGCTACAGTTTTAATGGTTATAGAAGATTAGGGGGCCAAAGGGCCACATTAGCAACTTCACCTCGCAGTGCAGACCTATCTGCTCCCCAGGGAATTAAAGGTTACATTTAACTTTGATATACATATAGTTCAATGGATTTTATAGAATCTTGCTAATGGGTGAATTAATGGCATCTGTTTGCCAAAGCTGTACTTCAGACTGAGAGTGGGATTAAACTGTGAGGCAGGGAGATTCTTGCTTCCTTGAATGCTTCTGGGTGTTGTCTTCTTAAATGCCTCAAAATGCCTTTTTTAACACTTGAAGATTTATCTTCTGAAACAGTAAGGTTCTGGGGTAGCCTACCCTGGTGTATGAGATTTTTCCAAGCTTGCTCAGAACTGAATTTCTTAAAATAGTACTTAAGTGTTACCTAGGCATTTTGCTGTTCTCTTTGCAAGGAGTTGGGTCACCATGAAGGATTAGGTGCTTAACTTACCCTGCCTGAAGAGATACATTTATAATTTAGGCAGATCTTTATCTAACTACGGGGCAGCCATGTAAGTTTTAGAAGAAAAAAAATTCACTTTTAATGAAAAAAGCTGCTGAATTCTAGCTTAATTTTAAAAATTCTCTCTCTATTTGTTATAGTATGGTAAACAGAAAACTGGGAAAGTAACTGTTGGTTCAAATCCATGTTGTAGAATCTAGGTGTTCAAATCTACGTGTAGAAGAAAAGCACATAATGATAACAGTAGGGTCGATTCTGAAGAAGATACCTTTTGCTCACTAAGTCCCCAACAATAGCTAGAATTAGCTTATTTTATACTGATACCGCCATGCGTACCTGTGCGTATACATTCTCTGTGAAACTCCTGGTTTAGCTCTGAGAAAGCAATCCACCACATTTCTGGTAGAATAGATGTTCAGCTGAAATTTCTGGCTGCTCACTTATCAAAGACAAGAGACGAGACCTACAGAAATAAAAGAACTGTTGTGGATGTTCAGCTTTTCCGTGGCTTCCATCCCTTTGTTCCACAGTCCCACTAACTGGAAAAACTCCAGCGAAAAGCATCTTCAGGTGGCAACTTCTTGTCTGATCAGTTGCAGAAACTGAGGTTTAGGAATTAATTTATTAGCATAAGGTTTTTAGGATTTGCATGATGAGCCGTAATCAAACTCCTTGGATGGCTGAACTGTCAAAGTCTGTCTTCCCTACAGCTTGACTGCTGCACTCCCTCTGCTCCCCACTGGTGTCCATGGGGGTCCCAGTGCTCTGCCTGTGAACATCAGGATTGTGTTAGAGCAAGACCCACCATGATGTGTCTCATTATATCTACACCGAAAATTCTGGATGTAGCTAAGATGTCTACAACATCTCATCCATTTGATCTCACATTTATGTCATGATCTCGGCTGAAAATTTTGCAGACTTCTGCAGAACTTCTCCTATGTCTTAAAAACATAGTCTTCCTTTTGTGGTAAACTTGACTGTAATGGTAATGTTTTGGCTTGGAGCTGAACGACAACTTCTTTTCATCTTTACTTTTCTTTGCTTACAGAAATGTTGACATTATTAAAATATGGCTCCAAAGGATTTTGGTAAGTTTTCAATTAGTGGATTTGTAATGAATAGTTTACATATGACATCATAGTTTTTTCCAGGCCAAGACACTACTATATGAGGTCACTTTAAAAACACTAAGCTGAATTCATAGTTACTATGTTAACTTTTAAAAGAACATTTACAGGAAAGTACCATTAGAGTGTTGGCATTTTCTGTCTCTCAGATACAGAATTTGGTTTTGCAGCCTCTCCACTGGTAAAACCCTTTCTGAAATGAGTTTGCTGCAAGGTGTCTTTCTATGAAAAGATTACTTACTATCACATAAAAGTGACTGGAATCTTTCTGTCTTTGTGCTAACACAGGAGATGTTAATTCCTGCCCTGACCAAGAAACCATTGTGAAGAAATGTAAGCTCAATAATTTCATGACCTTACTGCTGAGTCCTTCCTGTTTTCTTTCAATTCATCTTGCAAATTGCTCTCTTTTTATTGCTTTTAATTTCAGGAAACATTTGTGATTTGATAGTATTTTCTGATGTTCACCATGAGATCTCCTATGCTATCGCTACATTAGCAAATAAATCAAGGCAATAGAGGCAGATTAGCTGACTGAAAAAGTTGGTGCTAAGGCTTCTGCATCCACACTACGTGCCTTTTGGAGATTTTTCTTCAGAATAAATTCAGTCTGGTCTATTGGACTAAATTTCCACAGCACAAACGCGGTATGAAGCTGTCCAAAGAAGCAGCTATTGGTTCAAATCCTCATGTCCCTGTAAGTTGGTTAACACCTGATGACAGTTCAGTCCTCTCTGGAAGAAATCAAAGAGAATTGCTCTGTCAATCCAACCAGCACGTGGTGACTGGGTTCAGGTGGGGGCTCACTTCAGAGCTGCTCTGCTGCTGCAAACCAAAACACCCATGTAGGCGCAGGTCATCTGGCTCTGATTTCTCATAAGGGAAGTTTTCTGAATTTCTGAAAACTAGATCTCTGTAAGATATCTCAAATTGAACAGTCAAAACATTAGTCACTTTGGAAAGTGTAGATCACAGTCACTAAATGATAAAGGTTTAACAGTGTCAGTACCTTAGGAGTAATTTCACTACTGTTGAAAGAAGCACTCTGGTACAAAACTGGATAAAAGTTTTCCAGGTAAAGTGACTTGACTGTTTCAAAATACTTCACTTTGAATTGAAAGATGTACCTGAGGGTTTTTGGTGTGTTTTGGTTTTTTTAATTAATTCTGCTAAAAAGCCAGAAATATTTCTGTTTCAGATCAAATTTTTTCCTGATTTTTTTTTTTTAACTGAACCACAAATGGGAAAATTGATTTATTCACTTGCTGTTTCTTATATGTTTAATTGGCTTCAGATGTCAGTTCTTAAATTCTGATCTTCTCCAGGGTAAGGCTGTGTCAAAATTTTCTGTAAAGTGGTTTTACTAAATCAAAGCACTACATAAGTAAAAGGAATTGAGCTCAGAGCATAGCCGCTTCATTATTCTCATTATCAGCCAGAGACTGCTATATTTTAAAAAGATTATTGTGCTCTGCTCCTGGTTCCAGCCCAAACCAAGGAATTCAGACACTGGACAAAACATGGAGAGAAGGGAAGTGAAACTACACCCTGTTCTGGTATAGCTGTTGCTCTGTCTGACCAGTTCACCTACTTACTGGCAATGAGAATCTGATGCGGTTTGGTCATCCGTGAGCAGATGTTCAAGGGGACAAATGAAACCCAGTGCTCTGCAAAACGAGCTCAGGTTGCAACGTGAAGCACCACTATCTTTGACTATTTGCTTTGTGCTGTCCCTTTCTGCCCTTCCTAGGCACTCCTTGGCCCTGCAACAAAACAGGACAGACATATGCCTGTCATCTCTGTGCTTCAGCCTGGTGTTCAAGTGCAACCCACCTTCCTTGGCAGCCGAAGTAAAAATGTAATTTCTAAGCAGAAACCCATCTCATCCTGCTGTGTGGCTTTGGAGGTAGGGCAGAGCAGGGTTCAGCTGCTGGATGCCTTCTCAGGATTCTGCCTGTCAGAGCTCTGATACAGGCAGGCTTAATTTGAGTATATGAGCACAGCATTTTGTGTCTGCAGTATCCCTTTAAGGTATGTATTTTGGAGAGGTTTTTTTGTAATATACCATCGAGCGCATTGGAATGTTTTACAAGGACCCACTCCTAGACTGGTAACTTGAAATCCCTGAACTGGAAGTCAAGCTAAAAGCAAACTCTCCCTGGTCCTTTAATATCCTACTACACTTCCAACAAGCTCCATTGTTAGAGGATATTAAAGTGCTTTGCCGGGGGGATGCATTCTTTCTGAGGTAGTAGGCAGCAATCTGGGTTTAAGAAGGTTGACTGATTTGTCCAATATCACAGTTTGGTGGCAAAACTTAGCTCCCACCCCCAGGTCCAGGCAATAGTTATTGCTACCCCTCTTAGGGATTAGTTGATTTAAATAAAGTGTCATAAAGTGGCATTATTTGAATGAGGTAATAATTCTGAACTACCCTGGAGTAGCTGGCAAATCTGCAGCAAACAAACAAAAAAGCAAAGGAAAACCTCTTGTAGCGATTTCACACATGAGTACAGACATGGCAAATTTCACCAAGCCGATGAAAGGGGTAAAACAGTCCTACAGCACATCTTTACCATGCAATCCTGTTTGACACACTCGGTGCTCCTGGTTTTTGTGGGAGCTGTTCCTGGATTTCCTCTGTCTACGAGGAGACAGAAATGCTCTGCCCTAGGGAGAACAATTGAGGGGAAAAAGTGTTTCTTAAAATCCTCAGTAAAAGCCTCTCTGCTTTATCTAGAGCTCATTAGAGAGTTTAAAGAAAACCCAATGTCGTGTTTAAATGCTTTTACCCCCTCAGTTTTATAGATAGTTAAATGGCACACAGGTTCTGGCTGTCTCAGCCATCAAAAGCTAAGAAAGGAGGTTAAAAGACCCCAGGGATCCTTCACATTAATTACTACCACTGTCAGTTGGTGTGAAACCATGTTTGGGCCTTTGAGAAAGGAAGAGAGTGTAATTTGTGCTTTTAGTTCGGGCTGAAACAAATCCTGTGCATAGTGATGGTATATACTCACGTGTAAAAATGACTGATTTCTTTCCACTGAATTCTTGTAGTTAATCTGGAAAAAATTTATGGGAAACCCCCTCACCCTACCCCAATAATTCCAAGTGAATTTTAGCAACCTGAATTGGCAGAGTCTGTAGAACTGGCTTGAATTAATTGGAAGCCTAATCCATGGAAATTCACTAAAAATGCATTATTCACTCCAGTGTAGCAGCAGGGAGGAGAAATGAAAGAAGTAGAGAGGAAAAGCAGAAGCAGCACCTAAGGCAAAGGGCTGTCATTTGAATTTCATAATCGAGGGTGAGACAAAGACACCTCTTTGTCCAAGTAAACCACCTTCTGAAAGGGAAAATCTGGTAGAAAATGCAGAAGTATGCAGTCTGAGCACTGGGGCTGGTTGGAGTCTGTATCTCCCATCAATTACAGTGGTGCACAAGAACAACCAAAGTGAAATTAAGCTTCTATAGCACCACAGCACAGCGAATGGGATGCATTTGCCCCAGAGTCTGCCATTCAGTTTTTTTTGTGTTGACAGCCTGCTGAGAGAGACACATACAAAATAAAAACTGAGGTGCACCACAGCCACAGGAAAACCAGTTTGAAATCCCTTCCCACACCTGCATCGTGCCCCATGTGATGGCAAACCAAAAAGAGACATTACTTGCAAGCTACTAAGCACCTGTACGCATGCAGAGAAGTGGCAAAGGTTGAAAAGATAGATAGAAATTATCCGGAGTACATAGATGACAATTTTCTTGACAACTAGAGATTATCTTGTGTTACCTAACAAATGTATCTTTAGAGGCCAGAGAAAGAGAATGGGAGGTGGAAAGCAAGCAGATGAAAACCTGTTTTTCATTTTTAGCTGAAAAGCCATGGACATATAGCATCATCCTGTCCTTTCTAGTTATGGCTGTAGGTATTGTAAATAGGAGTGACAACTTCAAATTAAGTCTACTTCTGAGTAGGAAATATCCAGAGAAAGGTTTGAGGCGGTTCCACTGAATGGCCCAGGTCCTGAGCGGGACATTGCTGCTGAAACTGGCACAGCAAAAGGAGAGAGTGGTTGTTGGTGGGTTGAGAGGGCTGAAGTGGCTCTCTGTGCTGAGCTGAGCCCCAGGGCTGAGCACCAGAGGGGCACTGGACCGCATTGCTGAGCAGAGAGGAGCAGGATTAACTCCAACGGTGGCAGCAAGTTGTTAGATCAGCTCAGTCATCTTCTGAATCCTCATCTTAATGTACCCAGCCCCTGCAGTTTCACTTGGCTGCTTTATGCTTGTTCTCAAGTCTTTGGTACTATTTTGCACAGTACTCATCCTTTTTGAAAAGATAGTGTGTTAATCTACCCCAGAAAGGTGCATGGTTTGCCGACCGGAATTTGGCTCATAGATACACGTTTATCACAGGAATTCAGTGTTTCAAAAAAAAGAGAGGAAATATTGTCAGTCTTCTTTAAAAGTGGGAAGACTGAGAACAGTCTTGTGCTTGCAGAAATACAAACGCTCATTTTCACACTCCTCAGCAGAGGCACAGAGAAAGTTAAAGCATGGACCTGGCTTATTATTTTTAATTGCATCCCCAATACACTATGACCTACTTTTTGGCTTTGCTGCATATGTGTGTTATGATGTGCAATCTCCCAGTGTCTGTTTCCATCACCTGTGAATGGGGCTGTACACAGACACGCTGCAGGGCTGTACACAGGCTGAGGAGGAGGAGGAGGAGGCTCTGCTGCTTCCCGGCTGCTCCCCGGTACAGCTTGGAATTTGCACATAAAACTGCTCCTCTACTTACATGTGCACACCTCGCAGGGGGGGATGTGGAGGTTAATTAATTGTTGTTTGAGAGCTGCTTGAAGATCTTTGGATGAAAGCGCAACTGAATATAAAACGATTAAATTAATTCTAGGGTTGGTGTAATCCTCATACAAGCAAAGAAGGATAACCATGGAACTCATCCACCTTCCAAGCTGACCTTCACAGGCACACGTGAGAAGTGTTCCTGCATTCCTCATGGAGAGCAGATGGGGCAGAAGACAACTTTGTTGTGGCCTGAACTGTCTGCCTTTTTCTCAACTCTTTTAGAGGTGGTGGAGGTTTCAGAAAGGCTTAACATTTTAAAGATTACAGCTGACTCTGATGGAAGTCATTTACCTAACACAGGTTGTTTGGTGATGGGATGGGATACAGGTGTGTCATACAACAGCAATCCTCTGCAAAGAGCTAATGAAGGGCCTAATTGCTTAGGCTTGAGTAGCTAACTAGAAGTAGCTGTTGCAACTCTGCCCCAGTCAAATGGGTGCGGGAGGTGGAGAGACAGGGCTACCCTAGGAGCCACCAGAGGGGAAGTGGAGGAGGCAGGATGCGGTGCAAAGGACAAGCACAAAATTCTCTGCTGCAGGTATTTGTGTGTGCTAAAGTTGGAAGAAGTGGAGAGTGAGGCTGGGGTAGGCTCTTCTCCCCTGCTAGCTTGGAGGAGAGCAAAAGAGATAAAGGATGAGTGGGATCTGTAGTGGGGCATTGTCCATGGCTCTTTGGTCTTTAGTGTATGGAACTGGACCTTTTTGCACTAGGAATGGTGACTCCTTGAGCTATGTAGATAGAAAAGTTTGTGGATTTTGTGCCCAAAATATGGTTTGAAGAGATTGCCTCTGAGTACTCTTAGGGGCCTTGAGCAATTTAAAACTCATTTGTTGTGAAAATTCTGTAAGCTTCTCTGTAATCTCTAATATATTTGATTAGAAAAATTATGTATGGGTAACTATCTAAGAAGTTGTCCATGTGTCTGGTTACTCTGGGAAGTAACTTCTGCTCTAGTTTACAAGCCTACCTCAGTATTTGGAGCATTTGCAGAGGTCAACCTCCTCTTAATTTTCCTACCTGACAATGTGCAAATTTCCCTTCTGTAACATTTTTTCTCTCTCAAAGCCAACAAAAGTATATTTTCAGAATACTGGGGCTCAGGAAACTAATACCACTGTAGTCCTTGTTCTCTTTCTGTACCATATTAGAAATCCTGCTGTGTGTGTAGTACTAAGGCTGTTAAGAAAGCAGAAGGAATGGCTTCATCAACCACCAGGATGGGCCCTTTCTTACTGGCAGATACAGTTGTATCCTGGTTCTTATGATCAAGAAACCAAGAAATAATGTCTAGTTAATCCGGGTGTGATGACTATAACCTATGAGTCTCCCACCAGTTGTGTATGTGATAAAAGCCTAAGGTATTTTACAGGTCTCTGCATCCAATTACAAAGGCAAGATTGATGTTTTGTTTTTTACTTAGTATGTTTAGGCAAAGGAAGGATTGAGTTGTTTTCAGCTGCCTTTCTGGTGGTAGACTGATTGCTCCTGGGAGATACTAAGGAATTTCCCAGCCTGTTGGTTACTAATATCGCAGTGCTTTGCACTTGGACTCTGATTTCACAAAGAGTCATATGCTAAATTCTACGCTAGTTACTTGGTGCAAACTTATAGTTCAGAAAATGTCCACACAACTGTATAACAGCTTGTTCTGTAAATGCAGCACTAGAAAGCTGTGTTCCTTCTCCTTTCCAAAGCATGGTCAGAACCTGCAAATTTGTTTTCACAGTGACAGGGTGTAACCATTAGATATTAATGGGAAACATATGTGCCCTTGTGTTGGGTTGCAGTTTTAGAATGCCTGGTTGTGATTCCAGGATTCAACATTTAGTGATGTTAATTTGAAGGCTATCATCGACCTCTCTGGTGCAGGATCAGACCCTAATGACTAATTTACAGGTGTGAGCTTAGCATGGTTCTTGTTGCTACCATCTTGTTGAGGAAGGAACCTGGTCTGCTGTTTATTTTAGTTCTGTTGGACAGTACGATTAGATCTTGAGCTTAAACTAAACAAATGGCTCGTTAATCATTTATTTATATCCATCTTCATAGCTTGAATCGGTGTTGTCAGGGCTTGTACTGCAGATTCTCTCTGCCTCCTGGAGCTTTCCAACCAGCTGCATTTGGCACCTGGGACTGGGGTGCAAAGGCAGAGTGATGGTGGTGTGCAGCAGTAGCACTGCCCTGTGCTGTAGCATCCTTCTGTGAATGCCCCTTGCCATTGCAGGGGCGAGATGGATAACCTAAACCAGGAAAAAACCAAATGGAGCCTCATGCACAGGGCAAATCAAAACATCAGATCTGAATATAAGGGAAGAACTCAGTGGGGCAACTGCTAACATGGCTGAACTTTCAGGGCTTTTCCTGTCCCCTGGGGAAAAGAGCCCTTCCTCTTTGGGACAATCTGCAGAACAAATATTTTGTGATTGCTTTGTCACTGCTGTAGCTTTTTCTTACTGTGAGAAGCAGAGCTAATAAAGGTGGGGGGGGGGAATAAAAGGAAAGGTGACGTAGTAAAAAGAAAAAGAGGGTAAAAGACAAAAGGTGAAAAGAGAAAAGTGTCAGATTTCTTTTGGCATTCATGTGCTCTGTATATAGAGTTTGAATATATTTTTCCAGAAGAGGATTTCCCCTTGCATTTGCAATTCAAAGCTTCTAGCAAATTCCACTGCTTCCCTTGGCACTTCTTCAGCCTCTGTGGATTTTCCAGTTCTGCTTTTCAGATGCAGTGCAATTTTCAAATTGTGGGCTTTTATTTTTTTCTTCCCTGAAGTAATGTGGCTTAAGGTGTCTTGTGGCATTCCTTAAGAATTTGGTTCAAAAACTGAAAAGGTGCAGGGACCTTCTTCTCTTCTGGATTTCCACTTTAATTCATGGTCTTTAGGACTCCTTGGATATATGACAATGTTACCTGTCTTTGTCCACTTTATTCCCATGCATGAATAGATGAGTAGGAAGATTTAGGATTCTCTATGGAATGGGTAGGTGGTGATACACAACTATTAAGTTCAAGTAAAATAGCATAATGGGGTGGTTGGGACGTGCTCATAAAAATAAATTCCATCAAAGGGATGATATGTTTGGGGTGATAAGTAGAGAAACAAGAGACTTGCTACATCACTGTCTTAGGAACATAAAAGCTTCTACCCTATCTTGTTGCCAAATCCATCTCCCCTGTGTGCTTATCCAAAGTGTTCTTTTTGGCTAGTCATTTTGAAATCACATCGATAAGAAGATGATAGAAGTTGTCTAGAAGTAAATAGTACAGATGGTAGTTTGCTTTATTTTTACCTCTTCTAGTGTATAAAATTAATAATTTTTAACAGAGCCTTGCTTTGCACACACGATGTTAACAAGCTGAAAACATTTCATATTTGTCAAAGCAGGACTCCAAAATAAAACTCTGATCATGAAAGCCTGGATGTCTGGAGAGAACCTTTATGGTGGAGAGCAGAGAAGTAACTAACATGTGGCTCTTCAAAAGCCCACATGCTGTGAAGATGTGTTAAGAAAGTGAAAATTGTTTCAACTTGTTCTGAACAAGTAGAATCCTGCTAATGGATCCATTATCAACATGAAGACATGCAATAAGGTTTTTCCTAATCACTGCTGTGATGGGCTGGTGAAAGTATTTGGGATAAGCTGCAGTAATAGCTAATTGTATGTGGAGGCCCAGCAACTCGACCAGGCAAAGGGTTTCAAAGGGCTGCATGGGAGAATTCACTTCACAAGAGGCCCCTTTCAGATACTCTCCAGGTTTGGAGCTCCTTTCCTTTTAGTACACATTCTGGGAAAGCACTTTTATAATCCTCCTTTAGAGTTATTGCAAGTGAATGCAGTGATGGTTCAATGAAAAAGCATGAAAACAGTAATGGAATGTCTTTTCTTTTCTTTTTTTTTTTCTTCTTTCTTTCCTAATAGGCCCTTTAGAAAGTCAGACCATACGTGTAGAAGCCTTATTAACTAGAAGCTGGGTTAGGAAAGGACTGTGGTAAATTACCAAAATGAATTTGAAAATAAACCTAGAAAGCCCATATTCAAGTTCTAAATTGGTACTAAACCAAAAAAATCAGACCTATAATTATTTGGTATCTTATGACAATTCAAATAATGTTTGGTGTAATTTTTGTAAGACTGAAACTTATTAGGCAGAAAGAGTATCGTTAGAAAAACTTTAGAACACTGCATGTTTCACTTTGAAATAGCTTTCTTAGAAGTATATTTCTACATTCTTTGTATCTTAATACATTTATTGCAGAAAATGATTTTTGGTAGACTATGTAAATGTTCTGGATGACCTACATAGGAAATATGTAAGAGCATTAGACTGTTTTATGTAGCTGAAACTTAGAGAAAACCAAGACTGGGGGTGGAGGGGAAGACATTACTTCTCCCTCAATGAACAAGGATTTTTATGGTTTTTTAATAATTCTAAAATATCTCTAGTCTACAAGTGTGTCTCTGTTTGTACTTGTTCCTAACCTGTTACAGGTATGTGCATTGTAGGGCTGTGTTTTTGGTTGTTGGTTGCTTTATTTTTCCTTGTTCCATCGTAGAAATGATGAATAACTCACAGAAATAATGGGCAAATCTTAGGAAGAGTTTTATGCTCAATTCAAATAAAGGTCTCTATTCATACACATAATCCACACAAAATTCAGACCATGACTCTTCTGTTCAAAGGTCTCTGAAAACTGTAATTTTCACCCTCTTATCCATAATAAGACTCTATCAGCTGGTCACTCTGTGGAAGGGCAAAGAGAAGAGCTGTTAATACTCTATTTAATTCAAACTAACGTTGATATCAGAATGGTTGGTGTAACTTTGGTGTATTTCAGGACAAATGTGCATTGCACGTACAGTGTGTTTGTGTCCTTTGGAGAGAACGTATTTATTGTTTCCCTCTCCGAGCTGCTGTTAGTTACAGCATGGTCTATTTGGTTGAAGAAATACCTTTTCTTTACTTTCCATTAACCACTTTTTCAGAGTTGCATGTGATCCCGCAAACTATTCTGACACAGAATCTGCACAGTGCAATTTGTAGAACTGAAGTGAATCTTTAATTTAAAAACTTTGGAGCAGTTTAAACTTCTTTGCAGCTTGATTCTTTATTTTTTAATTCACTACGGAATTAAATATTCTCATAACTGAAACATCTTGGAAATTACTCAAGTTACCACGTTAGTGGAAAGTAATATGAGAAGTATAAAGAAGTACGGGAGAATTTTGCATATTGTACAATTCCCTTTATTATGAAATGCACGTTGGTCATCTTCTAGGTTATATAGGTTATAAAATCCTTAATTTTTTTTTTTTTTTATAACTGGTTTCTTATGGTTTTTAGATAGGTAATGAAAGAAAGGTCATGTTGGCTGTTACACTTTACAACTTTGTCCTGTTAGGGGTACTTTGCCTTTGGGATTAAGATTTTCAAAAGGTTCCTGCAAACAATGATTGAGAATCAAGAACTTGAAATGTTTCACATAATGATTTGAGGAATAACAATTATATATAAATTGATAAACACGTTTAAGATGACAAGATGTAACTGCTGACTTTAGGTAGCGGGAGAAGAGAATGGAAGAGAATAGCAGAGAGAACATGATCTGCTGGTTTTTGCACTTTTTTTTTTTCTTAGCGTGTCCTGTAAACTATGGTTTCTTGTGGCATCATGCAAATTAGCTAGAAATTCTGCTGTGAATTAACATAGATTTGGCTACAGATGGAACTGCAGGCGAGTCATCATTATGGTTTAAACCTATTAATGTTTACAACTGTGTTGCTTTAAATCAGATTTGTTTTTAAATAGGATGATTGTGAGAATCCTTTTGTCTTTTGAAGATGAAAGAAAATGAGCAAAGAGATGGCTAACTTACCATTTAAGAAAATAATAATGAAAAATTGCAGTATAGAACCCCTGCTCTAGGATTTCAGTTATGATTGTGGGAAAGATTGTTCCTTCTTGTAGAATTATTATTGTAAATCCCAGTAGTTCTTATTGCCTGAGTTCTGGGAAAGTCAGACAGATTGAGTTGCTTACTTGACATGGAATATAATAAACTCATAATACAAATGCCTCTGCTTCGTCAATTGCTTTGATTTTATCTTAAACAGGACACCTATTACTGAGCTCCCAATTTAAACTAGCTATTCTGAATATCTACTCTTACTCCATCCTAAATGTGACTGGATCCAGTTGTACCAATTTTGTTTTTTTCTTCAAGAAAAGTCTGGTCATGAATGTGGGTTAAAGAACATGCTGAAAGGCCTGGGCAGGTATTGGAAACCTGGGATGCTAAAGGGCTATGTGTTTTGCTGCTGGTGAGATAATGTCATGTTTGGCAAACAGCTGAACATAGGAGGAAGTGATGTTTAGCCCCGGCATAGATATCAGATGATAAAATAGTATGATGCCCCACCATTCTGGACATTAAGATGAAAATCAGATCCTGCACTTGAAATTTCTCAGTAGTCTTGTGGATTTGACAAACTCTCCACTCTGCTGGTCTTGCTTGCATTTTAGAAGAAACACACAAATGACTGTTTAAAAACATAAACAAAAAAATCCTCCATGCTACAGCTCCCAAAGAGGCTCTTCATTTTGAAGAGGGGGATTAACAGAGGGTAACTGTTTATGTATGAAATGTATTTTTGCTTTCTAAGTAGAGTTCCAATTAAGTGGCAGAATTATGTAATTTTTTTGGCTTACTGGGGAAAGCTTTGCTATACATTTGGATACTAAATTTATTTTCCTTTTTTCAACTATGAATTTTCACCCTTCTCTGAAGTGGAATATTGGCAAAGTGAGAGAGGGTTATTCACAGATCAAGTGCATCTCAGCAAGCTGTGCATGCTTTCTATAGCTTTGATATGGGAGCAATTAGTGCCATGTCTGAGAAGTTAATGCCAACTTAAAACCGCTTCTGTTCTTGACCCCAATCCTCGAGAGTTCATGAAAGGTACCTGTTGCAACTACTGTGTTTGTAATGCAGGCACATACACATTTTGAACAAGTTTCTGAGCATCAATCGGCAAGCAAACAACTTCTGGTCTTTTCTGGTTGTTGCCCATAAAGAGGTTTTTAAAGAAGAAAGAGCTGAGGTTCCTGAGAGGCCTTGGCTGATTAAGAGCTTTGTTATTTGTGTAACAGCAATAAATACAGGATTGCCTCAAATTAGACACTTGTCTAGTCATAGTCCTGGCATTCAAAACGTCAGGACACTCTGAGGTCAGGCTTCAAATGTGCTGTACTCGGTAAGTATAACTGGAGTTCAATATTAAAATGTCAGAAATGTAATACTGAAACAACAGGATCCTAGATTTGATGGGATAAGCTACTACATATAGGTCACACACGAGTGCATTAATTTGATTATTTTGGGGAGCAAAGTCACATTTGACAGTTTGCTTTCAGAGATTTGTTTTTTTTCATGATGAAATCTCTAACATCTGCCATTCAACTTGTTTCTACCTGGCCAAGAAATCACTAGGAATTTTTCTTAGTTAGATCAGTTACATCACTGCAAGCTGGTGAAGGTTGCTGAACCTGCAAGCTGCTTGTTTCTGCTGTGCAAGCATTCAATATTTCACATGATAACTTTAATAAATTTCATGTCTTTGTTTAGAGAGGTGAGCCTAATAAAGAAACAGATATTTAAAAGTTATTTTTAGTTAACATTTAACATGACCAAAGCAAGTTTCAGGCAGGTTAGTGGGAGGTGAGAAGTTTGCAATGTCCTGAGGCATCCAGTTCCCCTGATCTTTCTTATGTGATTAAATTGCTGCTTCTAGATGTACATCTTGCCAAATAGCTGCTGGCTTTTTATATAAATTACAAAAATGTAACAGTGCAGAATAATCCTGATAAGCTGTATGAAGGTATAGAGGAGTGGCTTATGCTCTTCTCTTGGCTAATTGCTTGTATTCACTGGTTAGCAAGAGATCTCTCCTTTTTAGCTGCTATGATTGGCTTTGCGCATAAGCATCTGGAGTTTAAAGAATATTTTTTGTAAGCAGATGTAGCAAAACATTTCTGCTTCTGTTCTTCATCTTTTTTTTTTTTCATTTTATTCTGGTTTTGTGTTAAGAGTTGAGGTACACATAGAGAAAAACTGAGGAAAGGATGGACTATGTACAACAAAGGAGAGGTTGTACATCAGTAAAGTGCAAGAGGAAATTTTGTCCTGTTCCCTAATCATGGGGTTCCTCGTCTGCTTGGCAGTCTTGTCCAATAAAATGCTCCATTTTATTATTTTTTTTTAAATTTAAGAAAAATGTTTCTAGGATGTCACTTGGAGTGACATTGGAAAATTATTGCATTACTTGAGGAATATTTGAGGAGATTCATGTCTTCATTTCAGGGACTTTGGAATAAGGAAAAGTGGGCTAACAGACGGCAATGTCCTCAAACTGATAAGCAGTTCAAGCAGGAGGGTCAGAAAAGGTGAGGAAGAAAATGGAGATGCTGCCCTGCATCCTGCTGTGTAGGAAATATAGTGACAGAGGAAGGAGTGTGTAGGTACACCACCTTTCTGCAGCAGTCTTGCCACACGAGTGCTTTTACCTGTGACCTTCTCCCTGCCCTCTCTTTGGAAGAGGTGTAGAAGGGCAGCAGAGATGGAGCAGAAAGAAAATGCTATTCTCTCCGGTTCAGAAGTCTATAATTATTACCTTCCCCATAACGATAGCATGTTTTTAAAGGTAGCTGCTCACTTCTGGGAAACGAAACTAAATGCCCAGCTTAGCACTTATTTGGAGGTGATCTTGGAGTGTATGGTAGCTCTGAGGCCAGACACTATGTACTGAAAGCTATTTATTCATTATATCCTGTAAACAGAGGTAATTGCCTCGGGTGCTGCGATAGTACCATGTGAAACTAGGTAAACACAAACTAGTCTAATAGGACTTAGGTTAACATGAATAATTAAAACACAAGCAAAATGCATTCATGGCAGCTTTCTAATTTTCTCACTCTGTCTCTTCCATCTTGTTGGAGAGGGCTCTGAGGAGAGTGTGGCAGCCATCTTGTCTCATAAACCCTCCTGCTTCCTGTGAGGGGTGTGTGGTGAGGAGGAAATGGCTGCCTCTGACTCCCAGTGGCTCCCCAAAATGTAATGTGGGTGAATGCTGCAAATCCTCTCAGGAGCTGGCTATGTAAGCAGGCTCTTACAGGTTGTTAGCAATAGCAATTGTTTTCATACCCGGAGGAGGGTATACAAATTTTCCCTCTGTTTTTGGGCCTAGTCAGCAGAGAGGTGCCCAGCTGGAGGGCTATGGCAGCACTTGCTGTGCCTACTGAGCAGCTGACTGGGGGCTGTAGTTAGAAGCTCCTTCATGCAGGAATTTGCATTAGAAGATGGCCCTAAGCATCCCATCTAGATCAAAGTGGGAAGTGCTGCTCCATAGGCAGTAGGAAGGCTTCACTTTGTTCCTCCCTCGTTACGGTTTATTACCTGCATCCTCTCTGGGACACTTGTATGAGTGCCAACCGCCTTTTGAATTGTTACTGGGAGAGACAATTTTGAAGTCATAACAATTCTTGCTGTCTGTATATAACTTATTTTTTTGCTGGCATTGTTGAAGTCCTTCTGTTATACAGCACTGGATTTGATTTTTACTAGGTTCACAGCATTTGGGTCTAAAAAGGAATTTGAAAGTAATTAAACTCTGTGTGTGTCTTATCGCTCTGTATCCCAACACAGTTGTCCCATTGATATTTCATATTTGTCTCAACCTCTCACTTACTCTCTCTAAAAGAGGGCATTTTTTAAAGTTACTTCTCCCATGCTGTCACACTTTCCATTTTAGTCTTCTTCCTCCCTACTGTAAGTCTGGTTGGAAAAAAGTGATTTAACTTCACTGCTGCCATATGTAGATGACATGATAACGACTAGCAACCTCTTGCTGGGACTGTTCTCTTTACAGCCCCAACACATAAGAATATTGCAGGCAGGAAGGTCACCCCCAAGAGTGGGGATTGATGGAGTAAACTGAGATGTTGGTGTGACAGAAAACGTGGGACTTTAAAATATGGTCTGAGCGTACAGATCTTGAACTTTGTGTCTTCATGCTGAAACATGTCTGGGGTATTGGAATGTAAGTGTGTGAATAGTCTGATCTACATTATTTCTTCATGTGAGCCACTTCTTCAAGAGTTAAGTACGTTCATGGAGGATATTTTAATCTGAGACAAACACACACTTAAGTTCTTCTCTGCTGTACTTTTAAAGAAAAAAAATAATTAAGTTTCCCTCTTCTGCCCTCCTTTATTCCCAAGAAAAAATTCAGAGGAAAAATCTTCAGTTGCTATTAAATTCCACCACAAAACACTAAGGCCCTCGTGTTATCATCCCATTGAAGGTTTAAATGAAAGGAAATGCAGAGTTAAGGTTGTATCTACCTGAGTTGCTTTCTCAGGCTTATATGCTTGCAAATAAATGTGCAATATTATGTGTTTAAGGTTCAAATGCTCTGAGCAATTAAACTGTTCACTTCTTAATCATAGTATACAACAAATATCATGCTAAATATTGGCCCATAAGTATAACACATACCTATGGTGGAGGTGCCAATAGCCGTATATTTATCCTTTTGCCAAATTAGTTTTTAATGCAATAGTAATAATAGGAACTTTGTAACTATTCAACTTTCATATTGAAGCAATCAATTCATGTTTAAATACAGTTGAACTCTGGTCTTCTGCAGGCTTGGGGGTATTCATGTTTTATGGAGAGTGGGTTCCAATAACAGTTCTCTTGCTAAAGATATTTTAAAAGTTATTTAAAACAGGAGTTCCTCTGGCTCTGACTTGAGTTGAGCCTCCAAGTGTACTGTGATAAACAACTAACAGGGAGAATGAAGAAGTGTTCTTAATTTTAGAGAAAGAACTTTCACTCTGGAAAGCATTTGGAAAATGATGCTTCCTTTGTGAAACTGCATCCTGTTGTGCACATATCCCTTTGCAATTTAGCTGAAGAGACACATAATTCTAATGTTTGGTGATGCTTAACAGCTCACTTGGTATGTTTGCAGTTGAGATGTAAGGTATATCATGTCCTGTAGTGATTGCTAGTGTTGAGCAGCAGTTTGCTTGTCTTGCCCTTACAGCTGCTCCAGGAGGCAGGTGAAACCATGGATTTAGCTGGGCAGGTTGCTCTCTGACTTGCAGGGAGAGGGAGCTTTTGGGAGGTGCCTGCAGAGGTGAGCAAGTAGGGAGCCTGCAGCAGCAATTCAGCCCAGGAACTGCGAGGCGAGAAGAATAACCCCTAGGCAAGCTTCAGAGGTGATGGAAAGAAGGATGACCTCCTGAGAACTCAGTGTGATAGTGAGACATCAATAGTTAGACTGAAGCTAAGGACAGTCCTGGAAGTATGAATCAGGAGAATTTGTATTTAACCCTTGCATTTCAATCCATTTCATTCAGTACACCTTATAGAACTAACAAAATCTTAAGGACCCGGCCGTGCCTTTGGCTGTATTTGTTTTGAGGAAAATGGATATTTTGCTTGGGGTAGTCCTCCCACAGTGATTGTGTGTGGCAATCCTTGATTTCAAAAATTGAGATTATCCAAAGTCGACCCCTTTTTCATAGCCTTACTGAGTTTCATAAGGTTCCTTGACAGAAAAGCTGAGATTTGCCAGTATTCAGCTTTTCATTGCTGTTGGGCTGGCCTGTACTCGGGGAATAAAATGTTGATGAAAACTGGAAAGAAAACAGCCATCCCACACAATCACCACATCTCACAGAGTGATCCTCCTGCAGTTTTCCATTATCTTCATGCACCCAGTTCTTATCTTAAAAGCAAATAGATACTGCGAAGGAAGGATAAAAGAAAAACAGGGATACCAATGTTTGGAAGCTAAAAGCCATGCAAGTTCCCTACCTTTGTCTGCCTGGTTTTTTTTCATACCTAGGAGTTTTGTCTTGGTCCTTACAAAATGGTTGTTTGGGATTATTTTCTTTTTTCCCCTCTTACCTCAGGTGAAATGCCTGTCCCTCTGCCCAGTACTTGCTCAGTAGGTGGGAAGCTTGCTGATGTGTATTTTTGTGTGCACTGCCTGGTGTCTGTGCTTCTATTTCTGACCAAGATCCTAGATAGATTATTAGACTCGTATTTTGTATGAAAGTGCAAATGAGACATGGTCTGCCTTAATTCAATCCCAAGAACTGATTTATTTTTTTTAAAAAAAGTTGAAAATTGCAGGGTCATAGTCATTAGGAAAAAATGTGTGATTTGTTGTTTTTTTTTTTTTCAAAAAATCAAGAAACCCAAGCCACCAAACAAACCCCCAATTGTTTTCCCTAAATTGATTGCAAATGTGCAAGTATAAGTAACATTTGGGTTTCTTTAACAAATTCCCAAGTGATTCAGCAGTTGCCAAGGTAACAGTGCTACTTTTAATAACAATAAAGAAACCATATAAAACTTCCACATTTCTCATTGTCTAAGATAATGCTGCCCTGATGCTGCAATAACATTATTAGTGTGTACTTTCTTTTCTTCATTGAGAATCATGTCTGGTTCATAAATTGGCTGTACAGTAGCGTCTAGCACAGTGGGGTCTGGGCTCATTAGGACTCTGGATACTACAGTAATGCAAAGAAATAATAAAGTATTTTTTAGCTCTCCATCCATTTCTTAAAATTTCCTTTTTGATTTTCCTTCCAGTGGCTGTCATTGTAGTATGTGGTTGCCTTAGATTAGTTAGTTGAATATTACTGTGATCTTTTTAATGCAAAAGCATCAGTATGTTAGGCAAGTCCTGCAGATAGTCTTCATTACTAAGCTATACTTCATAAAACATTGACAGTGCTCTTTTATTATTCATGGGAAGCTGTGTATTACTAAAGAAAACTCAATTTCTAGTACTAAAATATTGTTGTTCTTGCATCTTTTAGGTTTGCCCTTTTCAAGTCTAAATGGTTGTCTTCTGTTGTGCTTTTTTTCTCTCCCCCCACCCTGAAACTTGAGCTTCATCTGAACTTTGGCAGATAGCTCAATGTGGTTACTGTGGATATAAACTCCTAGGTCTGGGTGGATTATTTGCATTCTGAATACTTGACCTCATGTTTCACTCTGAGTTTTCCACCTTTCTACCAAGATTTTGGCACTCCACAAATGAGACAAACCTGTTTTTCTGCTTATATTTCTGTAGTCAAATCTGTGAAGATAATTCTTCTTTTGGCTTCTGTAGTTGTGGCAAAATTGAGTTTCAATTAAAAAGGTCAAAATAAACATTCAGGAGCCTTTCACTGGAGATGTGGGCTATGTTATTTTTCTTCTTAAAAAAAAAACCACCCACCTCCTGTTGCTTTTCAGTATTTTTGTTTTGAGGAAATTGCACTGAAATTGCATGAGTAGTTATAGACAAGTCTGTGCCACCAACTGGGATGCTTGTTGCATTGGAGATACCACAGCTTAATCTGCGTCTCTAAATGCAGACTATTTTAAGTTTGTTTAAAAAAACAAAACAAAACCAAAAGACAAATCCCAACCAACCAAAAAACCCCTCATAGGCTGAAGATGTGAGACCTGGAAGGAGGAATTGCTTCCCCATTTTGCAGTCTTTGCCAGTGCTGACTCCCTTGGCTGGTCATCTCTCACCAACACTTAATGACGTCAGGGGAGGCTAAAATGGGATTTAGTTCATTGAAGGATTAGATGATAGTTTCTGAGGTATCATCTAACCAAGTGTCTGGTTCAAAGCAGTAATGTATTTTTGAGTTTACCAATTTACTGTGTGTTCATGTGGATCATGGGGTGGTCCAAGTGCATGTGAGTGTGATTCCTTTCTTATAGAAAGAACAAAATTATTTCCAGTTCTGCTGCAGCTGCACACTTAAGGCTTGCAACCCAACCCTTATGTGGACACAAGGGTCTGAACCAGTGTCCTACCCTGGGAAATTTCTCCAATGTGTACTGAGATCTTGTGCACCTTGATCTTGTGCAAGTCCTTGAGCTGTTGAAGGATTTTTACCACACCTTCTTTTCTTGGTTTGCTGTAATTTTCAGTGTCTGTCATGTGGGATTGGTTGCATGGCATCAGTGAGGGTTGACTCAGGGTAAATGCTGCTTTTATGAAGATTTTGAACAAATCTTCAGGAAGGAGTGCACCTTGGAGCACACAGGGCTCAATACTGTAGCATGGGAGAGCCCAGAGGAGGACATTTCTTTCAATACATGTCCTTAGATGTTACAGAAGACCTTAGAGTCAAGCATGATGTTTAGGGACACCACTTTGGGCCTATTCAGTGTTACTGTCAGTGTTGGAAACCCCTCTGTTGTGTTATAAATGTAAGATCATTTGTACCAACTCTGTATCTGCTTTGATTATGCCACATAAGTTGTGTCTATGTTGGAAAGATATGATACTTCAGGATTAAAACTGAGTGCATTTAAATTCGTATTTTTATCTTTTTCCAGTAGTTTTTCTTACATGAAATAAGAGGCTACTTTATCTGACTCATATAATGAGTCAGATATGCATTATATGCATCAAATATTTAAAATTTATTTTAAAATGTTAACTACATTAATACAGAAAACCTTATCCAAGGGCAGAAAGCTTGCTGAAGGCCTCTGACCCAGTGAAGTCCTTCTTTTATTTGACCTCTGTGCAGGAATCTGTTCCAACTTGATTCTGTCATTCAGATTCTTTTTTGCTTTGAGGCGGGAATTGTCTTTTCTGGTTTGTTTGTGCGGTGCCTAGGACAATGTGGTCCTTGTCCCTGGTGAGGCTACCTAAGCTATGCTGTAAAGCAGATAAATAGGTTACTGTAATGGAGAAGGATAGCTCAGGAGCAGCTTGCTTATTTACTTTTAAAGAATGATATTTGCAGACAGGAGATGTAAAAGAAGAGCAGAATGGTGCTGACCATTAATAATGATCTATTATAGGAACAGACTGGAGCAGAGAGTATAACTGCCGTACTTTACAGCTTGAAATATAACAGTACTGATTTAAGCTTTGGCCAAGATAAAGTGTTTATAAATCTTTTCACCTCTTTTCTGGGAAAACTTGGTTTTAGGATGAGTACTTGGTGGGCTGTATTTTAAGAAGTGAGGAGCAATTGTTTCTTCACTGCAAATTTCAGTCCTCAGTTAAGATTGCAGTACCAGGCCTTTGTACTTAAAAAGGAAAAAAAACCCAACCAAACAAAAAAAACCCCAACAAAACGCTTTCTAAACCATAGCAATATTGTATTCTGCCTCTCTGACCAGGCGTGCATACACCAAGAGTGCAAATTTGCCATTTCCAGAGAAAATTCTTGCCTGTTAGTGGCCAAAGGCTGATGTAATAGTAGACTGATGAATTCAAGATGTAACTTTCCACATCTTTACTATTTCATTGTTTGGCTGATGTTCATTCTCCTGTTATCTGGTTTTTCCTCAGTGCAGATATTATTGATGCTATTCCTAATATAAAAGAGTTAGTGCTTAGTCTTTTATTCTTCCTTTTTCTGTTTCACTGTGCTTATGTGTTGGGCAAGAGTTTTAACAGAAGACAGTCTGTAGCTTGATGCTGGCCTGTAGGAAAAGGGAAAGTATATTTTGATGCTGTTTTTTTTTTTTTTTTTTTTTTTTTTCCTTTTGTTTTTTTTTTTTTTTTTTTTTTTTTTTTTTCCCTTTGGTATTTCTTGGTAAGGAAATGGAAGTATTTTGAATTGTCTGGTTCTACTTTGTCAGTCTGCCCAGTTCCTGTGCTCAGCACTCACCTCCTGAACAACTGCCTTGTTCTTTTCAGTTCTTTGCTGAACACATCTGAGAGTTCTTCTGCTTTGGAGGTGTCACTGGATATTTTATCTCCTAATGTTTATGCTTGTGATCGGCACCCTGCATGCTATGGGCAGAGAAATGTCTCATTTTGAAGTGCAATGTGATGTCTGGACTCAGTCAAGTGATGCTGGAAAGAAATTTTTAAACAGTATCTTAGAGAAATGGGGCTAGAAAGAGAAGTTTAAATCTGTGTCAAATGGTTCTGAGTTTTACTTGGATTGATGGGCTTCTGCTGATTCATTAGTGGATCTGCCAGTAGGACTGCTGCTACATTAAAACACAAGCCTGCCCAGCCTTGGATGGAAAAGCAGGAAATAGCCTAAATCCAGTTAAGAACTGAGTTATTACAAGCTTCTGTACTGGCCTAATTTGGAGCAGCACTGGACTTAAGATTGTAAAGGCTAAGGGAGCATTAGAGCTTTTCCTGTAAAACTTCATGCTCAGCAGGAAAAAATTGTGCCAATTAATATTTTGATTTTTTTTAAATTATAACAGGTGGCTGTGAAAAGAGCTGTGAATGAAGCACCGATACTATTTAGATGTTTTATTAGAGATGATGTAGTAACATACTTGAATTCAGAGAAGCTTAGATGACACTGATCAAGTTTCAGTCAAAGGTGATGCTGCCCAGGGCCAGAGCTGGCAAATACTGTCCCTTTTTCCAATTGCAAGTGAAACTTGACGACTACTATCAAAGCTGCTATTCATTGCATTAGTCACAAGCGTCATTTACGTATTTTCACCATGAACTGTTTGTTAACTGTTCTTTTCCACTGTCCACTCTTTGTGGTATATGCCTTGTCGCTTGGCTTAGATAGTAATGAGCAACAAAGGGCAGCAGAGCCAATGCTTTTATTGTGTATCATTGAAAACATTTGCTAACAATTGATTCTGGAGTTTGATCAGCTCTATCAAACAAGATTTTGACAGATCAGTACAATGTAGTGGGTTTTGTAAAAAAAAAAAAGTCTAAAAAAATCATTAGAAGAAAGGATGGGCTGGTCAAAGTGTTTAGATCTTTTCGGAGAGCAGGAAGCTGATGTAATTCAGTAGTTTTTCATGGTGTCAGAATATGGAAATGTGCTGCTACTGAGAAGGGCTTAGTATATGTAGACTCTGCAAAGTGTTCAGGAGCAAACATAGCGTTGAAAAAGCTGTCGAGCAAATTGAGATGTCTAAGGACCATTACTGCTGTCACTAAGTGAAGGAGTCCTGTTTTTCAAGTTTTGGGGTTTTTTAGAAAATATTTTCTATGGTTTGACACTTATGGTCATGCCAATTACCTTAATGAGTGCCTGAGAATGGAATAGGTAGAGTTGTGAATTTTCTCTGATCATAAATCACTTTGCTAAACATGTTGTGGCAATTACTGCCCAAGATCAAATGTCTGGCAACTGTGTGGTGTTTCTTCCAGTAGGTCTTTTTATAAATATTATAACTTACTTTTAAAAAATAGAAAAGGAATTACTGATAATCCTCCCAGTTAGAGCAAAGTTTACTCTTTAACTTTATAGTCACATTGTACCAGGATTCAACAGAAGAAGAATGTAATGTATCCAAAGAAATGGTACAGAAGAACATTCCTTATAATCCCTTTAGTATGATGAAACTAGGTAACTGGACACTGTTATGAAAATGTTTGTGGTTGGGGTAATAATATTCCTATTGTTTATTGCTGCTTAATGACCGAAAAGGCAGGTTTGAGGCATTGATTGAACTTCCTGAGTAGTACTGATCAGGCTTTGATTTGTAATAAAACAGTTTGAAATAAAACTCTGTATTCTTGGTAATCTCCCATGTAAGCAAGCAGTTGGATGAACTCAGAGGAGGTCAGAAATCATGAATTCAGAGGAAGCTGGCTCTAAAGCTTTTTTTAAATCATCCTCAGCAAATGGGAACTATATGACATTAGTATGTGCCATCCACCATAGCTACATCTTCTGGAAACTAAGGTAGCACAAAACCAAAATCTGTGTTAAGACTCTTTGCTCTTCTGGTGTCTTCTATAACTTGTAACAGTTATGTTCTCCCTTGCACCACTGGCGTGGTATTTGGATGCCAGTGCTGAACTTGAAATAAACTAAAAAATTGCAACCTGATCAGTCAGTGGAAGGCTACCTTTTCTCAGATGGCCTTCCGGAGACCCACTGGAGCCAGGAGGTCAAGGCTGCTGTTGTATTATGATTTCAAGCTGCCCTTTCCAGCTATGACAGACAGCTGTTTGGTTTTGGCTTGGGATGGTTTCTCTAGGGAATGACTGGGCAAATGCTCTGGAAGAAGAGAGAAAGTTCATTGGGGGAAAACAGATCTACTGGACGCAGTCACAGGAGACACTTGAAACTGTGGGTTGTAGTCGATAATGAGTGGCAGAAGAGGCTACTTAAGAGTGACTGAGGATCTTATGCAAAGAGCAGGGAGCAAACAGCCAAGCCTCGGGCATAGCAGGAAAAGCCTGTGAAGAATGAGAGTGTACTGAGGGGAACTTACTGCAACTTGGAGTCTATTGCTTGCTTTAAAATCCAGCAAAAAGCCACAAAACCTATTTTAAATATTGTCGCTTTGCCATTTGCTGTTGCTTTTTGGTGGAGTTTTATGCTGATGACATGGAAAAACATTGTGTTGCTCACTCTTACTTTGTGAACACTGTGGAATCGTGTATTTGCAAGCCTGTGCATATGTTATATATAAGGTGGTATCTTCTGCAAGCAGTGTTGTCAAACCAGCATATCATATTGTTAAGGAATTAGAAACTGGATGCTGGGTCATATTTGTAATACATCTAGCTTAAGATCCTTGGGATCAGACTTTCCATAGGATGTGACAGAACTGAAATGTGTTCCTCTCCACTTTTCCGTTTTCCTTTTTAATATACAATTATTTGTGTGCTTTGACTTCTTTCTTTCTTTTTTTTTTTTTGCCTAAAAAGCCCCACAGCACATAAGATAGCCATAGAAGAGCACTTTGTGTTTCTGCGGCAATCTTCAGCTTGTGATGTTTTTCCCCAGGCTTGGGAGCATGCTAGTGTCCATGCATTGCATTTAGGGTGGGGCTGTGTCTTGCTGGCATTTCACAAATCAAAAACCCCTCCTGTCATTCATTCCAAACTCAAGACTTTTTGTTTGGTGCTTTAGGCAGAGAGTTATGCTAGCCCTCATCTGGCCTCAACTCTAATGTGGCAATATTTTTCCTCTGTAGATCTGGTTGCATATGTCATTCAATTTTTTTTGCCCCAGTATTATTACCTGCTGTTAACAAGCTGCCACATTCCATTGGAGAGAAGCTGCTTCTAGGCAAAGGATAACATGGAATTTATTCAGAAAACCAGCAAAAAGCTTTGAGATCCTTTTATAATGAAGGACCTCAAAGATAGCTTATTTAGACTTTAAGCCACATTTGAATTTTAACTTTCTGCTTTCTGTTTGTGACATTAGGACCAGGTGGATAATGAGGTTACAATCACAAAAAGGCATTTTGTTGTAATGTTTCTTGGAAGACTAGTACTTTCAAGAGTATTTGTCTATAAACTGTTTTGCTTGCTTTCATTTGAACAGAGATTTGTTTTTTAAAGGCCAGTACATGTATGACTTAGGTATCTCTTTGTGAGGTTGTATTATTGTAAATGAAATTTTTTTTAGGGAAATAACATGTCTTTCATTTTCACTAAATACAATAGCCAGGCTAAAGGAAGAAAAATCTAGCCTTTCGGTTTAAAGAAATTCCATGAAATTGCACACCTATAATTAACAACTGGTGTTGTAGCTGTGAAAGCATTTATAATTAAGATGATGGTGCCCTTGATTATCTGACTTAAAGTAGCAGAACAGGCTAAGTCATTGTGATAAAATGAGTTGAGCATCATGGCACTTAAACCTCTTGGATTTAAAGCACAGACTTTTTTTGAAATGGTGCCCACTCATCCTCATGCTATTTGTCCTGCTTCTCTGGCTCTTTTTTTCTTCTAGGCAGTGATAGTAGCACTCAAACATCTGGACTTCAAAAAAAAAATAAAAAAAAAATACTGCTAACACATAAGTATTTGATTTAAATGATATGTGCCGTACCCTCTGGGATGAAAGGAATGCCAGAAGTGTTATTTGCTCTACATACTTGGACTCTCCTGGCAAATTAATTTAGTAGCAAGTTTTCAAGAGAGGTGTGTGTTGAAGTGAGGGGCAGTGGAGTTTTCATTTATTTGCCACACTGTGAAAATTAGCTGCTGATAAATGTAAAGCTGATCTATGTAATGCTTACAGTCTGCTGTTTCCCTGCAATACTCATAGCTCTCCACTGCAGCCCTACTCATGCTTATCATTGGGAACAGCTTGCATATGGATTGTCAGAAAAATTGCGTTAGATTGGTAGGATGGGCACAGCTGCTTCTTAGACTTCAGCAATTCTTCAGACAAACACTTTTTGTTTGTAGGGAGTTCTCTGCAAACTTAATGAGAAAAATAACCATATACACTTTTCATTAATGTAAGTGACTCAAGTTACTTTATTGTTTGAGATGATTACTGTAAATAGGACAAGGAACCAATATTTACTTGTGCTTTAATCTTTTCCTGGTGATTCATAGGAACTGGCAAAATGAAGCAATAATTGGGATCTTATTCCAGTATAAGAAAATTCCTATTGTCTAACATGTGGTGTTTCTCTGGTTAGCAGAGGGAATCTGACTTAAGAAAATGCCTCATGTCTTCACCTCTTGGTGAAATTGGAATATTACTTCTGACTTTGGTGTGGCTGCATCTGTTGGAGAGTGTGTATGAATATCTAAATTATGCTAGATGTATGGCCTATAAAATGGTTTGGGGATCGTAGGATAAAAGTTGTTTTATGAATGTGAATTAAGGTATCTGATGAGCTATAGCTCTAGGGTGGGGGTGAGGGGTTTTGGCTGGGGCAGCTTATTACACCCCTTCCAAAGTCACTAGAGCACTGTGTATCCAGTTCTCCCTTGTTGCTTGACTGCTCTGGGTGATCTAAATGGTGCTGTATTCTGTTCTGATAGGGACTACTTTGGGCACTTGTCACTGGTGATTTAAAGGGTACACATTTAGTCACGCCTAATAGATTCAGATTTTGCAAAAAAGAATATTGTAATCTTGACTAAGGCTAAATGACAAATACCAAGGGCTGAAATTCTTAGAGTCCTTCCAAGCAGTGATTTCAAGTGCTCTTGTAGGGTAGGTCAGGAAGGTGCAGAGTCAGAAACAAATATTTTACTGCATGATGGAGCCACAACATCCATCTTTCCAGGAGAAATACTCATCTACTTACTCCTAGGATTCAGGGCTTCTCCTGGGGCAGGTGATACCTATACCAGTGCTTTCTTATTTTCTTTCCTGTTCTTCCTGGCATCACCACTCTTTTTCCTTGTTATAGTCTCCCCTCTGGGAACTTACCCATTCTCCTTTAGAGCCTAGATCTTCAATTTTACCCTCTTCTCCTTCCTCCCCTGTCTTTTTCTCTAAATATCTTGGCTTCAATCCTCTAGTCTTCCCTTATCCTTAAAGGCCTTATGACAATAGGTTTAATGGAAAATTTAGCTTCCAACTCTTCATCTGGGCATGTTTGGGAAAGAAGAGCTGCCTTAAAAGCTGGAAGTTCTCTATGTGCAGTGCTCTAGGGAGATGATGTGCACAAAAAACATGCCAAGAAAACATTAGTCAAGGTCAGGGGCAATCTAGCCTGGACTTGTCTGGGTCAAAACATGCCTCTTAATTCTGTGCAAGCACAGTATCTATTTTAAATGTTTTTCTAACACAAGGACACTTTTGTTTATAACATATCAAAGATTCTGTGGGCCATGGGTATAGCTAGATTCCTCTGATCAGCTTGCGCTCCAAAAAGATGGAAGTTTGGTGTCTTTTGAGTGATGCAATTAAAATCCACCTTTGGCCCCCTTGCTGTGCCCATCAGCCAGCCAGTGGCATCAGAAACATCTGATTCTTCGGACTGTATAATGAATAACACTTATGATTGATTACCTTCTAATTTTTTTGGAGCTCTGATGTGTAAATTTTGTCAATTGGGGATCCCTTGGAGCTAGGAACATGTTTGATCATATCTGCTGACAAGCAGAGGCCAGCAGGATGTGTAAGGGGGAGTCTGGCTGTGGGTTCAGGTGACTGCTTTCCTGGGCTATTTGCTCTGGCACTGCCTGAGACGAGAAAGTAGGGGATTTCTGAAAACCTGTTTTGCTCAGCCCTAGGCTGCAGGGGAAGGGCATTCCCTCCCACTCTTCTTTCCCTTTCTCTGACAGTCCTCATCTTCTCTGTCTTGCCTTGGGGATAAAAAGGGGCTGGAAAAGAGAAAACTAAGAGCACTGGGAGAGGAGCAAAGAAGCATATAGGGTTAGGCAGCAATTAAGACAGAGTTGTCTGGAGGTTGGGAAGGAAGGAAAGAGGAGGAAAACTGTTCTCGTTGCACCAGTCCTAGTAGTTTTATTTACTCCATCTATACACTTAAAAGTTGGAGGCCTGCAAATGCTAGTTTTGAAGACCTGTCCTGATTCCGTAGATTACTAATTGAGGCCTGTGAAGGAGGTTTGTCAGGCAAGACCCTTGTTTACTTGTAACAACATAAATGTATGTTTTAGAGAACACATTGTTTGTAATCTTTTCATTGCATTATGTATACCTGGGTATCTAAACACAGAGGCTGTTACAACTGCAAAGTATGTAGCACTGCAGATCAAGGAATAGCAAACCAATTTGCATGAGATTACTGATGTCCAGAGAAGAACCAGCAGGAGATGATTTATTTACTGATTCTTAACCTCATCTTCTCATTGACTCTTAACCTCATCTTCTCATTGACTGATTGCAGATAACTTGCAATTTGTTTGATGCCAAATAAAATCTACAGAGTCTTGTAGGCCTCTCTTATATGGACAGGTATATATACAGTTAGTTGGTCACATTGAAACTGAATACTATGGTTTCACTTTTATTAGACATAAAAGTAATATTTTTGTTTTTCGCTAAAAGTGTTCTGATCTGCTATTGTTCTTGCCAATAAACTCATCTACTGGATTGTTCATGGAAGGTGAACAAAGGAGTTTATAAACTCCTTATGTAAATGATTTCTTTTAATTTGAGCAGTTTTGCATGAAACACTGTGTTGGTTTTTTTGGGGGGGAGCACTCTTTTAACTATAAAATAGCTTCTTGCTAAACTCCACCCTGACCTCTGTTTACCTTTGAGGGCAGCCAAGTTCTCTTTTCATCGTTTTATGTATTGGAATTAATGGGTTTTGGCTGGTTCAGCAGAAAATGTCTTGTTTCCTGAAAAGCACCCCGAGATGTTGTTTTTACAGTACCATTTATACTTGAACAGACATGGTAAGTACCAGAAAGTCTCACTCAAGGTGTTCTCTCGAGATTTCTAGCTCTGCTTTGCAGACAGCTGAATTTTCTGAACTTTTGGGTTCCTATCCTAAACCAAACCTCTGAACCGCTTTTGAAGCCTGCCTGTTCTTACAAGAAACCTTAGTACAGAGGAGGTTTATTTATGAAAGGATATATTAGACTCCTTCATTTGCAGCCAACAAAAGCAGCTCACTCTCTTCCTGGCTGCTCTAATTGATTTTTATTTTTTATTTATTGTTTTGAAGTTAAACAAATCATAGATTAAAAAACCTCCAACCAGTGCCTCTAGGTGTTTTAGCCACATAGTAAAAATACAAATAGCAGTGCAAACAAAAAGCAAACCACTGAAGCTTGGAGTATAATGGTGCTTGCAGTTGCTTTGTCTGTGCCTATTAACTTGTTCATGACCGCACCTCTTCATGGTCTCTGTTGCCATTGCTCTGGGGTTGTGATGTTGGAACCAGCAGCAGCAGCCTGAGCTCAGATGAAGCTGGCAGATATGCAAGAAGCACAAAACTTGTTTTCGTGCAGGTATAAAAGCATCTGAGTGAATATAATAAAAAAATATTGTTTTTAAGTGGGCTTTATTCAGTATTTCTGAGGAACAGTTTAAGCAAGAATATACTATCATGGCTCAGAACAAACAGATAATTCCACTTTTGATCCCAATTCCAAACTCCAAAAGACAAATTACAATTAAAAATAGTCTTAAGAAAACAAAGCTTTCTATTCCCTCTTAAACTTCATCACAAACTAAATCTTGTAGTGTTTTCAATCTGGTTAGACTTCAGCTCTCAGTCTTTTCCTTTTCCTTTATATTACACTACTGCTGGCAGCATTTAGTGAGTTTATAAATGTATGTGATGAATAGGCTGGGTCATAATAGAATATGAAATATCTTCATGATAAAAGCTTTTTCTACATTTGTGACAAAGCCATTAAGAAAAACTAACTTTCTTTGACATTCAATTTGGACAACAACATTTCTATAGAACATTATTAAGTTTGAATTTGTAGCAAATATACAGTTTGATCTTAATCTGTGTATATTCACAGGCCTTTTTACACATTTTTACAGGTGTGGTTCCTGAGCAGTTATTTAGGTCTCCATGTGCCTCTAGCCAATTCGAAATCCTGGTATCCAGTCTCTCTACCCTGTAGCCTTCAGTTAAAGGTCATTACTGACCTACTGACTTCCCTTCCCCCAATGTGTGCTACTTTAGATGTGAATGACTGGTGGGTATGTCTGCTGTACTTAGTATTCTTCAGAACTACCAATGGGTAAAATTCAAAGCTAAGTGATTAACTCTCACTGACATCAATGGAGCCCCTTATTTATAAAAGCAAGGTACATTTATGTACCAATGACGGCAGGGTACCACAGATCTTCGTAAGACCAGAACAGAAGGCTGATCATGAAAATGAATGGAGAATATCTTGTGTATGCTGATTTTCCTTCTGAACAGATAACATTTTCTTCGTTACTCTGAGACTATAAAAGTATGCCTAATCTTGGCAGAGAGCAATCTCTTCTTGTTTCATAATGAAACTTCTTTAATTTATTAGTAAGGAGATAGCATATAAAAAAGTTAAGAGCCTGTCTTTGGAAATTGTACAGTCGTCTGTATTCTGTGTTGCTAGATAATGGGATTATGTGAAATTGAACTTATACTCATCATTTTTACATATTACAATGCAGTGAAATTTATGGGGTATGCTGTAGTTTGTGTAGCATTATGACCGTTTTTCTGTGGTATTCAACTAGCAGTCATTTGCCTGAATACCTCAAAACCAAATCAAAAAACAACACCCCCCCCCAAAAAAAAAACCAACCAAACCCAACCCCATAATTCCCCAACAGTGGTGGTGGGGAGAAATTGTTTTACCTAAAAGTTATTTGGCTTTCATAACACCTAATGCTTTAAGCAGGTCTGAAGTTGTCTTTGCCTCTTCCCCCCTCCGACCCATCCCCCAGTAATATGTGAGAAATACCTACTTATAGTGAATTCTTTAAGAAAGTTTAACCATTTACCAGTTTCCTATAAGATCTTGAGAATTAAAAATGCTAAAAACTGTAAACAGAGTTAGTTCTCCTCTAAAAGTGGGCTGATGCAGTTTGGAATCGGTCGTTAGCTCTGAGGACAGAGCACTTCGAAACAGTCTATTAAGGCAAGAGATTGCCCAATTAGATATTCGTGTGGCAGTTAAAATTGCATCAGAATGTTAACCACTTCCAATTTTCAGTCAAATGGCCTTTTTAAACTTTGACTGAAATGTTCCTAGTTCTTGCTGCATGGCAAGAGAGAAATGAGTCTTGAAATACCTGTTAAAAGTAACTAAAACCCCACATCCACATTAAGTTCATACCAAGTTGTTCTGTATGTAATTTGAAAGGGCTGTGATATTCAACTTCAAGTATTGAGACTTTTAAAGGGAATATTAATATGCCCATGTAATTTTACTGAACTAGTGCAAATGATGCAAAGATTTCTTTTGTAAGCGGAGGCATGAACAAATGCTTTGAGTCAAGTGCTCTTCAGAACTTTTGATGCATTTCAGAATTCGGGGTATTTTTTTAAATTGCTAAGAGAAAGGAAAGAAATCGTAGTCAGACATTCATGTTGAATTTACCTGATTTTAAATAGATTTAAATGCCATTTTTACTTTCCTTGAAAAAAATTACAGCAGTCACTTAAGGAGATGCCTTTACTGTATGGCCTACAATTGCTGTTAAATTCAGTCTCATTAACCAGTCTCCTGAGAGATCTTGGAGTTGTGTTGTGTTTCTTTTTTTTTATTTTTTCTTTCTTTTTTAAACATTAGTTCAGTAAATAGAGAGTTGAAAAGTACCTTGGGCTAATGGAGCCATTGATCCTCCAGAGTGACACATAGGTAAAGCTGCGGTATTCAGTAAAGTTGGTATGAATAAATTAGACATTATAATAGTAGTCAGACATTTGCAACTGTCTACTAGAAACAAAATAATAAAGGCTCAGATCAAATTATCTGGAAGTCTGCATTAGCGCTCTGTACTCCTGTGTGAGCCACACCAATACCGTGTCAAGTATATTAGAGCAATTCCTTCAGGAATTGACAAGAAATGCTGTAATACTGAGGCTGTGCTGAGATGAACACTTACTGCTTGCAGGGATGGCTAGTTTAAAGACAGTGCCAGGGCTATTTGTTTTAGGAGTCGATCAGCATCTCCAGGTACTGTTAGAATTATAATCCTGCCACTGCTGTCATGGCTATATTTAGAAAGGTGATTTTGAAATGTTTATAGCAGTATTCAAATTTAGTTAATTTGAAGTGTCTGGTATCTTTAAAATTTGTTCTGCAAAAGATCAACCTAAGAACACCTTTACCCAAAATTTGGGTTGTGGTGTTGGTGTTTTTTTGACATAAAAAGGGAAGGAACTCTTTTCTTCAGGCAGTCAACGTGTTGGTGAAGTTGATTTATCATTTAACATTTCACCATATTTAGGTATAGATGTTTGCTAGGGGAAGTCAGGTCCTCAATGACTGACATTGTGGAGTGTGTGCATATTTTGTTTGGGTTTGGTCTTTATATGTCATAATTTAATGAGAAAAAATGAACAAAATGGGCTGTACCAACACTCTTTGTGCTTGTTCTGGCATATGCGAATGAGGTTACTGTTCTTGCTTGAAAATTCATAAGGAGAATTGGGTGGGAAAGAACTGGGCATGGTATGTGCTGTCATTATTTTATTTCTATTGAAACAAAACTTATTTGTCCCTTTACTAACGTTTTGACATAAATGTGCTAATGTGTATGTTGTGCAAATGCTGCTCAGCGGGACTCCTTGATACGTAGAGCATGATTCCTTTCTGTGGTACTGTGGCAAAACCCAAACAATACTCAGTGAGTCTGTGTTGCATTGGAAACACATAGGAATAAATAGAGAAATTGTGTTTGTTAATTGCCTTGTTCAGTCCTCTCCCACACCTTCTCTGTCTATTTCCAGGTAAAATGGTGTAATTTATCCCTTAATGTGCTGCTTTTAAAAAAACCTGAACATGGAGACCCTGTGCAGTGTTTTGCCTAATCTGTTCTTTTAATCTGCTCTTTTCTCAATCTTCTCAAACACCATATAACTGTGTTATTCTCTTACTTGAGCAGAGAGCCTAAAAATTAGCCTCTTGTAAATTAAATCCTCTGTTGCTTTAAAAAGTGGACAATTCTTCTCTCACAAGAAGACATCTAAAGAAAGTACAGCTAAATGGAAAAAGGGCAAGTGTGGTGGTTTTTCTATTCTTCTTTTTTTTTTTTTTTTTTAAATTTTCAGTACAAAGGTCTGGAAGGCTATTGAATGCCAAATGGTTGGGATGAGCACAGAGTTGATGATATTTCAAGTTTCATGTGGCTGTGATAGCATGAATGCAGGCATTAGGCTAAAAATCCTAGCAGAAAAGTAGCATGCCAAGTTTGGATCTATGAAAGTAAAAATATTCATAAGCTCTTGTGATGTCTGACTTTATTTTTTCTACCTTATAAAATAAACTAAACTTGCTAAGTAAAAATTCTTCTGTAGCATAACTGGAAAAAGTATCTGGTATATGGTTTCAATTGAACCACTACTTAAATGAATAAGCGGTGGATGCTGTTAGATTGAGGGAGTCATTCATTGGAATACCTATGCAAGTAGAATAAGTTTCTCTCTCTTGTTACTTTAGATTTAGAAGCCAAAAATGTAGAGCAAAGTAGTCTAATAACTCCTCCAGTGAGAAAGCAATGAATGAAAAATAATTCAGACTTATGATTAAAGGTTTGCAGGTGCAGTAACTGTATGCTAGAAATGCAAAGATGTCCTTTAATCATAATTCAGATTCATTTCTACCAGAAAAACACAGGAATTGTTTCAAGATATAGAAATCATAAGTAGTATGTGACAAGCATAACTGGTATCTACCAGTATTGCATGGGGAAACAGAGATTAAAAGCTTTAAGCCGACTTTAAAACAAATAAAAATAATAAAAACGCTCAGTTTAAGAGATTATATGTGACTAACATATAACGCCCCTTCATTTGAGAGGGTCAAGTAACATACTGGAAAACTTGAGACTGCACTGTTTGATGTCATTCATGTGGAAAGTCTTAGAAGCTCTTTTAAGTTTAAGTGAATTTTAATGGCCCAAATGAGAAAACACTTGGAAAAAATGTCATAAGATTAACTGTTTACCTTCCGAAGTATAAACCAGTCCCGTTGGCAGGCTGAAAAGGAGTATGCAAAGGCAAAGAGATCCTTCCAGAGTCATGAAAGCTCTGAGGAAAGCTGCAAAGAGATGACACTGGGTATTACAAAGTGCTGGTAGCTCTTTTGCCATCAGTGTCTTGCTGTTCTCAATAGAAGCCAGACAACAAAAATCCTGTCTATGCTTAAAAGATCTTAAGAAAATACTGTATTAGTTTCATTTAAATATTAAAACAGCAACCTACTATACTTGAGTGGGAAAAATGGCTCAGGGGGCCAAATTCAGGAAGCAAATCAGAACCACCAATAAGTTTTACAGGTTATGAAGACACTGTAGCATATCAGCTTAGGGTCTGTGGTGGATTCCAGGCTTTACTCGTGTACCATAATTGCCTCTGACAAAGCAAGGATTTCAAGGTTAGAAATCAATGAAAAGGCACAACAAATAATGAGGCCCCCCTCGCTACAATTAGATACAGGAGATTCAGATCATTTACATTTCTGCTCATAAATTGTGAACCACAGTCATTTAGGAAGCTATAAATAGCGGGGGGAGGGTGGCAGGAAAGCCTAACAGACAGTTTAAAACATCGTATATAATGGGTGAGATTCCAGAGCGTGCTGCCCAGGAAAGACACTTTCAAGTGAACATAAAAAATCCTTGAAGTGCTGATCCCGACATGCACAGCTGCAGTAAAGAAGGCAAACAGTGTTACTGCCAGAGGACTGCAGTGTAAGTAAGGGAGCTGCCATTCTCATTATCTGCTGGTTAGAGCATGAGCACGGGGTCTGCTCAGTGTATCTTTGACAGGAAATAGCCACTCTTAATGGGATATGAGGGAGATGAATCCAACTGGCACCATAAATCTTGGAGGTGTTGGTAAGCATAAGGAAATTAGGACCCTTTTCACTGCAGAAAGGAGACACTTTTATTACTTCTTTTAAAGTCTTTTTTTTCCCCTAAGTGATATAGGTGCCTATTTTGAAACCATTTCATTTAAATATAGCAATGAATGAGGGAACATAGTCTCAACAAGAGAAGCAATCTGAGGTTTTGAGTAGGCTATTTTACACAAGCATGATCCAAGCCAGCTGTATGCTAGTTTAAAATGATTCAAAGTGGGGTTTGGTGTGATCACCCATAAAGCAGCATGCAAATTTAGGCTTCCAATACAGTTGCCCAGGCAGTGTTGCAAAAGACCTGCTTAGTAGACTATAATTAACAGCTCCAAATGCTGCATTCCCTCTTTCCCTGCTAATCTTGGCCTCCAGCATCTCTTATTTACTAAATCCAGTGGTAATCTTCTGGATGCAAATGGTATCTCTTGGACTAAGTTCTCCTGGGTAGATGCGTGGCTCTCCAGGTGTCACAAAACAGCAGTGGTGAAAGTGGGTGGGAAGGGGAAGTACGTGTATGTCAGTGCAACAGCGTTCATGAACAATTGCAGAGTTAACATTAGCATCTAGTTTGGGAAAATTCAAACATTTTTTGTTTTTCCAAGTTCTAATGCAATGGCCAAAAGCAAGTTCAAAGCTGTGATCAACAATGCACGTAAGACAGACGTAGCTAGGCACCTCCTGTGCCAAGAGGTGCCTTTCCTGGGGTTGTGTCAGTTGGTTTGGGGCTTTTTTTGAGCAAACGATGTCTGTGCTCATTTGATGGACAGTTCTGTAAAAATCTTTTTACTGTATAAGCTGACACTTTGTTTTTATAAAATGCTTATCACCATGGTATCTGAGTACTTTGTTTTACATTGGTAACTTTAGAGCATCTGCTAATGTATAGAATAATGTTTTTCCACTACTTTTCCCGAAAGGCCATTACCTATTTTTCCTGTACCAGCTGAGGACTTCACTGCAGATTAACACACCACCCACCGCCCCCATCCTTCCCAGCCTTACACCGAAACTGGAGGAGATGGTTTATTCAGATTTACTTCTTTCAGAACTGTGCAAATTCCTCAGTAAATGGGCTGGCACACACACCACACAGCTAAGTGTTTGTGTGGTGGGTTTTTTTTCTATTCATATATCCAGACTAAAAATGTATTACTATCTGCAAATTGTTTAAATTCTTCATGGAATTCTATTATAGAACTGTTTTATATGAAATCTGTGCTATGGTTCTTAGTTTTTTCCCCACACTCTGTGTTACAGCCTTGCGTGCAACCCAGATGCTGAACTATTACAGATGTGTAGTCACATATCAGTGGAAGAGAAATTTATGTGATAGGCTGAGGTTTTAATATTCATGTTTGATTTCTGAGCCTAAGAAAGAAAAGGCTTTTTTTTTCTACTAGATGGAAGTGCTTCAAATTCCCCTGCATCTGAAAGACAATGTGTTTCTTTTCTGATTTATATTGCTAATGGTGATTTCAGTAATTCCATTCTGATCTTAATAGTACTTACCCTTACTCCATTGCCTGCATATTTCTGATCCTTACTGGATCATCCTCAGTGTTGATACTAACAATCCCTTTGGGTACCCCTGTGGATTTCAGTGGGAATTGTAGATATAAGTGTTGTCAATGAGGTAGCTTGTGCAAAAAAGGATGACAGTTTGTCAAGAAAAACTAGCTTCTTGTATCCGTGGGGTTGCACTGTGTAAATTGGCTGGTTTTATTTGCTGAAGTTTATATGAAATGATCACACGGGACAGCTCATTTGGCTGGTGTCTCCAGTTCCAACTCCTCATGTAGTCTTGTAGCATGGTCAGTGAACAGAGCTTTGAGCTTCCTGTAAACTTCCTCCTATTTGATTTGGGCTCTCCCCCCTTAGGGTTATAAAACTGTTGGTTAAACAAGGGTTTCACAAAGCAGAAATGGAGAAAACTAAGTAATATGAGGAGTGATACCAAATTATCCTCTAACTTCAGGGAACCTCGGAGTGGAAAAATTCCAGGAGTAGGGGTATCTGGCTTGTGGTATTTTTAATATTTTTTTTTTCAGGAGAAATGAAAAGTTGCACTTAAGAAATGGAAGATTCAGAATACAGTAATACAGACCTTGGGAAATGATCAAATGGAAACTTGTCTGCAACAAATTGCTTTAATGATCAGCATAAATGTGTTTTAATTTGGATTAATTACAGCCTGGGAAGACTTTTGTTCTAAATAAACTTCAGGAAAATGTCATCCATAATGAATATACTAAATAAACCTCAGTATAAATAAATGGGTCATGGCTCTCCTTCCCACTGAAGACTTGCTGCGTTTAGAAAATGTAAACAAAGCCCTGCATATATACTATACCTTAAGGTATTTACGTAATGACAAAAGATCACTTTTTCATTTTCCAACCATCACCAAGGGATTGCAAAGCAATCAAACTTTAACAGCCAATTAATCTCTCTAGATGATGTTTGTGTAGCACTTAACCAGTTTCAGTAAATTAGATCCCTGTGGGCTGGGCTGTTACATTGATAGAAATGTTACTGCTAGCTGGAGGCATTCATTTACTAGTTTGTAAGAACAGCAGTATTGAGAAATTGTGAGCATATGGAAACAAACTTTCTGCACCTTTTTAAAAGAAACGCTGTTTATAAAGAATAGGAGGTTCTGGGAGTCACCCAGCATGGAGCCTCACTAAACTAAATAGGTAGTTTGTCAGTTCTGTTGGGCTGGGGAGACTGCTGTTAAATTCCCTTTAAGAAACAGAAGAAATCCATTGGGAGGCAGCTGTAGCTAAAGATAATTTATTGCAATAGCATCCACTTAATCTGCTCCTTTAACAGTTTGCTTTACTTAAAGTACTTCTCCTGTGCACCTAAGCAAAAGACATTAAAATTATTTAAAAAGATAAAAAATCTCCAGGAGAGCAAAAGCTTTCCAGTATAGTGTCATCAGAATGTGTCATCACAGTGTATCAGAAAAGTGTCATCTTGGAATGAAGTTGTAAACTTTCCTTTTCAATGTGATGGTTTAAGGCATCTGCACTAGTGTTCAGGCTCCCTGTGTGCGAGTTGAAGCCCACAAAGCACAACTGCAGATCTCCAAGTGAGAAGCCACATGACTGACATCCATGTACCTGCTGGGTTCTCTCTATGTGTTTCTCAAGCATCTTAATAGTATCATAATTTCTATACTAGGTTGATATAAGGATTTCTTTACTCATCATGACTCTGGAGAAGGGTCCTGGGGACGCATGAGTGAATTAAACTCTGCCTGCTCCTTGCTGTGGTCAATTCCAGCTGGCACCAATGCAGGAACCCTGTATCAGATGAACTTTTCCTGCTTATGGTTGCACCCATGTTGCATTCAGGATGCAAACAGGGAGAAGGGAGTTACTGAAATGCTTTCAGTCATCAGTTTCTGATCCATGGAAATGTCAGAAGGTCTTGAGGGAGAAATTAATTCCTGGCAGAATGAAGGCACTTGGTAAAAGTCACAGTTTAGACTGCTGCTCTTGAAACAGGTGTGTGTTCTGTGACATGAGGCTCAGATTGCATGCTGATGTTGGCACAGTGGCTATGGAAGTTCTGTGTGTAAGGTTGGCTTTTCCCAGTGAGGGTCAGGGAGCCTGTGAAAATTCAGAACTTGCTGTTTTTCCCCAGGAGTGTCACGGTCTAATTTGTTGGTCGGTCAGTTGGAGAGGCGATTGCTTTATATATGTCTTTAATGACTGGTGAATATGCTCAGTGTGACTGGATGCTGGTGTTTGAAAGAACAGGCTGCCCAAACCCTGCTTGAGCCTGTGGTGCCACTTTGGTTCCCAGAATTCATTTGCTACAAGGTGCGTGCGGGTATTTGAAGACTCCAAAAGCTGTTCACCATTCTGTGGGTGTCTGCTGAGGGAAAAGCAGAGCCATGAGCACCTCCTGAGGAAGACAGGTGGTAGCAAATAGTAGTTCACCTTTGGGCACAACTTTCTGCTTTATTCCTTCTGATAACTCACTGTATCATGTGGTGGCTCACGATGTGACCTGACCATATGGTGTTTAGCAGGGGAAGGTTTAATTATGTTGTTAGACAGGCAGCACATACACTTGGAAAGCCAAAGAAATATGATAAAGTCTATTGCTGTATCCCATTGTCACTGCTCAATTTACTGATTTAGGCCTAGAAATCGGAGTAATTGAGGCTGGAAGGGACCTCCAGAAGTCATCTGGCCCAACCCCCCTTACTCAAGCAGGGCCACCTAGAGCCAGTTGCCCAGGACCATGCCAGGACCTAGAGCCAGTTGCCCAAGCTTTGAATATCTCCAAGGGTAGTGACTCCACAATAACTGCCTGGGAAACCTGTGCTGGGTCACACCCCACTGGAAAAAGCATTTCTCGAAGTTCAGACAAAACTTCCTGTGTTTCAGTTTGTTCTCAATACCTCTTTTCCTGTCACTGAGCACCGCTGAAAAGAGTCTGGCTCGGTCCTCTTTGCAGAGCAGAATAGAGGAGATATTTTTGCCTCTCTAAATCCGCTGGCAATACTTTGTCTAAAGCAGCCCGGGGTACCATTAGCTGCCTTTGCTGTAAGAGCCCATTGCTGACTCATGCAAATGGTACTGTTTGCTTAGGTACAGTTCTTGGTGGCCTGTTTGGCAGGACTTGGTACTGGCTGTGGTGCTGAGAAGCACTCTTCAAACTTAAGCAGTAAGTGGTGTATCTGCGGCAGTTGTCCCTTGTGCTCCCTTAGTTGTGATTGACTCTTATTTCTACCAACCTCTCTTAGGTGTTTTTATTCCAATGCCTTTAAAACACTGCTTTGGAATTCTGCAGTGAACATGGGGGATTGGTAAGTTTAGCTCCAGTTCTAGATTGCTCCTTGGACAATTGGAAGCACGATGGGGAAATGCCACGCATTGATTTATGTAGACAATACAGCAGCTTTCATAGAAGGAAAGACAACAGCTATTAAACAGAAAGTAGCATTACATGGCTGCAGTAGGAGCAAACGTATAGGCCCATATGGCTCTGTCCCGCAGTATTTTAGCAGGGCTTATGCTGCGACTGTACACGTTTAAAAATTCTGCTTGAAAGCCAAATAGGAATTTTACCCCACACTATAGCAATTGTAACACTTGCAAGAGTGGACAGGAAGGTTTTTGACTGTGGCTATTGTGGTCAAAACATAGTTTAGAACATAGGGAAGCCTGTAGTATAAATGTGCTATTCATTATAATTTTCTAACAAAGATGTGGTCTGAATAGTTGGTAATGAAATGCTTTCTCAGTGCAATGATTTTACTTACTGTTTAGATGCACAATAGACACGTTTGGAAGGAAGCATATTTTTTTTTTTGAGAACAGAAGAACAACTTCATGTATTGAATAAAATTACAACTTCCTAAAATGACATGCTGGGAAAACAAATGCATCTAAGTGATACTTGGCTCTAGGGGTGAAATAAAAGAACAAAACTACAGGACTCTCTCCAGTCAAGTGAAGTTCTGACAAGGTCATATAACAAAAGCATAATAATATCACTCTGGGTTTCTAGTTATCATTTCAGTATGTGCTCTGGCCAGTGAAAGCATTGCTAATTTTGTTTTGCACAGCTGTCCTCCATGTCATGAGTTTGTATTTTTGTATTGTGGGATCTTGCTGTCTTCCAGATATGCTTGTTTTCTGTCTCTTCTGCAGTAATAAGTAGCTTTGAGACTGTTAAAATAATCCTCTCATAGTTTCAGCTGAAAGTGACAACAGAATATTTTTCTGCAATTTAATATCTGGATATAACTCTGAAAGGTTATACCGTGTATCTGTTAAATATCTTCACTCTGCAATGCAGTCAGGCAAATGCATCTAATTTTTACACTGTAGTTTATAATCAAGCAGTGTCAAAGCAGGAGTGAGTGGTGTAAAGATTCAAGAGGTGATGCTTCCTCCTGTTCAAACACTAGATCTTTGCAGAGCATTTTAATGGGGTGGGAAGCTGCGGAAGGAAAACCATATGACACTTCAATGCCTCTTTCTGAGATTTGCAACCTGGGAGACTGACAGTCAGAAGGGCATAAGCTGACACACTGCTTCTGTCCCCTATGTGTGTGTTGAGCTTCCAAATCCCTAAAAAACCAAAATAGAACCCCAAATTAAATTTATCAGCAGGGGATCTGCTTTTTCCCAGACATGGTCAAATATACGAAATCTAAGTATATGGTGCAGGATGCCTCAGGGAGCAACCAAAGTTATGCTGAATTTTGGGCCATAAGATTAGTGCTTGAGCAGCAGAGTGGTGACTTTGAGCAACCTTTAGACTATCCTTCTTTTGAAGCACTGCTTAGTACCTGAATTATCAAATGAATTTTGTACTAGTATTTGAAGCCTTTACTTTCCATTTTATTCAGTCTAGTATGTTGCAATTCTCTTAGTTTCAGAGCTGATTTTTCTGTGAATTCTATCTGTCAGGTAGTAATTACCATGCTTACACACTCATCTCTTTCCTGTGCAAGAGGAGGGCATTCAGTTCAGTAACAGTTCAGTTCTGGTGATACGTGTATTTCTTTCGTGGTCATCTTACACCAGTGGACACTGGCTTTGGTCTCTATGGTATTTTTTTCTGATACAAAGGCCTGAAGAACATCTGTGTTCACCATACCCAAAGACATATAGAAAAGCGTTGGATTTGTTGGAGATGTGGAGGGGAGAACACAGCTGCTTCTATCAGGATCTTGTGGGGTTGGGAGCCCGAGTTTCCAATTTGCTGGAAATTGTTGAACAGTTTCTGGCAAAAAATTCTTGGTTTAAGATGTTAAAGATTGAGGGGGCTCATTTCGTGAGATTACTTGTAGGAAAAGACTTCTAGAATGGGACGGGCCATGTTATACAGAAACATTGATTGTGTTCCTTCTGGACTATGTTTTTAAGCCTGGTCTTGATGAGAACAAGCATATTCATCTTGACTTGAATCTGCAGCTTAAGGCTATGGAGAGAGTTAAATTTGTTCAAAGAGAACTTTTCAGAAGGTATAAATTTTTCTAATCCTCTGACTTCTCTCGAGACTACATTACATCTACAGAGGGGGGAGTGGGAAAATACCCAACACTCCTTTGTTTTTTGGAATAAAAATTCTGCGCTAGGAAGAAACATATTCAATCTCATGCGTGTATGTGTGAACAAGCAGCAGTACTCTATGCCCCTGGGACTGGCTCCCATCCAGAGGCTTACTTACATTGCAAGGGGGGAGCAGGTGGCGTCTTTGCACAATCTCCAATTTCAGATTGCATGTTATCTTTAGGGCAACTTTAGATTCTAGCCAGTGCTCCGTGGGAGCCTCTTGGCACACACCATCTGGTGGAAACACTGAAACAGCCTGGTTTGGTGCTGTCCTCTGGCTAAGGTAGTGGTGGTTGTGAAAATACTGTACAATTTTTTTTTATTTCTTTTTTTTTTCCTGCTGTGGGGAACTTCAAATAGCCTTTTGACTGGGAACTGTGAATTGAGGATCTGCTAATGGCAACCTGGCTCTAAACTGAGTCTTCTGAGTTGTGCTTTGAAGAAATGTTCTAACACCGAGGAAATTCTTTAACTTTAGGACTGTATGTGATACTATATTCCCATCTAAATCACCTTTTTACCCAGTCTGGAAGAGTATCATAGTTGTAGTCTCTTCCAGTGTTGGTGACATTTTGTATAATCACCCTTCTAGATTTTCCTTGCCCCTAGTGTTCTCTTGGGATTAGAAACATAACCCAACACCGAACAAAAAAGTAAAACAAAACTTGGATACCAGCATAGATTTGCAGTGACAGAGACATGAAGTTGTTTTATATTTCATTCTCTGCTCTTTGGAGGATTGCTCCTCTGTTTGATTCATTTCTTCCTTTGTTGATGAGCGCCAAGCTGTCACTTCCACAGGACCGTCCACAGATTTCTGAGTGGCAATAGCTGATCTAATCACTGTGTATCACAGTTGGATTGATTTCCCCATCATGCCTGCGGAGCATGACTTTGAAGTTACTGATGTTGAATTCCATCAGATAAGGGCTCCTGGTCTCAGCAAGAACCTTTGAGGACTGGCCAAGGAAACTTAGAAGTCACCAGTCATGGAATAGTTATTTTTGTATTCTGAGTTGTTGGCTTTTGCTGTATTGCTTTCATCTCTTCACACCTCTGAGTTATTAAAGGTTTGTCCAAGAAGAAAGAGTAGGGGGCAGACTAGATTAAACGGAATGCTAGCTGTTCGCTCCTTGGGGCTTATAAGTACTACTGCATTGGTGAAAAATGAGAAATTTAACTCCTAAGCCCAGACAGGATCTGATGATACGTCAGTTTAGGCAGTGTTCCACCATAGAGTGGCTACTGGGTTTAGGAAGAGCAAATGGCCATCCCGCTTGCAAAGAAGATGAACCAAACACGTCTTTTGACTCTAACCCTCTTAGAAATGCCTGGAGTGCTCTGCACAAGTAAGGAAGTTCTAAATCATTAAATAAGTCTAATGACCTCATTAGGCCTCCCTGAAAATGTAAGAAAAAACCAGCAAAAAGATAAATATTGTTGTTACAGCCAACACATTTCAAAAAGTTGTTAATTTTGTTGTGCTTTCTCGTTGTACGCTATACCTAGCTGTCCCAGTGCCACAGGCTAGTATTTTCATTAGTATTCCTATTTATCTTCAGTAAAAATTAGTTACATCTGAAAAAGCATGTGCACAAGATACATATAAACTGTGTCCTGGTGTTGGCAATTCTGTTGTTCATGCTTGTTAACTTTACTGTAGCCTTAGGGCTCTCATGCTGACTCTGTTAAGCATAAAGTGCTGTAACTCAGAGCACTGTTTATGTGTTAGGCCTTTAAACTTATCTTTACAAATATTTCTGCTAGTTTTACTATGTTCTTTAGCTTACAGCAGTTCTACATGTTCAAACTATACAACAAACACTCCTTTGCTTGTGAGTTTCCTCCTTTATTTTTCACTCTTGCTCTTTTTCTTAAATATTAATAAAGCAATGGGAAGTAGCTCATAAAGAACATACCTTATATGTAGAGACTGAGTTTGTTGATGGCCATGTAAAGTGTTTGAGCAGTTATGGTTAGGCTGGGGGCGAGAGGGACAAGTACAAGAAATAGCACAAAATGACTTATGGTAAAAGTGCATAGCAGGATCAGGAGGAGAAATTAAGATGTGCAAACAGCTTCTTTCCAGCAACAATGGTCTTCCATTGGCGAAGATCCAGACTCAACCTTTGTTAAATGTAGTTAGATAATTTGCATTTATTCTAAAATGAAAGTGCACCAGTGATAGCAGTTTCACTAGTGTTCATTGGGGCCAGCCGTAAGGTGGGAAAGTTCCAGCACACTTCAGATGTCTTCCATGCTGATTCATGGGAACTGCAGAACACAGAGCTCAGGACCTCAGCAGTAGAAGCAGCTTGCTCTGGTTATGATAGCTCAAGTATTGTAGATACCTCTAACATGTTACTGCCTGAAGACACTGCTGTTTGCTCAGCCATGTGCTCCGCATCACCTAAGGCAATGTTGGGATTTGCAGAGTCAGGAAAGAGGGTAAGCAAGGAGCATAGATGGGCAGGAGCTGAAAGACTTTGTGGTATCCTGGGAGTGTAGGGCTGTGTGGTGTTTGGACTGGAGGAAAGGGATATGGTGTTGAGGTCCTTAATGGGGATGGCAAGAGATGCCATCGGGAAAAGGAAGAAGTTGGCTCTCAAGCTTGAGGATGAGGTTTGGGCAGACAAACTCAGAATTAAATAACAGAGTAACAGAAGAGGCTTCTGCCTCTCAGCACTATTTGAGGCCTTTAATCTAAGACCAATTCCGTTTCCTTATCTGTCATCCTTATCTCTAAACAACAACAGAAATAATATTTGATGCAACTGATCTACTTTATTTGCAACTGTTTGTATACTCATCAGAAAGTTTCAGGGAGTTTTTTATTGTATATTACTAGAAATTGGACTTAAATCTGCTGGATACTATGTTATACTGCACCCTCTAGAAGGAGATGTCAATATGTCTTAGTGAATAGATTTCACATTACTGTGGGGGGTATGCAATTTTGCGATTTGGCAGTACACCTGCTAGGATATTCAGAAATGACTAATGATGTGGAAACCTTCGTTGCTTGAATCTTCAACTTTGACTTTGTTAACAGTTGTGATTTGAAGAATTAAGGAATAAAATTTAAAAATACTTGCTTTAAAAGAAATAGTGCTTGCTAAGCTCCCTTTGGGGGGACACACAATGGTTAGGGCTCATGTGTCATCAGTTGCTTTTTAAAAGCCCTGACTCCTTATTTCTAAACTGACAGAATATTGAATAAGTGAAACATCTAGTAAAACGGAAAATGTCTGTCAGAAATATTCCTTCCCCCTGTAGGAGGATGTTTTAAGTGTGAAACTTCTTCTTCAAACATGCTGCATGAAAGCTGCTTAAAAAAGAAAAAGATGAGGTAATATTGCTGTCTATTTTGAACATATTTCAGCCTTTCAGTTCTTGGTATGCTGCTGTCTGTGGGTGAGATCCTGCACTATCTCAGAGAATGATGGTGGAAGGCTGAATATATGCCCATTTATATGCATCTACAGATTTAGTCAGAAGCAACATAGACAGTTATGTAAAATATATCCTGGGGAAAGGTATTATGGTGTAACTCTTCTCATGATGAAATTCCTTAAATAAAAAATTAAAATGTTTAGTTGAATCTTGTTGGTGATAGCGAGCTCTGCACCTCTCTCCATGAACTCCAAAATCCTTTAATCTTTTGCATTTGCTGCAATTGCACCTACTTCAAAGCATTGCTGCAGGCATTGGAAAGGATCCTGGCACTCGGTGGGAATAGGGCGGGGATGTGAAATTCTGTCATCACTTGGAAACTGCAGCCATTTCTGAAGTGCCAGTGTGATCTCTCTTTACAGAAGGGCAGCAGCATTATGCAACTAATTTGGGAATGTAGGGAAATATGTCTGTATTAGCTATAATTTTTTGAAATTTTGGAAAATGTGTTTTTTAAAAAAAAAAACAACACCCCACAACTATTTATACTAAAAAGCACTTAGCAAATAATCTAATGAGAGAGCTGAATATAGCATGGTAATGATAGCTGGACATCTATATGGATAAATGCCATTCTGTCTTGCGGTTCCGAAACCAGCTGTAAGAAGAACAACCCTGGACACAATCCAGCCATTGACATTGTGGGGTCTGGTGGTACCGTAATGTAGCAGAGGGTCTTACGAAAGAGCTGGAGAAGAGGGAGTAAAAGTGTTAATTTGAAAAAGCAGGGCTGTGTTAGTTTTTATACAGAAGGCAGTCAGAATTTTAGCTTTTATTACTTACCTGTCAACTGGTCTTTTAAGAAATAAATTCTTTAGGATGCGTTAGTTTTAGGTGAGCAAAGTCAGTGAGATGGAAGCTGAGGGCAGTGAAGAAGCAGCCAGTCCTGGGCTATGAATATCAGTAGGAAGAGTACGTCAGACTTCCTCCTAACTGCTGGGAAGGGTGATCAAAATTGTAATGAAAATATTTGTTCTCTTTCAAGACTAGTATATTTATACGAATACATAAACAACCATTCACAGGTACCTTGGTTTCATATTGGCTCATATTTGGAAAAAAGTTCAGTCATCATTAGTCATTAATGGCATCTGCTTACACGGAGTTGTGTTTTAGCATATACAGCTGGTGCTTTGACTTACAAAACTGCAAGATACTGTTTTTCATTGAAGGAATTTTATTGTGGAAGAAGCTGTAAGGTTTTTATGGTACTTAGATTGTGTTTTATTTTAAAGGCTGTATTAAGAGCGTTCTACAATTTTCAGAAGAATTAGGCATTATAATGCATTTCAAGATGCCACTGTTGTAAAGAATTACCATTTTTGCAGTATAAAAAGTGACTAAACTGCTCCTAAAAGTGAAATCCAAGTGCACTGTAGTTTTTAGTGTGCTATATGCTTAAGTTATGAATTCACATGGTGCTAGGAACAAAAGGCAACTTCCAAGGTGCTTCCATTGTTGGATAAATCTTTCTCTTCTTGTTTGTGTGGGGTTTTTTTTGTTTTGTTGTTGTTTTGTTTGTGTGTGTGGTTTTTTTTTATAGTCAACAAACTTTGAAATAACCTGCACCACCAATCCCTCGCAGTAAAAGCTGAATCAATTGGAAGGATATCTTTTGTGGATAAGATATTTTAAAATAATGCTCAGACTTCGAAGTTTTGCTGTATTACAGCAACCACTTTTTTTAGCTCTTAGTAGGAGCACTAACTGTCCATCCTCCCAATTAACACATACCCTAATGCTAGGGGAAGAAGATCAATTTCCAAGTTAGAGCTAGGAGAAATGCAGGTCGTAGTGCCCAGAAGCTGTTTTCTTAAATTAGAATAGGACATTCTCTGATTGTAAAAATAATCTATAAATATAAAAATAATTTTCCCTAGAAATTTGCCTCCAATCTTTAATTGCTGTTGGAAAGGAAGGAACTAGACTGCACTTTGATCTGTGCTTAATAAACTTGATCTTGGTTTACACTTCCTTCTGTTATGAAAGATCAAAGGAAGCTTGAAGCTGAGACCTTCTTGGATTTTGCATGTTTAACGTGATGTTATTTTGTTTTTGGTGTTTGGAGACAGTGCTGTTTCCTCAAGGCAATAAGCTCAGAATAGGTAGCTATTATTGAGGCTTTGTGATAACCACTCTGTGTTAATGTTATGGATGCCCAAACAGAATATAATCTGTTCAGTCCGTATGAACACTCTTAACCCAGTTAGTTGGCAAAGATGAAACTGAACACAAAAAAGTAAACAGCAAAAAAAACCAATTTTCATACTGCTTGGTGCTTTGTAAAAGTACATAATCTTTCTCTACAGAAACTCTAAAATCCACAGGCAAACTAATAGTAATCTTGGTCAAAAACTAGTACGTGCTGTACCTAAAAAAGTCATGACACAACATGGCCAATGCTGACATGAATTAATTTATGTATATTACTAGACATGACATCATTCACAAGGAACATATGTTCCTTCTAATTAATCTTGAATAGGACACAACTTCTTACCTGCCCAGGCAAGAACAGATTAAGAATTGTTGTACATCTGTACAATAAGAGGCAGGCTGTCACATTCATTCCAGCTTTCTAGCTTTATGCATAGATGCATTTTACAAGTATCGTAATTGCAATATTAGTGTCGAGTTTTTAATTACATGATTAAAATATCATTTTTATCAGTGTACTTTATTCCACAGACATTCTGCTATGCAGCCATCTGCAACATAACCATGGTTTGTGCATGAATTCTGGAATGAATACGTGGAGGACTCTATAGGTGACAATAAGGATATGGGGGAAAATGTATATAAAAAACTAAATGGACTATCCTCTAGTTTTTAACTGTACTGCTATATGCACAATTTACAATTATTTTAGACTTGCATATCCATAATCAGGATTTGCCCTAAAATTGTATTTTTCTTCTGATGTCTTCTGGATGTTTCACTTTGTCCAGCATGATAAAAGGTAAAAATGAGTTGGTCCAGGATGGCCGGTATGTTAGGTAACTAGAAGAAAAAATTACAATTTTTACCACCTGTTCATCTTTTGGTTGTCCTTTTCTTTTTAATTTCCCAGTTTGCCATATTTTGATAAGAATTGCTTGTTTTCTTTTCTCAAAGCTGCAAAACCTAATTTTATTGGACTGTAAGCAGAATATTGGAACAATCTAAGAAATACCAGTGTTCTAGGTTTTGCTCGTATACACTGTATCAACAAAAGATAGCCTAAGGCAGACTGATTCTGCAAGCTCAGCAATCCTAAACTAGACTAACGTTTGGCTGTGAGACCACCTGGGAATCCTGGGTACTGTAGGCAAAAACCAAGAGGTCAAGATCAAACTCTTGGCAAATATTAGACCACAGATGCTGAATGAGCAGAAAGACTTCATTTGGCAATATCACTGCTGCTGAGCTGACAGATGGGAATAAAAACCCACAAGCAGCCCTTCCCCTTTCCCTCAGTGAAAGCTTTCTGTTGATCTGCGAATGGCTAATCACACCCAGTAAGCAGCACCCTGTAGCTGCCTCTCTTTGGGCTAATGATACTATGCATTTTCTGCCAATGAAAGTGAAAAAGTTTTGAGGAAAGCCAAAAAGATTGCCTTTTGCATTTCTCTCATGAGACGATGTAGGACAGATACTACCAGGAGGCAGATAAGAAGAAGGAAGTGTAGACCTGTGGCTGAAAAGACTGGAACTTGGGTTTTCCAGCCTGATGAGTGGTTTTGAAGCAGAATTGTTCTCAGAAAGGGCTGATAATATTAAAATCTACCGGATTTTAACTGTAAATCTGTAGTAGGAACAAAAAGATAAGTTACCACTGGGAGCCAAATTTTCTGTCTCTATTACTGTCTTAACGTTATGAACGAATACTACATTATGAACGAATAAAGTTTAGCATTGTTAATTATTGTTGTAGTTAGTTTTTCCTGTCCTTCTCCCATTATTTTATGAGTTTCTGTCTGATAAAGTGTATTTTTGACTTGGAAAATAGTGAGGTGTAGCTATTCTATAATTCACTTTTAATGGCATTGTTTGTGGACTTATCAGGAGATTAGTGGCAAGAAAAACAATTATTTTCCAGCTATTTTCCTATAGTTGAGTAGTGTCTCTCCTGTCTTGATACTTTATGACCTCAGAAGATTTATATATTTTTTTTTTTTCCCAGAGGGTCTGGAAGGCAAATATTAAATTTCACTAAGGTCTAATCAGATTTTCATAAAGTTGAGCCAGAAAATGAGGTTGTTTCCCTGTCTCCATTTTTGACAGATTTGCACTTTTTTTTTTTTCTTAAATTACATCTGTCTTCCCTGCTCTGGTGATCACACACTAATAGTCACAAGACTCAGTCTCCTTTTCAAGAAAGAGGAATGCCACACAGAGCAGGCTGCTAAGGAGCTCAGTGCAATAGCAGAGTTTTTGCTTCTGTTCTCCTGAAATTTTTGTAACAGCTTTCCATGTCTGAATTGGAAGAGCGGGACATATGAGTTCTTGGCTGCTGCTACTGATTTTCCTAGTATAGCTATGGTGATGCTCTACAGACATCTCTGAAGAAAAGCAGTGTCATAGGAGAAAGGGAAAGCTGACAGAAGATCTATGTAATGTTTGTAGACTGACCATGGGCAGGTTTGCTGCTGTGAGAGAGTGTTCCAGATCATCGTAAAGTGCAACTCAGGTCAGTTTCTACTGGTTAGTGTAAGGTCTGTGCTTCTGGAGAGCTCAAAGCATGAGTCCAAAGTGTAAGTCTTTCACAGCACCAGTCAGATAATCTTTTGTTCTGCTCTAGGCAGACTGTATTACGTGACTGTGTAGACCACTCATTATTTGATTCCCCATTAGAAGTACTTTTTCAGTTTTCTTCAGTCCTGTTCTTAGCAACTGAGCTAACAGATAAGAAGTGTGAGGTGCTGGCTTCCCCCAGGTCCGTGGCACAACTCCCACTTCCTTCGGGAGAGCTAATTTTGGTGTTCTCTCCTGCTAGTCCTCTGCTTTTTAACTTGTTTTTCTTGGTGTGGTGTTGTTTTTCTGTTTTGTTTTGTTTTGTGTTTTTTTTTTCTTTTCCCCTTCTAAAGGATTTTTCTAATGCAGGTGGAAAAGAAAAGGGGTAGTGGTATGTATTTTCTCAGGGTACTTACTGGGTGAATAAAATGGTTGTTGGAACAAATTATGCGATAAATAACTTATTGGATTGTAGTTAATTACTCTGACAGCTGTTTATCTGCATGGTATTTTGGGTGGATGGATAAAATGGATATGCAACAGAAAAAAGGGCGGGGGCAGAATTTAAAGATAAAACATCTTTCTTTTTTTCAAAGATTCTTCTTGCCCTGCTACTTCATGGAAAAGCAAATCAATTGAGTAACACTGTCAATAAGTCTACAAACATACTGATAAAGACATAATTGTGAAGAGGAAGAATTAAAAGATGTATCTTGTAATGCTGGGGCCAAAAGTCCACCTGTAAGCATTTTGCTAGTGTTCAGTACTGAATTATTTGTCCCCTTGAGATATGAGGGCTAATCTTTGTTTAGGGATTGCACTCATTAAAAAGCAAGAAATATTAGTTTTCCAGGGATGAATCTTCACATCCATATGCTCAGGTGACAAGAGTGTCACCCAGAGGGTTGCCTGTGATAGCTGTCCTGTCCAGGAGAGCTCGGTGCAATGTACCAGACCAAGCAGGCAGAACTGCGGGGAAGGGCAGAAGAGCTGCTGTGATTCTGTGTGCTGTTAATATCTACTCTGCTGTGGGAGCAGCTTGTGCCATTAACTGACCTGCATCTTAATGTTTGTTTCCATCCCCATTCTTCAAATGCTGTAGAATTAAAATTATGAACAAATCAGGCTGGTGAACTTGGCAGATTCTGACTTTATTCATGAAGGCGGATCTAATGTTCCCTGACAAATTGTTCTAGAGAAACTGTCTTGTAAAATACAGTATCCGCCAGTTTCTCAATACCAAACTATATTCCTATTAGGACATAGCGTTAATGAGTCAATAGAAAAGTACAATGCCTGGTGCAGAGTGAATTTGAAATCATTTGCATATTTGATTGTTAACTGAACTAACTATCCTGTGAATGCATTGGCTGCCATCTGTCCATTTACTGACAGCCTTGTCAGAGGTGGTGGGGGAAGTAATCTTGAGAGCTGGCAGTGGTCCAGCCTGCCGCAGGTCTGCTTTCTAGTGTTTTTGTAACAGATGTTGTGCCACATGCCCAGAGCTGCTGCCTGTAAGCTGATGTGTGCTCAAATTTTTAATTTTGGGGGTGCCTGACTGTCTTTGGCACAAGATTTGCATTTATCTTAGCAGACCATTGTGGGGCTGCCTTTATTATAATGATAATCTGATGAAAAAGCTGGAGCCAAAACCTCTAGGCCTCTATCACAAGTCACTTCCGTGGACACTGGATTGGACCCTGACTTGCCAAGTATTAATATTTTCACCTTTTCAATGTAATTCTGTGTATTTTAAAGTATAGCATTTATAAAAGACTTAGTATGGAATTAGGGAGCCCTCAAGTTTGCACTTTGCTTTTGAGGAATTCAGCGGTCCCTGCTTATCCAGGATGCTCAGAAAGATTTTATATACATAGACACCCGGCCTCTTATGCACAAACCAGAAATTGCATTGAGTATGTCCTCCTCTGTTATCTTCCATACAGAACATAATTCCACCATAAGACAGTTGATCCTAAATGAATGTAAATCAACCAGGGTGAGGTGAACCTTTAGGAACTGCTGTGTTTTTCAATTCTGTGATTAAAATCCCTTGCTCCTTCTGTGAAGCTTGGTGGTTGTCAGCAGAGTAGCAGGAGGGAATTATCATCTTCCTGCAGCAACCCCTGCTGCTGCTGATAGGAGAGATTTCTTCTTCTCTTCTTCCTTGCTTTTCATTAACACAAAGCAAAAGGGAAAAAAAATAGGTCAATTAAGCAATGCAACATCATGTATCTCTGTACACTTTCTACATACCATCCATTTCAAGAGGTTTTCTATATAAAACTGATAACATGGTTATCCACAGGATCTTTCTTCCATCCTAGTTTATATTTCCACTTGATTGCTTTGTAGTGGACTGCCTGTATGACTTCTTGGAGGATGAAAAATGGTTTGACTGTGTCTGTTCAGCTGTAAAAGCAACTGCCCATTGATTTGTTGTTGACCGTGTGTGTAAATAAAATATAGCACAAGAGGTGACCTATTTTATGTGCTAGGCATGGGAAACTTTCCAATCTCAGTAATTCATTTATCACCTTCCAATGGGAAACTTATAGGGTGATTCTTCAGCATATGGCTTAACTTGCCTTTGTACATTGGCCAAGCTTCTTTGAGCTTAGAATATTTGGTTCAGAGTCTCTGCTTTTTAAAATATTAATTGAAGGTGTACAAAATTAAAATGTGATAAAAGGCTGTATCTTGATTAGTCTCTGTTCAGTCCAATAAATGCCATTTGTCTGTCAGGGAAATGCATCCCATGTGCAAGGAATGCTGCTGGAGTGTTGTAGAAGTAATATATTTAGAATATCCTGAATTTTGGGAAAGGCCTATCATAATATCTCTAACTAGGATACTGTGACTAGGTAGTTAATCATAATCTAGGACCTCAAACTGAGAAATGCTAGTAGTTCATGCTGTGTATGCAGACATCTGTTACTCAGCAACAATGGCACTCTGTTTCCAGGTGAGTTATTAGCAAATAAAGACAGGTATAATGCCTATGAAATGACCTGGAAGGCTGCAAATGCCTTAGCATATGGAATATAATTCAGAGTAATACAGATGAGTATTCTGGAGTATTTATGGTGATTTAAAAACAAAACAAAACCAACAACAACAACAACAAAAAGAGACTGCTGCCATGTAAAAACAAAACAAAGAATTCAATTTACTGTTCCAACAATGCATGCTTTACAAATGTACATGTTATGGTTTATGAAGGCATTTAGCTGAACAGGGCAACAAATGTTTTGTCCCCTAAAGTAATATACGAGGCAATGCATTTGTCCACTGTTGAAAATGTGTAGTTGCTTTCCTAAAGATTGGAGGTAATCTTACTAAAGCAGAACAAGAAACTGTTACGATATCGAGATACCAGTAAAGAGCAGACAGAAAAACTTCACTTAAGTCAGGTGAAGATACAGCATTTATCTATCCTGTCTGATAAAATACTATACCTTTCTTTAAGTACTAGCATAAGAATAGAGTTAGAACAAGCTGTAGCTATCACAAGCATTTTATTTTCCATACCTTACATAGTTTAAATTATATAAAAGCAAGCGTCTGCACTATTTCTCTAACATATTTAGCAAATACTATAACAGTTGCATCAGGGCAGTTTCTCTGGTTCTTACCTGTTTAATCCAGAGACAGATGTTGACAGTTCTGGTGCGTAACTGCTTGTGCCAGTGCTCCAGGATGCAGCACAACTCTCCGTGTGCTGGGTATGCTTTGGTATAGGTACTGAACCAGATCTGATTAATCATGGTACAAATAGTTTGGAAGACAGGCAATAAAAACAAAGAACTTGAAAGTTCGTATAAATAAGGCTATGTAGAAGCTTTAGCCTTTTATCTCCTGTCTATCCTTCTAATCCTGAAGTCAGGCACTCTCCCTCTCCCTCGCCTTTTTCTCCATTGCTTAGCAACACTCATGGGTGAACTTACTTAAAGAACAGCTTTGTTCCCAGATGTGATTTCAGTAATATTTGCAGGCTCAGTAGTACTGAGATGTGAAAATCAACCCCCTTCCTCCCCACCACCATTAACCTACTTCATTAAATATTCTTTCTTCCTCTCTCCTTCTGCACCCCAGGCATGTTTCAGTTTTTGTCTCCACTGTTTTGATCTAACCAAGAGTGATGTGGAAGGAGGGGGGAGGTTCAAATAAAGCTTTAATTATGGACGACACTCATGCGATATGTGCAACAAAGCTGTGTGTTGAGCATGGAATTTGAGTATAAATGGGGAATAGGTCAAGAAGAGAACTGCTATTTTTCTCCACTCAATTTGATTTTTGAAGTTGGGATTGAATTAATGGTATTTTTCATGCCAACAACTACATACTGAATTGGTATGACCAACTGCGTATTATAATGTAGCCTTGAAAAAATCATTTTAAGTAGGTAGAAGCTACAGTAGCTAATTGCTTCCTACATAGTTTCTCTAATTTCGGCAACACAGTGACATATCAGCACTTCCTAGAAGCGTTCAGTTTGCCAGGCTAATCTGTATCTATATTCAGTCCTATTTCTGGAGGATGATCTGATTTATTCATTCTGTTTCCTTTTCCTTCCCCTGTCTGTTTTTCTGCAGTTTGCTAAACTTTCAGTTCTGGGTGGGTTTTGTGTGTGGTTTCTTCTGCAAACCAGCCAATGTTAATGTAAGTCTCTTTGATCTTGGAGACAAGCTAGATCACTCACAGAGGAGTCTTCTGTTGAAATGGAAACATTTCTATTGAAGTCTCTCAATTTATGTGCAGAATGCTGTTTATATGAAAGACCTATGTAAAAGCTGGTGGTAAGTCTTCAAGAGTTGTATTGCTCCAACAGTGCCATAACCATGTAGCTGATGTCCCACTGAAAACTCCCTGTGTTTTGAAATGGAAGACTTTGTAGTCATAGCAAAACCTTGGAGCTTTTGCCAGGCAGAATGATCTAATATAAAGGCTTTTATATTCAGGTATCTGTCATGGATTTTGAGGTTGACGCTCAGGTGAACTACCTGTCCTGTGAAAGCAGTAATTTTGAGTGGCCTGTTGCTCAGAAGGGGTGAGGTAGGGACTTGTGCTCCCTCAGCTCTAAGAAAATTAATAAAATGAGGCACCTTAAGAGAAGGCAGAGCATATAAAATGCAATGGCAAATCTCTAGCATGTTTTGTAAGATAGTTACAAAGTAGATTCTGGAAAAAGGCTGCAGAATTATTCTTTGATAACTTGGAGGGTTTTAACTTATCTGAATCTAAAATTTATTTGCCTCAGTTTGTCTGGATAGAAACCAAATGAAATTCTGAGTTATTGTGCATCCTCTCACTGGGTCTTGTGTCATGAAGCTTTGCTGAAGGATACTGTCCTTTAAACAAGAGGTTGAATAATGAAGGCCTGCGTATCCCTAAGTGAAGCTATTTATATTATAAGGGAATGTGTGAAAGCTTTTATGACAGGAGTACTGAAGAACTTTGTGATTCCTTATTCTGCCTCCTGTATGCTAGCTAGTGTGTTCCTACTGCTGCACCTTGTTTCTCTACTGAAAATGTGCTGTTCCTTTCGTAATCTTTTGTTGTAGTTATTTAGTTTCTTTACCTCCTTTAGGTGTTTGTTGTTATAAGGAAACAGCAAACAAAGAGGAAAAGAAAAGCAGGACTGGGAAATTAAATGTATTCTTTTGTGTGAGAAAAGCAAGTCACTTCTGTATCATTGATAAGATGTCAATTGATACAAATACATTTTTCAATTCATAGACTGATTGTTTACATGTATACCTGGGAGTTATTTCTGGCTTCTGACAGAGCCCAGAAGGCCAACTGTATCTTGGGCCGCATCAAAAGAAGTGTGTCCAGCAGGTTAAGGGAGGTGATTCCACCCCTCTACTCTGCTTTTGTGAGACCCCACCTGGAGTATTGCATCCAGCTTTGGATGTTCTTAGCACAAGAAGGATGTGGACCTGTTGGAGCAAGTCCAGAGGAGGCCACAAAGATGGCAAGAGCGATGGAGCACCTCCTGTGAGGACAGGCTGAGTTGGGATTGTTTAGCCTGGAGAAGAGAAGTCTTTGGGGAGACCTTATAGTGGCCTTCCACTGGTAGGGAATCCTCCCTGAAGGGAGCCTACAAGAAAAGTGGAGAGGGACTTTTTACATGGGCATGTAGTGATAGGATGAGGGCTAATGGCTTCAAACTGGAAGAGGCTATGTGTAGATTAGATATCAGGAAGACATTTTTCCCTCTGAAGAAGGTGAGGCGCTGGAACAGGTTGCCTAGGGAAGCTGTGGATGCACCATCCCTGGAGGTGTTCAAGACCAGGTTGGATGGGTCTTTGTGTAATCTGGTCAAGTGGGAGGTGTTGCTGCCCATGGCGGGGGGTGTGGAACAAGATGATCTTTAAGATCCCTTCCAACCTAAACCATTCTATGATTTATTTTTTTTAGAGTGTAATTCCACCACGCTTTCCTGTCACTAAATGTGCAATCAGACAGCGGAATGTCTGAATCTCTCTCTTCTCTCATCCCTTTAAGTGAAAGCTCATTTTTCAAGAGTTAATTGAAAACTGGCGAAGCCACTTGCTGGAATGTACTGTTGTCTGAATTTGGTCTAAAGAGCAATGGATAAATAAAAGGGTTGCTCCTATTCTTCTGTTGGAACTGGTTTTCAAAAGATGTTGAACAGTCTTTTGACCACAATGTCCTCAAATCTACCTGGATGACCTTTGGAGTTATGATGTTTGTATAAGAAACTTCATAAAACTAAAGGGAGCTGCTAATTGCTTGGTTACTGTCAGCTACTGATGATGTGAAAGCAAAAATCACTATTATTGTCAGTGATAATTTAAATTTTTTTTAGTATTATTTTCTTTTTTTAGCCAGGAATTATACTATTGGGCTGATATGAATGAAAAATTGATCATTTTTGCAAATATCTAGCCAACAATCACTTGTCATTTGCTTAAAAGCAGATAAAGGGGTTTTTGTGTAATATAGCAGTTTAGCTAAATATTCAATTGAAAAATGTATTGTAACTCACTCTAACTGTCTTTCTAACTTCTTCAAACCGCTTGAACGATTGATCAGTGTGAAACCTGGTCATGGTTTTGCAAGAGGCCATGGAAGGATGGAACCGGTTCTCTATTTTAATAGCCCGGTGTAACAGCAGAAGTTTATAAGATGCTGTATACCGTTAGGTAGGATTAGGCATAGTGGTGGTGATGAGGCTGAAGATAACACGTTTATCTTGTGCTTTTCATGTTCAAAGCACTTTAAAGACAGTATCTAATTAATCTGTACCACAGCCAGATTAAATACTCCAAGTGGTTCTCCTGCTCGGTTGCCATCATTATCAGCACTTTTCAGGTGATGGGATATTCTGCCTTTACTCTTTAAATTCCTGCTGCACTCACTTTGTTGTAATCCTGCTGATTTTGCCGTTCTGGCAGAATGCCTGAAAAATGCTGATTTTATTTAGAAGAAAATTAAGTGCTTGACTTTGAGCATGCATACAGAAAGGTGTGGAAAGCCAGGGCTGGAAAAGTGGAGAAAGCCGAGTCCTGTTGTCTGAGTGTCCTCGAATTGCACTGGAAAATCACTTTTGTTCTTTGTACGAAGGGACTGGATTAAGCAGTTTATAATTGTGAACAAAGATTACACAGCTTTTGGGGGAGGATCCCAAACACCTAGGCTGCAAATTATGCTTGTTATACTAGGTGTTTCCAAAACATCTCTTCTTTCAATCTCAGAGTGCCATTGCTGCTGTCAGTATTTGAGAGGTACTGTGTCCACCCCCACCCCGTGTTCCACATTGTATTTTGTTTTTTTGGGTTTTTTTTGTTGTTTTTTTTGTTTTGTTTTTTTTGTCTATAAAAAAAAAATCTGTAAATTTGAAAACTGGTGGGAAGAAATCAAAGACATGGGTCTGTTTGGCCTATTTTTTCCTCCAGAGAAGGTACTATGCATCTGGAACTTAAGTTGTGGAGTTCTAGCACAGGGTGCTGTCATGTTGTTCACTTTCCAACTCTCACTCTTGCAACTTGGTATTTTTTGTACCTTGTCTTTGTCTCTGTTCTTGGACTTTAAGGGTGAAAACTGTTGACACTCCTGTGGAGCTGAGGGCAGATGGGGGATTTGGATGGAGCACAGACTCAAGTGTTGTTCTGATAGAAGTGGTGTGTAATAACTGTGCAAAGCAGATTTGCTGTAGCAGACATCAGCCTTTGGGCTGCACACGCACAAGTGTCCTGTGTGACACGTGAAATATGTTACCTTGGTTTTGCAGGCAGTTCTAGACAAAAGGTAGGCAACGACACTGGTCTTTCCTTGTTCCTGTGTTTTAAAACTGAGTGTGATGTGGGAAAAGCTTCAGTAAATTGTTTCTGTTATTAACTGTGCTGCGGTATTTCAAAACTTTTAAACCCTTTTATAACGCAGCTTTTGCATCTTGCTTGAATAACTGTGCTTGGCGACTGGGTCATTTCCCATTCTAACCAGCTGCCTCCTGTGCCCAGTTCCGGGCAGGCTGGAATGATGTGCTGGGAGCCTCAGTGGAGCCCTCCTGTGGCTAGTTCAGTAGGTGCACCTTCTCAGGAGTGGGCTAAGGAGGTAGGACACCCTGGGCCAAATTTTGAGATTGCACCCTATTAGTGTTATAAAGGCAGTGCCAAATCTTGATCGTTTCCCAGCTAAGTTAGTACACTTGGTGTGGATAAATTCGGCTTCTGTGTGTGTGCTCTGCTCATGCTCCTGTGCTGTTTAACCTGCTCCTTCTATTTCGAAGGAAGAGGATAGAGGTGAATGACTAACAATCCACTCAACAATTTGTGCTCCAATCATGCAAGTTCATAGGCACTTGCCAAACTTTATTTGCAAACAGTTGTATTTATCCGATTCTGCAAACTAGCTTTTTGTGTCTAAGAGATTTTAAAAATTGGGGCTTGGAGGGATGATCTTGTTCTATTGCAATATATGGTTTTGTCAGACTTCATTCAGTCAGGAGTGAACCTTAAACAGGTATGACTTTTTTTTCCTAACATGGCTGCTTTAATAAGGGCATATTGTCTCATCAATTTTTAAGATAAACTCCCTATAGAAATCAAATAAGGGTTCTGCTGAAAAAATCAATTGTACAGTATGAGCCATAGTTACTGCATGTCTTGCAAGATTGAACTGCTCTCTTTGTAATTTGGCCTCTTCCCTTCCTTCCCCTCGCCTTTTTTTTTAAAAAAAAAAAAAACAAAAAACCAAAAACAAACAAAAAACAAAAACCAAAACAACAAAACAAAGCAAAGCATGTGCAGTCTCTTTGGAGCACATATTTAGGCATGCCATCTGATGGCTGAAACTGCTTCATTTCCTTTGGTTGTGGAGGATAAGTTAACTCCACATGAAGCTTTACCTCCTGCAGACAACAGAATAGTATGTGAAATATTTACCATTTTAATTGTGTGAGGCTTCATTGAAAATCTTATTTTCCTTGCTATATGTCATTTAGAGAGGCAGCGCTGAACTATTGCTGAAAATGGGAGCCCTGACAGACAGGGAGTATGGCACTTGTTTAACAAAGAACAGCATGCAGGCTCCACATAACATAATGCTTAAGGCTATATAATTCCATTTTCTTCTGTAGATTTTGTTTCACTGCTTTAGTGTCTGAAACATGCAAGCTTTTAGTATTCAAGGGAAAAAAATCAAAGCGTGCCTAATGCAATGTCATGTGCAGAATAGTTTAGGCTTTTCATAATAGATGTTTACTTTTTTAAGCTAAATGTGATATACAAAGAATATAGAACTCTTTAAACAAACAAAATAACCAAACCCCAAATCAAGACAAACCTCAAAACAAGCCCCTCTCAGTTTTCATGTTCTGTTATCACTGTTCATACAAGAAAATATGTATGGTTTTAAGTATTCCTGTTTTTTTCTTAAGATTTCTGATCCAGAGGGAAATTACTGTTCCACGCAGAACATACTATTAGTTCAATAGATGATGCTTTTCGTGACACAGTGAAAGAAATGTGTCCTCCAGGCAAAACCATTATTTTTTTCTTAATCACCATATTGGGAAAATTTGACTCTTTCACATGGGTGAAAACCAGCTTCTCATGGCAGGTTTCTCATACTCCCCTCTTGCATTTAGTCAGGAAAACAAATCTGACAGGAACATAAGATATTTACTGTTTGTGTAAATTAAATTTTTCATTGCTTCCACTAATGGCTTATATCAGTTGTCTCAAGAGCATTCACCCATGTGAAAAACTACAATAGCTCAAATATCTGAAAACGTAGATTTGGAGGGCTCTTTTCCTTGCTATTTCCCTTGCTCTCCCCTCCAATCCTATGACCCATCCCTCAATCTATGATTATATTTTCATTCTTTGCAGGGGCTATAGCATACTACAGTATGTGTTTTAGGTAAATAACCTTGATTACGTTGAGCATGAATTAACACACAGCTTCTTTAGCCCTGATCAAAAATATTTCTGGAGCTCTCCTTTACTTTTTTTCTGGGTTTTATGTTGCAATTATAAACTTTAGCACTGTCTGGAAGCAGAAATACCAAAATCCTAAAAGAATATTCTTAGTATTTCTCACTTGGATGGAAAGCTTAGAGTGGGGTTGAGAGACTTTGACAGGTGCTATATTCACCCCAGATTTTCAGATTCATGTAGTTTTATATAAATTTCAAATAGAATCCTTTGTGAATTGAACCTGAAGCTCTTCTGCAATTCAGCCATCATCACTAATTCTTTCTCCTATTTTGACATGCTTATAATTCATTTTGTATCATGTATGCTTTGTAAGTGCAAGTCTCTTAACTCATTTTGACTAGGTAGAAATTACAAGGTAAAAATAAACTTTACCTGTGTTCCAGCAAGAATAATGATGCAGCATTTATGAATGAGAACGTCAGTGTATATCCATCACTAATAGGAATTTTCTTCAGTGGTTACCTGTGCATAGCTGTAGACTAAACAAAATTATATATATGATCCAGAGCTAAGGTAGAAATGTGCTGGTAAATACTCAAAGCTCAAAAGAGCTATTGTACAGTGTTTTGATGGCAGGTTGGGCTAACTTGCTTTGTGTTGAGACTTCAAAATTGCTTTTTTCCTCCTTTCCTGGGGAAGTTTGGATGTCAATAACTTCTCATTATGTTCCTTTCTAGTCAAATAACATGAAACATACTTTTTTCCTGCTGTAGGTAATCTTTGAGGCTAACTATATGAAAATCCAGTGGCATAGGGAAAAAGAACAATTTTATTTCTGTGTTTAAAAAAAAATAGTAAAAACCACCCCAATTACATTCTTTATGACTTTGCTTAAACTAAGAAGAATCAAACATTCAGTTAAACTGGAAACTTCAAGCAGTGTGTGAGGTGTGGCTTGTGTGAGAGCATGTAAAAATGCTCATCTCTTTATTATCTAAAAGAATAAGGAAATGTCCACTGCTGGTTTTCTTGTATGGTAAGAGAATGTACAGAGAGCACCAAGGAATGTTTCATGATTCCCTGAAAAGGAAAGACCTTAGTTGCAGTCCATGCAGTAAAATCCTTGTTAGCATAGACCAAACATAACAAAGTCTGTCGTTCTAAACAGTTTAGTAGTTTACAAGAGCCCCAGTACCTATCAGTGCACACTTTCACCTGCTTTCCCCCTGAGCTGGTGGCAACTTGCACAAATACTGTCACATTCATTTGTGCTGAGGGAATGAATCATTAGAGCTGTGGGCACAGAGGGAAAGCTGAGGACACTGTCTTCCACATGTGCTCCCTCCCTTTCTGGCTGAGCATGTGCCCAGGAGGTTGAGATGTGCTGCCTGGTGTTCAGGATGCCCGTGTTGTGCCAAAAACTGATAAAGGTGCCCAAAGAACCCATGTGAGGTTTTATTTTATTTATTTACAAAAGTGAAGGTCAGCTTCAGGGAACATCTAAATTACCTCAAATATTTAAAAAAAAAAATGTTTTGTGTGAAATAAGACATAGCATAAAAACTTTCTTTCAGGTCTTTGTGGGGTACATGCTAGTTTCAGATTGATGTCTACTGCTGTTGTCATGTGGGAACTATGCCCAAGTAAGATCCATAGACTGGGACTGCTAGTACAGCTTCTATGAGGCATTTTTAGTGCTATATAATGAGAATTTTGACTTTAGTTTTCATAACTATTGTAAGTTTTGAATACAATAAGTAATTTAACCAACATGAGAGGAAAGAGGTTGTTGGGCAGGGGGAGACCTTGTATCTCTGTGGTCTTAATACCAAACATAACCAGGATGTTCAAGGGATCTTGTGATGAAGAGTGTCTCTTGTATTAATTTATCAGTCATTTTTTCCCCTTATCCCAAGAAACACTTATCTCTTAGAACAAAAACAAACAAACAAAAGTCCCAATTCCTCTGTAGCCTTTTGAGTCATGTTCTTTGTGCCTCTGTGGTAATGTAACTATATGACATGATGGGGCTCTCACACCATGTACTAGGCACTTATTCCTGGAGTAAGTTTATGGAAAGTTCTTCAAATTACCACGTTACCATTCATTCCTAGTGTGTCAGGCTATGGTTACAGTGGTAGCATAAAAAGAAATCAAAGCCAAAATAGTGGTACTTTGAAATGGGAACTAAGTGCAGATTTGAAGTGTTATTCTGTTGAAAGAAAATTAATTGGTAGCTTCACACTCTGGTCACCAGTGTAGTTCAGTAACTTACTTTCACCCTGGTCAGTGTCTGTATTTCAATCTTGGCTTTGCAAATGATTCTGGGGTTACTGCTACTTTTGTTAATCTTTGCTACCGTGAAACTATATATATTGGTGCTTTGGAGTGATATTTAAATGCTTCGGTTGATAAAAATATTTTTGTAGTAAAGTCTGAGTCTATACTAAGGCCTTGGAAATACTGGATCCCATACCTTGGAAATAGCAGATTTTGTTTTGGAGCAACTGAAGAGGCAAAATATGTGTTATAGTCCATGGAGGCTGAAGGTCTTGGGACTTCTGAAAACTAGGCGGCTCCTTTTATATTTATGTCTTTAAGAGACTAGTCGTAGGTGCTTAAGTTCAAAAAGCACATGTGAAATTTTTCATACAAGTGATCTCTGTGTGAAAAGATCACAAAAAATAAAGGATATGAGATGCAGTGATGCCATGAATGGAGATAGCATTGTTACTAATAAAATCCAAACAAGTATCTTGGCAAAGCAACTTTGGGTAGGAAAAGTTGGCAGCACTGAAAAAGATGTAAAGAGTCTTTGGGCAATATGGTTAGAGGTGGAATGTCTTTGGAAGCACATCAGGCTAATAAAGCATTCATTATAAATCTGGAGGGAATATAGCATTTTATAGGAAACTATCTTGCTTATTTGGAGGATGAGGAATGAGAAACAACAGGAGAGGAAATGAGACTCAAGAAAAAGTGTCTGTAGAATTGAAAGAAATTAATCCAAAGAGTTTTAATAATTGATTTAAAAAATTTAAAAATCTTTTTTTAAGTTCTCTAAAATTCTGTCTTCTCCTACTGCTTAGTATTTTTCCTGCTTTGTTTGAAATAGTTTCTTTGAATGCTATGAACGTTTTGTATGCAGGAACCAGCAAGCTTAAGAGATTTCCAGAACGACTGGAAGTAATCTTACAGTGGTAATATAAATATCTGTGTTATATGAGGTGCTGTTATCAGCTGACATGGGTGAAGAGGTTCACACTGAGTAGCGTGTAGGAATGAATCCTAGTTCCTTGGCTTTCCAGAACCTATCAGAGTATAAACTCTGTAGTTATGTATTAATAACTGTACAGCATCCCTACTGTCCAGTGATGAGATGATTTGATTTGTGATTGACGTGAGTTGTAACAGTGATAACTGTAATAGGAGCTCAGAAGAGTTTATGCATATATGTATACACTTCAAACATGGAAATTGAAGAATAATTATTGTAACACTTTGGAAACAGAAGAGAGCTCCATATAACATTAATGCACATGTTTCAGTAAGATGTGTAAAACATCTGCAATTATGAATGAATGGACTTGCTATTCTACCCGGTACTGAACAGAAAGTTAAAATAAATCTTTAAGACACTTCTATCATTTCCTTTTTCATCAAGAATTTACATCTGGAATCCTCATGGAATCTTTCAGAATACTCAGCAATGTAAAATGATCTGCCTGACTAATACAACTCTTACATTGCGTTGGTTATGGCTTTCTTATGGTTTAATTGTTGTAGCCCCTGTAATGTTAGCCACTGGAATGGGGAGATACTGATCTCTGTCAGATGACAGATATTAACTTTTTGTTAACCCGGATCCTTATCTTGTGAAGAAGGTCCTTTCTTCTAAAGAAATGAGTAGTCTTGCATCCATGCTGCTGTTATCAGCGACCTCAAATTGAAATCTTTTATTTGCCCCTTCTTTTTAGTTAACAAATTATATGAATTTATAGCTTTTCATATTAAATACTCCTGAAAAAAACATGAAGGTGTTGTTTTAAAGACCTGCTACATTTTCATCTTGAAATACTGTTTAACTTTGAGCCAAATGGATAATCCTGAAATAGCTTCCCCTGCTTCCTGTCAGACACATGCTTTCATTCTGCAGAAAGCAGCAGGAGGCCTTCTGCTTGTTTGGAGTACTGCTCATAAATATAAAATTGGACTGGACACTGCAGTTTTGGAGTGAAGGATGAATGTTAATAGATCACACACAAATTGGTCTCTGTTGCTTCCAGAGCCCATTGCATGAGGTCTACCAGTTGCCAGGCAAAAGAGTTGTATTGTGGTATAAGGCTGACTCTTTCAGCAATTTAGATGTTTCATGCAAGTGTAGTACTAAGAAAGGAAAGTTTCCAGAGTGCTTGATGACAAATTGGTGGGTAGGCTCTTCCAGAGGACTGGAGAGGTTATCTCAAGACTTAAGACTGCAGTGCTTATTTGTCCAGTACTTTGTATTTGAGAATTTCAGCAAGGGTTTGAATTATTACTTTGTGTTGCTGAATCTAGTATAGTTTATAAAGCATGAATTTTCTCAGTACTGAGACTTGTGATACGCTCCAAGGTCAGCACAGTCTAACTACAGCATTAGTTGTATGTAAGAATAACTGACCCTTTGGTCTCATGGTGGAGGACTAACTAGTCATACATGTAACTTCATACTACTTGTATACTTTTCAGTGTTAAAACATGAATTATATTTTGCAACATGGGAAATGTGAATTCTGTTCTCGGAGGAGCAGAAGCAAGCACAGAAAGATGTGAAAAGATTTGTCTTAGGTCAGAGGGTAAGTGCAGCAGAGTAGAGGGCTTCAAACATCAGATTTCCTGTCACTGTTTACTTACTCAGTTTTGGTTACTAGCCCATCTGGGGATTAGATGAGAATTTCTTCCAAGTTAGCTTGATTTTTAGTTGTGTAAATTGATTTTTAGTTGTGTAAATGTAGCTTGAAATAGACTTGGATTTATCAGGGAGATTATGGAGACATTAGTCCTGTCTGGTGTGCTACATGAGGTCCTGATTTTAGGAAGAAATATGGTGATGCAGCTTCCTAGACCTTCCTGCCTCAGGATACCCACTGTGGCTTCTGCCATCTGGGGAAGAATCTTTTTTCTTTAACTTTAGGCTCTCTGTGTATTTCCTGTCCAGCCCTGGAAATCCACCCTGAAAAACCACCCAGCTGTAAGGGAATTGAACTGGGTGTATGGCTATAGTGTATGAAAACTGATGTATTAGCCACTATTATTGAGGCATTTATTTTATCTATTTGCAGCCGTTAAGCTTTCTGTTAACAACAGTGACCTGAACAAGAATGTCACTTATTTGATACTGTGTCCCAGACTAGTATTTCAAAAGCTATGATGCTACTGTGTCTGTGCCACCACTGAACTTTTATCAACCTGAGTAAAAACTGTTTCAAGGTACTGTTTGTATAGCTCTGAAATCTCATTCTCTGTGGTTTTTTTTTTTGTTTTTTTTTTTTTTTTTTTTTTTTTTTTTTTTTGGGTGTGTGCTAGCTCTGCTTTAGTATCAGGTAAAATGCAGTTTCTGTATGCAGACTTGTCAGGGTTTGAACTCTGGGCACTTATTTATTTAAGCTTGTATTATGGAAGTCAGGCTAGAAGACCATGGATTGAAGACAAATTGCAATTTCTGTTGTTCCTTAGTTCTAGGAACTCTGTGCGGTGAGCTTCATGGAACAGATCATACAAGTCTACTAAGTCATTGTTAGTGCTCATAACAGAGCATAATAAATGTTTTTCCCTTCCTTTTCTCAGAGAAAACAAGAAAACTGCCTCGTCTGAGAGTGAAACAGAAGGTGAAAATAGTGGCATGTACAGATGTAGGTGAAAAGCTTCTGTGATATCCCAATCATAAAGAGAGGTGTGTAAGGGAAAATCTGCTTTAAATGCTAAAGATTTGAAAAGAAGAAAGAAAAATATTGGAATAACTTTGTTATTTTATAGTTAGCCTACCTTCTTGATTGTGTCAAAGAAATAACCTTAGACCTAGATGAATTCAAAAGGACTGCAAATCAAACTGCACATATTAACAAAGTCTCCCTGGTGGAAACGCATCTCCAGAGAAAAGCACTACTTGGAGAATCTTCACCCTTTAACATGATAAAAAAGATAATTAGGAAGGGTTTCCAATTGAAATAAGATGACATGTGGAACAGTGGTCTTGCAGTGAGAAATTAAAGTCCTGTGAGAGAAGTGTGCCCAAAGTTCACACTTTAATGAGAATTTTTCTGACACTTGAGAAAGACGTTCCCCACTTCCAGATTCCACAGCAGAGCTCTGATCAAACAGGACTGAGACGGGGCCTGTCCTGAAGGAACAGTACATGTAGATCAGATTAGGTTGCTCATTCAGAAGAGCTCTTGAATTATCTCAATATACATTAAGTGCTTGCAAAGCCTTTCTGATTTAGGTAAGAGGCCCTTATTTAGGGTAATATACCTAATGAATGATGCAATAAACACATTGATGTCAAATATAAATTCATCATAAACACAGATGAATAGTTACTTTGTTTTCTTAAGAAGCAACTCATTTAACCTGTTTATGCCTATGTAAAACTCAGTGGAAAGTCTTTAAAAAACAAAACATGATTGGAATTACTTTCTTTTATGTGGTTTGGGTATGTCTGAGATCTGATATGCTCGTTGAGTTAAAGATACACCCAGACTGATTTTCCTGAGTTTGCTCCTGCGGTGTATTTTTAATGTTGTTTTATCTAAACAGGCCTAAAGCATGACAAGGGTTGGCATTCCTTACTATTTTTAAATAATTATTTTAATTTTAATAACCGCTTTCCTTTACAACTGCAATATACAATATCAAAGACAATGTGGTTTAGAACCTGAAAATGGACTTACACACATTGTCACTATGTTATTAAACTGTTTTGTCTTATGCCCTTCAAATGTACTTGTCTTTCTACATAGCATTTTGCTGAGATGTGTGGATTTTAAGCTTCATGATAACCTAGAGATTTTGGTGATCTTGCCTTTTGTGACAAATGTTTAATGTGTGTGAGAGAGAGAAAGTTTCTTCCAAAAGTGTGGCATCAGTTCAAAGATGAATAGTTCTATGGATGAAAGATCTTTTGGGATAATTGAATTTTGTGGTAGTTCAAAATAAATTATGCAACAATTTGTAGAAAAAGGAGAGAACTATTTATGCAGGTCTGTCTGAAAGAACAGTAAGAGCAGCAAAACCTGTATGTCTGAACTTGCTGAATTTCAGCAGAAAAAAAGCATTCACCAAAGGTTTGACCTAGAGTCTGCTAATTCAGTTAAAGATTTCTGATAATCAAAATCTCTACCAGATGGTGAACACTGAGGAAAGGTAAAGGCAGCAACTGTGACTGGAGGCCAGATTTGTGGTCCCAGATGCTGAAACTGAGGATTGATCCAGCCTGTTTGCTGACACAGGTTAGATGAGTCTGTACAGCTGCCTGTAACCACAACAGCCACAGAAAGTGTGTGTTTTGGAGGAATTCTTTGGCTTAGTTTGGAACCTTTTATAGGGCAGAGAAACAAGAATCAAAACTAAGTAATGCAGGCTGCATTGATGGATTGATGCGCTTTAACGGAACTTCAGGGTCATTCAAATTCACTTGTCAGTTTAAACTAAAAATCGTTCTTCAGCCTCTTAGATAACACTGCGTACCTGTAAGATAGGCCTCATATGAGAATTGTGCATTTTTCCAACAGTTAAGTACTAAAATTTAAACTCACATCTAAGTTCTACCTTGGAACTCAACTGAATTTTGTTTGAAGGCCTACTTTCGTCCACCTCCATTTCATCCAAATCCTTACGCTGAACCAAGTGTCTCCTACAATGAGATAAGGGGGAGAGACTCAGGTGAAATTTGGGCCTGGTTGGGTCTGAGCCTAAGACAAAACAAGAAAACTGTTTTCCTAAAGGCAAGTCTAGCTTGCACTAGCTTGTGTTAGTGTCATGGCTGAGATTTCTGAAGTGTTTGCAACATTTAAGCAGAGGAGGGGAGGAAAGGTGTATAGTAGAAAGTGGTCTGAGTGGATTGTCAAGACCTGGTTAGATGTGTCTTGATCTGAGTGACCGTTTTGTCCCCACAAGGCTTATAAATGCAACAAATGGACTTGGAAATTATATTACTTTATAATGTAGCTTCCCAGCTGGAAAGGGGGAGTCTCAAAGAAGCCCTTTATGAGAAAAAACAAACCCCATTTTAATGTATGTACAATCCAGTCAAAATTATTCCATGAGAATGCCATTTAGGTCTTAAGCACAGGTATTGGACTAGAATACATTTGTTATGAAACAAACACAGGCTTAGCCTGTTTCTCTTTTCCTTATTTGTAACAGGTGTATTATGAAAGATTTCCTTGTATATTTTTTTTCTGTTCTATTCATTTTAGTAACTGTGGCACCAGAGGTCAACAGGTAATTTTAGAGCACTGTGCTGTCTATGAATGAGATGGGTATCTATTCTGGTTTCAGTGAGGCAGAAAAGGCGCTGTATTTGTTGGCAAATAAGCAATGTTTATGCATCTACCTGTCACCCATACAGACCTGGAAAAATAATAAAACATGACTAGCTAAAGATCATGTAATATTCAGTGATTCTGTACTAGATTAGTTTGTGATTGTCACAGTCTTCCAGTTTTTTTTCTTTATATATGACTGAAGGCTTTTTTTTTTTCTCTGAATAATGAATCTGCACTCAACTTCAAGCAGTTGTCAGGGCTTCTGGGGAAGCTTTATAATGTGTCTGGGAGCTTTTACTACTTCACTGGACACAAGGAACTGGTAACTTGCCTGATGTTAAAATAGTCTCTGCTTGTGTTATCCAAAATACATTCCTTGGGCAAGGAGAGAAAACGTAGGGGGAGAATGTTTTACATCTTAATGTACTTCCAGTGCACTTGTGTTAATACAATACAGAGCAGAGAAACAGGGAAATCCAGTTTACTGAGCTGGTGTCAGTGGAAGGCCAAACTCCCTTCCTGTGCTTCACTTTTCAAGAAGGTACAAATTATCCTTTTAAAACTTCAGGTTTTATTCAGGTTTCGTTCCTCAGAAGAGGAATGATTTAACTTCAAATGTTAAATAATAGTATTGACTTTTCCAGTACCTTAATTCTGCCTTACACAGGTGAGCATAAAATGGATATTGGCCTGAGTAGTCTGGAAAAAGAATTACAGGAGGCCAAATGGGCTGAGCTGAATGTGTTCTCTGATTATTTTGTTTGCTTGTTTGTTTTTCTGGATAAGTTTTTCCTCCTCCGGTTACAGAGGGCTCACAAAATAGCTGCTGCTTTTCACTGAAATTTTTCACAGGTGTATAGCTGCCACTTTCTTCTTTGCAAAACAATATGTAGGAGAAAAATGGATCCTTGCTTTCCTTTAACATTTGTTGTGCTAAATATTAGTATGCTATGTGCAACATTAGCAGGCTCCAGCCTAAATATGGAGGTGGTGACCACCTCAAGTGGCTGTGCAGAACCACTGTACCATGAGCTGTTTGTGTGGTGTAACAAACGTCTTCATCGTTAGTCCTCTTCTGAATATGATGCAGGGATTCCTTTAGTGGAGTAAAGGTGAGGGGCAGAGACTGAAATAAGGAAAGAATAGGCAGAGTAAGGAAGAGAGCTATATTGAACTAGCATGCTACCATAGAAATTCTTAAGTAACATAATTCTAAATATCCCTGAATTCTCCTTTCAAGTTTTTTTTCCTTATCTGTGGTGTTTGTTTTTTTTTTTTTAAATCTGAGGACCATTCATTGTATTCCAGGTCCTGAAGAAGGAGAGTCATATATTTCTTTTTTTCTTGTTTTATTCTTATTCCTTGGTACAACATCAGGGATAGCTATAAAAGACAAAACTTCTCCAGAATGGTTGCTGATGCTTACTGGGAAGATTCAGTACTGAAAGTGGAGACTCAAATTGCAGGAAAAACCTGGAAAGTCCTTCTGTCATAGTTCTTGAAACCTGTTCTGCATCTTGACTTATCACCTTGCCCTGTACTGTGAGGCAGAAATAAACTGTACAGTTCTTTGGTAAGGCATAATTTCCTCATATCCTTTCCTGATCTTTTTTGAACTGAAATGGTGAAAAGCCATGAGAAGGGGCTTGAAAACACAAAGGAAGTAAAACAAGTAATGATAAGATTGATGCAGCTGAAACCTACTGAATAATACAGCAGAATCCTTGAAATCTTTTCACAGGTGACTTACAAGTTAGGGTCAAGAAATGCTTTGTATAAATGATTTAGTCATACTCTTAGGAAATTTTGAATGCCCTCATCTTGTTGTCATTGGACTCTATGAAACTTACTGTGTAGAGTATCAAAGAAAAATAACTTCATTCTGGAGTGTTTTTAAAATCTCCATTAAAAGAGACTAACAAACTGTAGCAAAATAATCTGTATTCCAAACATGCCCAAACAATGGCTTAGCATTCTGACTATTCAATAAGTTGTCTTTTTAATAGTTATTATGTTCGGTATCAATGGCTGACAACTGCTGTCACCCCATCGAATTGTGCTAAATCCTACTAAACAAGACACCCTTGTGATAAAGCTTCACTTGTAATCATTTTTTGGCAAGCACATCTTACAATTGTTATTATTCTAACTGCTCACACTCGCGTACAGCATGAGGTGCCAATGTTTTCAGTTCCAAACATTAAAGATGTGGTGATAGAGAAGGCGAACCCTTATTAATTCTGAGAGATTTGCTTAATTGGGACACAATGTGAAGATTCTCAACAATAATAACAGATGATGGGGAATAAATAGGCACGGCAGGAGAGAGGCAGTTTCTAGTGTGAATTTCCTTTTGCTTCTGTTTAATTGCATTACATACTGTGGGAAGTATCTGGAGTATGCATTTTCTAGTTAATTTTTCTTGACTGCATCCATCTAGCTACTGCTCCTGGACATTTTAATGTTTGATAATACTCTATTTGCATATGACTACACATCTATAGCTGTCATTAGAACCAATTTACACACATGATTTGCTTCTTGGAGTGTCAACGTCTGAATTTTATCTAGAGACAGGAATAGGGTCAGGAAAGTTTAATTGATTGTATAATGCAATTGAAAAGGCTGGCAGGGATCTAGGGCAATTTTGGGACATCTGTCTTTGAGTCATCAAAAATAAAGCACATAACAGCTGTGATAACAGCAGGATTATGATTAGATATACAGCATTCACCATCAGATTGAACAAGGACTGGAAAACAAAAAAGAGGTAAATAAGTCAGTTTTGATAACATTACAAGAATTGTTAATAGGGGTTTTTTTTGCCTTTTATAGGTTTATATGTTGAACAGAAATATAAAAAAAATCGTGTTGGTTTCTAGCAAAAACATGCATGTATTCCTCAAAAATAAAACTAGTTGCATAATAGCACAGTTATGTATTAAATGTTGTATCTCACTATGTAGCAATTCCTGCTTCAAAATTGCAGCTACCGGGTTCTGTTCACGATTTATATTTAAAGGATATATGGAACATTTATGACTCATTCCCTTTATAGCGTTGACTCAGTTTTACCTGTGTATCTATTATGTCTTTGTTTATTTGTTACATGTAAAAGTAAAACAATTCCTTTGGAAGCTAATATAGTGAGCTGTACTGTTCTCGTTAAAATGTGAAAACTGTTGTATTTTTTAAAAAATGTCTATTATATAGAGGTATACCTGCCCTCCTCTTGTTGCACCTGCTTCTTGAGTTGCCCTGCATGGTACTTATGCTTTAGTTTTGTATGTGATTGTCACCTGACTTGAGACTGATGTTGGTTTTAATATATAAACTACTACCTAATTCATACGATGCACGCCTAAGAATTACTTCAGTGAGTTCTGAAAAATTAAGTCAATTTTTTACAGTCAGAAATTGTTTCTTAGTTGCAGAACTGATTATAAAACACGAGGAAGTGTTAACTATTAACTAGTTAAGTTTGGGATTTGGTGGAAGCTGAAGATATAAAAGGTACTTAGTTATACAAACTTATTTTAGAATTTTTGCATCTGTAACTTTTGGATGCAATTCAGTTAAACTTGGTTGTATGACTTTACAACTAGAACCGATCGTACATTTTCTATTCTGTAGTCACCATATGCAATAAGAATAAATCTGAAGAAAAATGCATAGCTTCAGCATTAAATTATGCTTTCTACTTAAATTCATGAAAATTAGATACATAAGTAATAACACTTTCAAAATTAAAGCACTGGTTTGTTCTTCTATCAGTATGAAAAGTCATTATGCTACAGCAACACAGGATAAACTACAGCATCTGACAAAAATATCCAGCCCAGAGCTGCTTTCTTGTGCACAGATGATTGGTTAACAAATTCGTGTTAGGATTAAACTAGAAAATTGACATCAGTTGAGTTGCTAAGATGTTCTGTGACTGCCTAACTCCACACTGCTAGTGGATTTGCAAGAACGTTATTGTTTCCGAGATTTCTCAGCAGCTGCCCCGTGTGGTATAAGGCAACTTGGAGCCTTGAAATCTGTCACTAATTTCAGATATCCAAATCACTGCTTCATTTAGAAGTATATTTTGGCACAGAAAAGCACCAACTGTGGAGAAGTATGCATTTTATGCCAGCTAGTTTTTTCCACCCATAAGTGTCAGCACGCTAACAATCATGTCATAATCAGTGTTTAGCAGATGCACTATTGTTTTAATTCCTGCAGGATCTGTAAATTTTTCTCTCAGATCTTTCATATGAACATAGCATTCTCATTTACTGCAGCAAGTGCGTGTAAAATTTCTGCATGGCAAAAATATATGCTGCTTTACTGATAGCTAATAAAACTAATTATCTAATCAGTGGCCTCCAAAAGATACTAAGGCAGTGTACCTCAAACAGTAATTAAGAATGGGTATCATACAATAATAAGGCAAAGCACTTTGAGAGCTTGTGTTGGTTAGTTTTCATTGCAGTGATCAAAATTTGTTGTTTTTTTCACTGATTTGTCATATGCCAGTCAGGAGTTGTTTTTCAGCTCAATTTCTCACCTACCTTAAGTTTCCTAAATGCTGCTCTGATCCTGAACTACAGCAAAAAAGAGTCGTTCACTTGTCCTTTATGAAACAAAAATGAAACTGTGTGTGGGAAGTATTAAACATATGGGAAGAAGTAAAGTATGCTCATAAATTTTGCCTATAGAGCTAACATAATGCCAGGCGATGCTGACATCAGCAATTTGCCTCCATAATGTACAAATGTGGTACAAGTTTGTTTCTGTTAATGATGAGGATTTTTTTAAAGTAAACTGAAATATCACTATCAACCTGAATAAAAGTGTCCGCGTAAGTTATATTAGTGTAAGTACAGCAAATGTATTTTCACTGAATTAGAGGTGCTGTTAACCTGCCCGGCCACTTCCTGGGAAGCAGCACCTCAGTATGTGCAACAGTTGCTTAGGAAGACATCTGCCTTCCACCAGCCTACTGGCCTTTGGGGAGAGGGACTGAGGTTGGAGAGAAAGCCTTACTGCTGTGTGAGTGCTGCTCAGCAATAGCCACAATGCTGGTGCATTATCAGGGCTATTTTAGCCACAAATGCAAGTACTACATGGGCTGCTATCAGTAAAGTTAACTCTATCCCAGCCAGACCTAGTACAGGGGATATTGAATGAAAAAAGTAGAATCTGGAAAATTCTGTTAGCCAGATTTCATTTTCTCCTCCCTTCTGTACACCACTGCAATGTTATTGGTTTCCTATAAATTCATCTAAGATAATGTCCTTCTCTGGTCCTGACCATAGTGAGTCTAGAGGTAAAGAGGACTTGGCAGGCAGCACACTCTTCTTCACTGTTCCGGCTGGCAGGGGTCCTTGGATGTGTTGCAAGTATATGCTCGAGCAATTCTAAGGATGTGGTAAATTGTGCTTTGTAAGCCTAACCTGGTCAACAGTGAGGCCAGCAAATCTTAAAGGACTTTTCCTAGAGGTATCAGGTAGTTCTGCCTTGAAGGCAAAACATAGACACTCTGCTGGGACATTTAACTGGAAATAGAATGTGTGTGATTATATATTTGTATGCATGATTTCATCATGAATGCACTTGATGCATATGTGCAAATCCTGCAAAGTTGATAAGAGTTTGAAAGTACAGGTGGGAAGGAAAACAGTTTACGGTGTTGTATGGCTTGACTAGAAATCAAGACTCAATCAGATTTTCAAGCTGTTCTGGAAAGTAGACATATACTGTGAATTTGGTCACTTGTAGCTCCGAATCTTTCATGATCCAGACTCATGCAGGTTATGCACTCTGCCTTTTCTATTGTGCTTCAAAATCTAGGGCTTCTGAAAGGAATAAAATACTTTGGCATGAGTTTCTCCAGTCGCTGTAGCACTAGTGCTCAGGAGCTTTTCTGTATTTATGAAAATTAAAGCATCCACTGATTAGTGCAACACTTCGCAAATTGCATGAAACTGGTGGTGAAGGACTCTTGCAGAGTCTGATCCAACAGCCGCTGAAAATGATGTAGAGACAAGCATTAGCAAATGCCACTTATAAGTGCTTTAGCAGAGGAACAGTTTGTTAAATCAGTGGCTTTTCCACAAGTCAAATGCACAGAAATAGGTCTGCTTTTATGTAACTTTTTGTGTGCAAGAGCTTTGGCAGAGAACACTCAGAAACAAGCTGCTCTCTTCAGCCTGTAGCTAAAGCCAAATGCATTCCTTCTCACCCTCTGAGGACCAGAGATAAGATATTATTCTGTATATAAGGTAGGATTGATTTTCATATAGTGGGAAGAAGAAAACACCAGAATGGGAATTACAATTTGAATTCCACTTTCTCTAAGTGTCACTTTGATAGGGGGTTACTTGTAAGCAAGACACATTATCTAATAATATCTAGGGGAACTTAAGCTACACACTGCAGAGGGTGATGTGTTGGCTCCTACAAGTGAGCTTTTCTAGTTGTCTTTCCAGGCAATGCAGCTCAGGTATCTGAAGGACAGTGGAATGGGAAGAGCATCTCCAATACCATGTGTACTAGAGCTGGCGTAACAGCACTAGAGTCTCAGAAGAGAGACCCTTAAATGCAGTGTTTTTCCCAGCTGGAGTGCCAAATGTCTCTTGATTACCAGGCTCTTGACAGCCTGCAGATGAGGGGCAAAATGCACTTGGCTTTTGAAAAAATGTTAAATAAAATGGCAGCTAGGCCATCTCTTCTCCCTTAGTACTGTAACTCTTACATGCTCTCAGACTATATAGACTGATTCTGTGCTTGAAATCCTGATCCTGTTTTAAAATATTTATTTCATGAAACACTGCTTAGGCATTTAGTATTTGACAACATAGGAGTTATTTTAAAACTTGAAATTGTATAGTGTCAGGTTTTCAGTCATAAAAAATCAGTTCAAGTCTTTTTATTAAAAAAAAGTCTGAAAATACGTAAAATGTGCTGTTTGAAAATGGGAGGGGGAAAAGAAGAGCAATTAAAAATGTAAGAATAGAAGCTAATTATAAGCAATTCAGGCAGAGCTTTGTTTAGAAAATGTATCAGTATAAAATGGATAGGTGAATAGATTAGCACTGATTGCAGTTTTTACATATAATAGTTTCTTTTTCATGAGTAATCATTAGCAATTATAATGCAGGCTTTAAATCAGCCTGGGATGGGACTGCACTGTAATATGAATACTAAATAATTGTACGTTCCCAGGCAGAAAAAAATAACTTTTTGATTTGGTGATAAAATCCATAGTGCAAGTATTTCCTTGGACTGTTTGTCACTTGCTCTCCGGGCTCAATAACATCAACATTGAATGACAAGGTTCATCACATGAATGATTGTTACCTTGTGTTAGCTGGGAGTGGAAGTTGCAATTATGCTTTTAAAGAAGTATGACTTCATATAGTAATTACTGGCATTATAATTGCCAAGGGAAGAAAAAAATGATCCAGGAGATAAAGTGGCTAAAAGTAATGGTGTGACACAGTATATGACTGTAACAGTGCAAAAGTATTTGGAGGTTCCGTGTCATTGATTAATGATGATTTACTTCCCAAGCCTGAAAGTTTTGTGTGTTAATAATTGTGCAGGACTGCATGAGAGAACCTTGTTGTCAGTGCCTGCTGACACTTGAGATTACTGCTTCCTTGGTTGCTAGTTGAGATTTTTAGGAGTGCTAATGGGCAATAAAGAACTTATTGTGATTTGCATCTGCTTTTCTGCTCAGGATTGAGAAACCTAGAAATGCTCTAAAACACGATATCCAGCCAGATGCAGGTTCACCATTTTGCTGGGGCGGCCTCCCCTCCCTGTGCTCCTTGGTGCAGCACGTTTTTCTGGTCACAGTGTTGTCCCCCAGCATCCTCATGCAGTATCTGTATCTGTTCTTTGGCAGCATTGTAAAATCTAGTGAACAAAGAAAAGCTGCTGTTTCACTCTGGTGGTTTGTGGAAGGGTTTGTCTCGCCGACAAAATCAAGCTGGAATTTTGAGCTTGTCCCTTCTGTATTGAGCAGGGTTTTACAAGGTGTCAGCTAACAAAACTGCAAGCCTACCCCTTTTACAAGTTTAGACCCATATACTTAGGTAACAGTTCCTAGGAAGCATGCATGTATTTTATAGAAATGAAGCATGGTATGTTTTCTTCTACTTTTAAATTGTATTGGGGGGAAAAAAAAGTTATATCTAAAGTAACCATTTTAAAAAATGCCAGCTACCAAAAAATTGAATATATAAGGAGGAGGAAAAATAAAAGCACTAGGACAAAACTCAAGGATCTCACACACATGCGTGCAGTCTTTTCCCTCAAAGAGAGACAGAAAGTGTTTGCTTGTAAGACATACAATCAGGTATACATGGGGTGTGTGTGTATATATATCTCTCCCCTCTTCTTGAAGGGGAGGTAGTCAGTCAGTGCCTCCATGTTTTGATTTTTGTAGGTCTCAGTTATCCTCTTCCTCCCTCGGGAAGACTGACATCCAGAAATATGGGAGAAGGAGACTGTATACCGCAGAAATCTGCATTCTAATATGTTGGCTCTACCCTAAGGAAATGCCCTGCAGGTATAAAAGCACATTATACTTGGCCAGTCCAAAATGAGTACTTCTCCTTCTAACAAGGTCTCCTTTCACATGAGTCCTACAGGTTTCTATAAATAACTGTGTTTTTAATAGCCCAACCAGCACACTCAAAAAAATTTTTTGGGGGAAATGTGGAATTAATTGCCTGCCTTCTCCCTATTTAGAGATTTCTGGGACTTGCCCCCCCCACCCCCCCCGCCCCAGATCTCTGTTAGAAGGACATGCTGTCATTCTTTACCTTGTCAGGGATGACTTACACACTGTTTTTACATCAATTTGGCTATTAGAACTGTGTTAATATTTGACTGCAAAAAAAAAAAAAAAAAAAATCTTATTTATGATTGACCTAAAATTTAAAAAAACAATCCACAAACATTCAAACTTTAAATAAACTGCATCTGAAGGGAAATGCTTTGTTCCAACTTTCATTAGTCCTTTTCATAGTTAAAAGTAAGACTTTATTGTAGTGATTCCTGAAGTCTTATATTAGAAAGTATTGAAGTAGAGTAATTCATCCCCCCTAGCATTAAATACTCTTTTTAACTGCAATGGATCAGAAAGTTGTGAATTATTCTGGTCCAGCCAAGTCTACCTATTTTAATGAACAAGTATCAGAGAAACGCTTACTGATGCTGTGGTAGTCAGTGGTGATTAAATTGCTGTGGCTGTAAATGTCTGAACATCTTATGTGTGGATCAGCCCTTGAGAAAAGTGATATGAAGGGTGGTCCTGGCTGCCGGCATCTCTGGAGTTTCTGTGTATTTAATTATACTCCTTGGTCACCTTTCTGAGCCTCCTGTACTCATGGAACATTCTTTTGGAAGGCCAAGCTGAATGTTTTATGCTCTCACTATTGCTAGGTGGTAGCAGACTTGCTCAGGTCTTCAGGATCCAGAGCCGGTTTTCCCCATGGACATCAGTATCAGGACTAGGGAAGTAAGATGAAAACCACTCAGATTCTGATTGCTTGCAGGAAGTCACAGTGGCTCTGACAGCTACATCTTTCACTTTTTAATAAATTAATTGAGTCACTTTGATTAATTTATTAAACAGACACAATTGAGTCTAATCCTAGCAAATTCCAAGTCTTCCCCCTTTCCATTGACTTTACAGAATCACAGAATGATACCGGGTTGGAAGGGACCTCTGGAGATCATCTAGTCCAACCCCTCTGCCAAAGCAGGTCCACCCAGAGCAGGTTGCACAGGAACATGTCCAGGCAGGTTTTGAATGGCTCCAGAGAAGGAGACTCCACCATCTCTGGGTAGCCTGTTCCAGAGCTCTGCCACCCTCAAAGGAAGGAAGTTTAGGTGAAACTTCTTATGTTCAAGTTTGTACCCATTTTTTTCTTGTCCTGTCACTGGGCACCACTGAAAAAAGACTGGCCACATCCTCTTGACACCCACCTGTTAAGTATTTATAAGCATTGATCGGATCCCCCCTCAGTCTTCTCAAGACAAAAAAGACCCAAGTCCCTTAGCCTTTCAAGAAGACTTTAAAGAAATTTGTGTCTCTTATTGTTGTGGGTTGGGGTTTTTTTTGTGCTGTGCAAAAGCATTTTAGTGCTTGAAATACCGCCTTCAGTGTAATGTGAATGGTCCCATTCCTGACCACTTGCCCAGGCAGCATTATGGTCTGTGAGCAGCCGCAGGATGGTGCGTGAGTGTGAAAGACACAATACATCAGGTGCTGAAGGAGAGGTTAAAATGTCTGTTTGCCCCAAGTCAGATAATAGTGTATATGTTATGGATAAACGGATGCACAGCTGTCCTTAATCTTTCATCCTTCTGTTTATATACAGAAATAAATGTGTTTCCTCAAATGTAAATTTACTGTACTCATTTAAACAAACACTAGGGGTGTATGGGAAACTTCAGCCTTTATCTAGTCCATAAAGGCAATACAGATTTTATTTTCTCCTACTGTAGTGGAGCTTCTGAAAGAATAATCTCTTAGCCCTCCTTTATGTTTTTGCACTGTCCCTTGAATAACCTCGTGGAAGGCTGAAACAAATGGAAATTCCTGTGTGAGCAAATAGCAATATGCAGCAAAATGGGGATTAAGCAGAATTCATGTCATTTCTACAGTAATAGATTGCCATTAAGGAATGTGAGTAACAAGACAAACTCTCTGCCTGCACTGAATAAAGGAAGTTGTGCCTGCCCTGACCCTCCTATGTTTTTTCACCAGGGGATTGAAATTTAATTTCCATACATGATAGAGGTTTTTGGCAGCTGGAACTTCTGTAGCACTGAAGCTAAGCACCTCTGAGAGCACTCTCGTCTGCACTCCTGCGGTATGCGCCTCCCGCACTCGCAGACAGGTTGTGTTGTGTTTTGTGTTGATTTTTTTTTTATACTTGAATTCTGCTCATCTCCACATCTGGCTTGTCTGTGGTGAGCTGATAAGCTATCAGCATATCTAAACGAGGAGCACATGAATGATCTCGTCTTTCTCTATTCTTCCCCTCCTGTGATTTGTAAGTGTTAAAGCACTCATCTGCTCTGGCAGTTAATGTATGCAGCCTTTCAATAGCTAATATCCTGTCATAGGCAGTGCAAACCAGCTTAATCTGGTTCACTGCTTTAGCAAGTAGTTGAGAAAATATAGGTGAAATGAAGAACCCAGCTACTTGCTGGGAGACTAGCGCTTGCCCTGCTGCAGAGCGATACAGAAATATTACATGGAAGATTGTGCCTGTAACAAAAAGATCTACACTTTGTCGCTCGTAACAGAAATGCCATGGCTCTTTGTATCACTCTGTAGCTCTGAAGTCTATTCCCTTGCAATATGAACACTTATGTTTGAGGATTTAAAATGCAGATGCAAAAAATCTGCAATGAATTGCAACTTGGCAGAGATGACCGAAAATGGGGAGAAAAATTGATTTTTATGTCTGCAGAATATATTATCCTGGATTTTTGGAAGTCAGTTCGATTTGCTTTGGTAATAAAATAAATAAATAAATTTAGTCATTTGGGCTCCAAATGCTTCTCTGCCCTGATATGCTGGGGAAGGAGTTAATAAAAACAACTCAAAACCTCAGCTCTCCCAGAACTGAACAAAATCTTTTGCACCTACAGAAAATCTGGCAGAATTAACTTCTGTCATTTAACTGCCAGCTTCGCCTTTTCCTCTGAGTTCCCCCTTAACGTTTTCACAACTTTCCCTCCCACCTTCCCCTGTGCTTTAACAATACAAATAACAAAAGAGTGCAGACTCAGCTGAACCTGTGTTTTAAAGTCCAGCATCCCTGTTTTGAACTTGTGTTATTTCCAGTGTTTTGTTTTAGGATGTACCCTAAGTTTTACCGTATCTCATAAGAGCAGTGGAAACTGGAAGTGACTGATGTAGTGCATGTCTCGAGTCCCCTGGAAAAAGCAGTGAGGTTAAAAGAGTGGTTTTGAGCTCTTGCTGTGCCAGGTACTCACTTTCTTGGGGGGAAATGAACGATAGAAATCTCCAGAGCTACTGTGCAGCAAAGCAAGAATAAAACTTTTCACCTCTCTTAAGAAGGCCAGGTGGGATTTTAAACATTAGGAGATGGTGGCAAGGCCAGAGGCTTATGGGCAGAGCTGAGTGAGCAGCAACATTCCCTGCGGTGACACAGCCCCTTCCCTGGGGCTGCCAAGGTGTGGGGGCAAGGGGAGGGCACTGTTACTGCTTACTGTAGTGCAGTCCTCTCTGAGCAGGTACTGCCAGTGACTTGTCAGCCTGGCTGTTTGTAGAGGGGTGTGATAGCACAAGAAGACCTATACCATGTATGTTTGTGGCTATATTAATAGCTGCATAGTTGTGGAGCTTAGGAGATGTTTTGAAAATCTTGGGAATATGCAGTAATGACTGTGGAATGGTGTGTGCTGGTTTTGTAACAAGCTTGCTATCAGCTACATCAGTATGAGGGTCCCATAAGGCTGTGGTACCTTACCATATCTCTGCCTGGTAGAAAAGTCTTTAACCACCCCACTTCACACTCTACTTCTCTGCTAAGGGAATAAATTGTGGGTCGTGATTTATAACAAAGCAAGGAGCTCCTCCATCTCAGGTTGACATGTGTCCTTCTGAGGTGCAGGGGTTATGGTTATACTGTCTGTTCTTTTAATGATAAACAAAGGCATGGCTTATTGATCCATCTTTGAATGTTGGCTTGCTGTTTTTTTTTAATGTAAATAGAGGTGACATACGAATTATTGGCTTTTCTACAGTTCTAGCGAAGTTACAACTTGTTACAGAGGGAGCTGGCAGTGACCTCTCTGAAGAGACTTCCTACCACCTCTCATTAGAAGGGTTTTTTGTAATATCTAGAGAAGCTCAGTGGCTCTGCTGTGTGCATCTCCAGCCTTTGGAAGTCAGCAGAGGAAAGCCTTAAGGCTGTGACAGCACTGTTTCTTTGTTGTCTTAAATTCTGTTCCATTTTAGCTCAGATATATCATGGTGACTTGACTTCCTTTCTGTTGCTTCTTTTCATAATAAAAACGCTGGCATCCAACGTAGATGTAGCTCCCATGGTAAAAGTTAAAAGCCAGTTTTTGTAGCACTGCCAGAGCCTCCGAGGCTGCTTCTTGAGGAGTGAGTGCCTGGGGGGACTTGCAGGGCTAGGGAGGGGATGGGGACAGACTTATGTTGGACTTGCCTCCTGACTCTTCATAGATCAGCCCTCGGGGAAGTAATTTTGGTACTTGTGGGCCCTATAGCCATGATATTAGAGCTTTTGAATGTTAACTATACTCTATAGCCACCATCTGAAAAATCATGTCTGTTGCTGCAGAGTCTGATCTCACTGAGGCAAATCCTCTTGGCAGACTCACTTGATCCTCGTACCCGTGGAGACAAGCCAGATGTTCTTTGCTGTCTGAAGGAGCCACATTCGGTCACCTTGCCCCAGTGGTTACTTGGATTTATTTATTTTTTTAATATTTCCCCCCCCCCCCTTACGATAACGGCTTTCTTCTGCTGCCAGCAACTATATTTAGCCTTGTGGAGGCACGGTAAATATGGAACATGGTAGACATTTGTTTGTAATCAGCTACCTTTTGTTGATACCCCAGCGCACTGCGCAGAGGTGCAAGAAGGTAGAATAAAGATTTTGCAAGTTTCCCTGAATCTCCTCAGCTTGAGTATCATATTGCCTTGTAAATAACACTCTAGTAACATAATTTTTGGCTTTGAGTTTGCACACAGGGTTCTATTTTGTCTACTTGTGCTTTCTATAAAAGTAAGGTTTTTACACCGATCTTCTAATGCTTACATTTTCTCATTAGTGCTTTGTGTAGGGAGTATTCTTTCAAAACCGTACCCCACTGTTTTTAAGGGAGCACTGTGGGGTGCCACTATCAGGTTTGCATAATCCACTCTGTGCTTGGCATTATTTATTGTAGAATTGGCATATTCTATACCCGTAGAACAGGTAGCGTATGCTGTCTTGTGCTTCTGAGGCAGCAAGTATATGAACTTCATCAATCAGAATAGAATTTGCTTATCCCTGGCCTTGTTCTTTACCTTTAATATAGATTTTATGTTGGTGTGAGTTCATTGATTATACTGAAGCTCATACTGGTAAAAAAAACCACCTACAAACCAATGGTCTGTCAGTCATTTGGGTCCTGTCCTACAGATGGGTGATTAGGCCTGTAATATTTTCTGAGTTATAGAAATAATGTAGAAATTATAAAAAATAATATATATTAATAATGCATGAACTGGTGACAAGTAAAATAGTTACCAGCAAGAAAATGAATCTTGAGAACCGCTTTCAGCAGGGAGATTACTTTAAAAAAATAATGCCTGTAAAATCTAGCAGCTACAAAGCACAGTGGAAAGCTCCCAGAGAGCTGTGGTGCTCAGCCTTTGAAGTCCCTGCCTCCCTTCAGCCTGCTGTAAATCCATTGTGTGCTTGGCCACGCTGTGAGTCACATAAGTGTAACCACGGGCCCTTGCACCTTTCTTGTGTCAAGGCACACCTCAGGGCTAGGGGAGATGACTGCGTTTGAGCTGACAGCAAGGAACCCTTTGTTCTCAATACGAATGCTTAGAGTAGCCTGATAGGCATTTTATTTTATCTCTTTGTGTTTAGTCACGATATACAGTTTTAAGAAGGCTGTATTACGAAGAAGTCATCTTTGTAGCAATGAGACATGGGGATTACTATACTCCTGATTTTTCTACCTGTGTAGTACTGCTGCTGGCTTAGATTGTGGTAAAGGTGAGCTGAACTGAGCTGTCAACCCCTACCAGGTATAATTCCTCATGTGATAACTAGGCATGAAAGCTAAACAAGGTGTTATAGGTCGTTCTTTGGTCATTTTCTGATATCACACTTTTTTTCTACTTCCCTACTGTTGTTTATATAGTAATAATAGAGATGGTCAGGGCTGGGGGGGAAAGCATGCTAAATTGGAGCTTCTGTTTCACCCTAATTAAAACGTTTTTTATTTATTTACATGCTCTTTTCAGTTTGCTGAATTCCTTGTGCTTTGTTGGTTTGCTGATGCAGGACAGATCGCATGGGGGCACAGTGTGAAGTTGATCTGAGTTTGTGACAGCTCCTGAGGGACAGTGTCATCACAGAGAACAAACATCAGAATCGAATGGCTGCCACTGAAAAACTTGCCCCATTTATTCTGTATGTCTTAACCTGAAATGCAAATTCAGAATATGACTTTGTTTATCCTTCCTAATTTATCTCAGTCGCTAAATAGTAACAGCAGCTTCTGCGTGGCTCCTGCAGGTCCTTTGGCAAAAAACTTGGGGAATGTTTGTAGGCAGGCAGCTACGACTTATCTCTGTTAAAGGATTTCTTTTGAAATTTTTGTTTTGGGGAAAAGTAATTGAAGCAGACTGTTCAAACGGAGGTGTAGCTATTTATGGATTACTAGACACTCACTTTGAGAGAGGACCAAGGAGGCAGACACATTTCCTCCTAACTGTTTGCTTGTTAACATCTGATTTAGATTAATTGTTTTTGTCTCTCAAAGATGAACTCTCAAGTTCTGCTGAGGGCATGTGCTCATAGGGATATGTGCTGGGCACTTGTTTCCATAGGCTGCTGGAGGCATGAGAAGCTGTAAAGGCTTCTCAGTCACAGGTACTGTTTCTCTCAGCTTATCCTCCTGTACTTGGACGGCCAAATACGCAAATCTCTGCAATGAGGAGGTGGATACTGAGGAGCTACTGGCCACCTACTAGCGAGGTGCCCGAGGGTGGGTAACGAAAGGAGAATGTGGATGGAAGGGCACTGTTCCCTGAAACAAAACACTCTGGGTCCATAAGGTTCCCCATGGCAAAGTGTGAATGGGGAGATCAACCAATTCATTCAGGGTGCCCATCGCGCCCTCGCCCTGAATACAGAGGTTGCAACCAGGAAGATAAACATGTGAGTAAGAGAAGGAAGCTTGTAAAAACCCTTCGTTATAAGAAAGACTATTTGGGTTTTTACTACTTTGTTCAGAACTTTTATTATATTCCTTAGAGGAGAAAGTGTCTGGGTCAGTCAGGTGGAACTTCCTGAGATGATCATGCTCCCTCAGGGGAGCAATTGGACAAGTGCAATTTTTCAGAAGCTAGCAGGCAGGAGAAGGAGTGGAAAGACACACCTTGAGCTGGAGGCCTGAAGATGGTCATATGGAGTATAGACTGGTCAGGCAGGCGTTAGGGTGCAACATATTGCACGCATGTTTTGCTGGAGCTCAGTCACTGAGTTAACTGAAAACAGACCTGGAAGTAGGAGCCTGCCTGGAGGGACACAGCAGGCAAGGGGACATTTGGTAAAAGCCCTTAAAACACTTCTGTTGTCTTTTTGTCTTTTGTCTAATGAAATGAGTTTAAAGGAATGCTTGTACTCCAGATGGAGGGTTGAAATAATTTTTTTAAAAGTAATTAAAGTTTAAGTACTGTTGTCTTTGGATGTAGATACTACTTTTCGTATAGTTGTCTGTGTTTAAGTAGCCCAGGTGTCAATGCAAGGCCAGACTCTTTGAAATTTGTTATAGGCTAGAGTTTTTAAAACTTCATTGTGTAGAAGTTGGACTTTTCCCTGTCCCTCTTTTGTGTGTGTGCTTATTCTCTAAAATGAAATTTTACAAAGAGCTTAAATCATCATTTTTCTCTCATTTGAATTAGTGGTATCCAGCTGCTGCATAAATACAGTGAAGAAGGGGAGAGGAGTTTGTATTTGGGTCTCTTGTTTCGTTGGCTCTTCAGAGTTGGCCTCTCTGATCTAGGTACAGCTGAATTTTGTAACACAAGCAGAATGCAAAGGCCAGTGTTACGGTCCACAAATAAGAAGCAGACTGTGGAATTTGTTTGCAGGAATTTTTAAAGAGTCAGTGAAAAAGACTTAATGGAAACAATTTTTCCCCTCCTTTCTATTTGCAAATGCTTTTGCTGAATTCCTGCAGAGCGCTTACATATGTCGTAGCTTGTGACCCTGTGACATAAAAGACTTTGATTCCCACTAGAGGAAGTGGTCTGGTTAGGAGTCGGACCAAGCATAGACAAAAACACAATAATTCCCAGAGAGTTTGACTCCAACTGTTGCTTAGTTAAAAGCTACTTTTCTGGCAATATGAACTTAACATAGCAAGACAAAGAAAAAGAGAAATCCAGGACATTAAAATGTGACTGCATTACGCTTTCAGTTGAAAAAAGTATATTCTTAATTGAATGTGAAATTTTTGAACTTTTTAAAATATATTTTTCATGGAGATTTTCTTTTTCCCTGTAGGAGACAAGCTTAGTTCCCAATTCAGCCTGACAAATTGAAGGGTGGAAGATGCTTTCCTCATAAAACTAAACCTCCCCTGAAATCTCCTGCAATTGTTCTTGATAACTACAGAATTAATCTCCTAAAGAACATCCATTGTTTTTTTTTAAGGCTTGAATGTTCATGGTGTTTAGGAAAGCAGCATTTGGATCTTGTGGAAATGAGATCTTTATAAAAAGTCTTAGGGACTGATTTTTATCTGGGCTGGGCTAAGCAATTTGGCAGGACAGAGAGGTATTCATTCTCACCCTCTGTGTGATCCTTCTGCTCCCAGGATGGAGCAGAGTCTCCTTTGTTCTGTGAAATTGCTGGGTTTCTAAGCAAAAGAGTAGCCTCCTAGGTTTATTTGAAGTTCATCATGTCTGTCCTAAACATCCCTTCCTGAACTTTTAAGGTATAAGAATAGAGATCAAGGCAAAACAGGAGCAGATTTGAAGTGAAAGAAACACTTTAAGCTCCTCCTTTTTTGTCTAAGCAGGTGTTGGACTAAGTCAATGCTCGATACTGTAAACAGTCTCATTTGTGATAGTCCTCTACATTTCCTGTGACATATTGGAACAGTGAGGGAACCCTTAGCCTGTGATGAAACTTGTTATGTACAACTGCCTCTGCTCCTTGTTTTGCAATAAGCCTTCTTCAAGTGATCTGATGGACTGTGAAGAGATGGAAATTAACTGAGGCTACTGCCTGTCAGTTTTGTACTGATGTGACTCCTCATGTTTCCATGGTTTGGAGGAGAACTGGGTCCCACCAGCTGTCAGGTACCTGTTTGACCTCCTAAACCGTTGTCTGCCCTTCAGACATGCTATCAGAGTGTCCTTGCTTGATAGCTCTTTTTTTTTTTTTTTTTTTTTTTTTTTTTTTCATGTTTTTAATGCTCAAAAAAGTATTCAATGGTTTGGTTTAGAATTATCATTTTTTTTTTTTTTTTTTTTTTTTTTGAGCAAAATGAAGCTTCAGAAGGAATCTTTATCACGCTAAAATAGGAATATGTAATTTGGGACAGAATTGTAGATAAAACTTCTTAGAAACTTGGATGGTGTGCAAGAGAGAGAATTTTTTTTTTTTTCAGTTGGGTATTTTCAAAATGCTCTATTCCTGTTAATTTTGCCAGCAATTCAAGTGGGTCATCAGCCACCATGACAGGTGAGTGATGCACGTTGCTGCATTGCCACCTAATGGTGAGGTAGATAAGGAAGCGGTGCCACACCACTAGAGTTCTGGCAGTGGCGGAGAAAGAATTTAAACAGAAACGGCCAACTGAGCACCAGCCTCCTGTGACTGGGTCATAAATACTAAAGTGGGAGCTTCTGATAGGATTGGACATGAACTACAAGAGAGATGAATGACTGGGAAGTTCTTTTTGGCCTTTCGAAAGCAATACTATAGGGAATGAAATTGCCATTATTGATCGTTTACTTGAATGGTTTATTTTGAACTCTTTAGTGTTCCTAGTTTTGAATTTTCTGCAGAACAGCTGATTTTGCAGCAGCTGCCTTGAGGGATCAGTGTATCTTTTATGTATAAATGTATGGTCAGGGTACCCCCAACTTTTCATATTCTCAATAAAAGTGTAGCCACAGGAGTTTGGGAAAATAGTTAAGACCTTTTTAATGGTGTATTACCATAAATATATTTTTCTAAATCATAAACTGTCCGTATATTTTAAATATGTTTAGCTGAAAGGGACATTTGCCTTATGCACTGTATTTTTAAATTAAATGTTGTCTGGATTTAAAGAGCTAGGATCAAATATTCAGTGTCATCTGCTGAAAGTATATTCTGACATTTCTACACGTGCAAGCACACACTTCAGAGGTATTGCCAAATTATGTAAATGAACAGAGCTCTTTTGGCCGATTTTTATGCTTGTTTAAGTATTTGTTGTGAGCGTATATACCTGTTGGATGCTTATGCTAATGACCATTTAGAAGTACTCAGAGGTTTAACTAGTAGGATTAGTGTTACCAACCCCCAAAATTACAACTGGTAACATTCATCCGGAGAAGTTGTATGCTTACAAAATTCCGAGGTTTCTTTTGTGCCTGTTGCTAATTATTTTTCAGTTAGTGGGTGAAGCTACTCCTCCCAGGACTGAAAAGACTAGTCTGGGCCCTCAGGCATGGCACTTTGGCCACTTAGGAGAGGAAACTTTCTCTTTCCTGCTATGGTGGGCTAGCAGGGTCCAAAAAGAGAGGCTGAGGGACAGCTGCTGTTCTTTTACATAATAGGCTTAAAGTTTCTATAAGAGAGAGTTGTCAGTGTGCTCTCTGTACCTCTTTCTTTTGGAGAATCTGAACTTCACAACAAAAATTAGAGTGGGAGAAACCCAAGTCTGCATTACAGAGATCTCTCCTTACTGAATAACTTTCAAGACACCACAGCTTGCTATGGCTTGGCATAGTGGTAATAATGTATTTTGTTTGCAAAATACAGTTTCTTCTGTCTTAAATACTCTTGCCCTTATTTCAAGGGTGGTATCATGGCACATTTTTCTTTCTTAATTATAAACTCTACATAGTACAGTTCAGAGGATTTAATCACGATTTTAAGTGCGTTCAAGAAGGTTATTTCCTTTCACCTTCAATGGAATTCTGCTGTTTAAAGTGTAATATATGGTGGGCTCTAGGCTGGTTTTTTGGATGTTTGTATCAACACACATAGTATGATAATTTCCGATATGGAAAATATTTATATGCAAATGTATGTTTGGAAAATAGAAACTTATTTTCTGAGAGTGAAAGGCTGTGCACAACCTCAGATTTAAGAAGCTTTTTCTCTATTTGTGGGTTTATGGTGTGGTGGTTTGTGGTTTTTTTTTGAGTCGAAGACTATATTTGGAGGTGATACTGTACCCACTGCGAGGCAGATAAGTAAGTAACATGCAAGGATTTAATTCCAGAGCACTGCATTGTTCAGGTTTTTGTTCAGGCAATTCAAATTTTCTTCTGTTATATACAGATCATGATTTATACATAAAAAAAGCATTTTCTTGCAGTTGCTTATCAGACTTGGCAGACACTACTGCACAGAAGAATGTAGTTCTAGTATTGTGTCATACAGATATACCACTGTATAGAATTGTATTTATTTTCTGTCTGCAGTGCATTTATTATCATTGCTGAAAGATTGTTAACATAAGGTAAATACCACATTTACAGGAAGGCTAAAGGCGAAGTTAGATTTTATTAAAAGAAGCCTATTTGGCTACCAGCTGTGCAGTAGAGGAATTACGATGCATAACCTGCAGGGCAGCCATCCTGCTCTAAAAGAGACGTTTTCTTAATTACATACATACTAAGAGGAATCTCATTCCCAAATAAAAGGCTTATCATTTCATGCAAACTGAAGGGGAGAAGTCTGCATGTTTCGGCAGGATCCAGACACAGGTTGCAAATTCCCATTTAAAACAAGAAAAAACAAGAAGTCTGGCTCTGTGAGGGATTTAGAGTATTTGTAAAGCCTTAGAGGACACTTGGCTTGAATGTTATGGTATTTTAAATATAGGGATGTATTTTTCTTTTTCTTAGAGGAAAAGAATCATACCAATAGACAAGATAAGGGTGTGAGGTGGGTGGGGTTTTTTTGTCCTGAGGATGAAAAAGTAAAGTGAACATATTTTTCTTCACCTCCCACTGCACCTTACCTTTTAAACCAAGGAATCCCATAGAGGACACTTCTAAGGAACTGAAATAAGACAGCTTTGTTGCACTGAGAGCTTTTTTGACAGCCCTGGTGCTGCTTTGAATATGTTTGGAGAATGACAAGGCAGGAAAATCTTGACAAAGTGCCCATTCACTATCCCCAAAGTTGCTGGTACTACTGTTGAATGTTATTAATTTCAACTAGTGTTGGAAAGGGAGTATTCAGATGTTTTCCTTAGGCAGAATGTGTCCCTTTGCTGTAAATTAAATAGATGAGCCTTCTCACAGGTGGCTGGTGGTCTGTGTGAGCTCATGATGGGCAAGAAGTTTTGAGGATGTGGGGTTTGGAGCTAGAAAGGATGGTGGTCTGGGAAATCAGTGCTTTGCCATTCACGCTAACAGCAGCACAGTCTTTCTAACACTGCGTAAGGTGAAAACTCTACACAGGGAAGGACAACGGTTACTGTCACGCATAAAAAGTGATCCATGGAAATGTGCATACATAAATCTACTCTGGGGAGCAGAGGCCATTATCATCTCTGAAAAGCTAAAAGCCCTAAGCACTTCAGTGAAAAGAAGTGCTCACCATTAACTGTTGCACAAGGGTCTGTATCCTTTTTGAAAACTCTTAAAACCATGGTCGTGGTAGGCCACCTGTACCTGTTTCTATAGCCTGTAATTTAGCCTCATTGAGAGCTCCGTGGAAACGCTGGTGTGTAAAAGCGTGGCTGATTAATTTTTGTCTTCCACGGAAAAACATATCAATGCTACTTCTCATTCAGTAATTGTTGTGCCTGCTGAGTGTGCATATGTGTGTCAACAAAAGCCTCTACAATATTTGTAATTTATTTTTTTTCCCCAATCTCTGTGAATTAAGAAAAAGCTGTTCACAGCCTGCAACAGACCCAGGCCCTCACCGAGGGCCGTGCCTGAGCATCGAGAACCCAGTGCAGCTCCGTCCTCGGGAAGGATGAGTTGACTGGGGAGGGGCTACTGGAAAATCTGGTTACTGGAAAGGGTTGTGGGAAAATAGAGGGCCTAGTAGAGGTGCCCTCTTTAGGTAACGTAAATGTCTTGACCAGAGGCTCCCAACCCAGGGTATCAAAACAGAGGGTGTGAACTGGGCAGGGGCAGCCAATTCTGCCCATGTAAGGAAGTTGCTGCTGCTTTGTATGGGTACGGAGCATTTTCTGTGGGGTGATGGAGCTACACAGTATTAGAATGCCTACTGCTGCGGTCAGTGACAGCAGGAGAGAAGAGTTACCCAGAGGGATGAGGTGGAGGCAATTATCTGAATGTGGGACTTTTTTGGAAAAAAATACATGGGAATTGTGGGGTAAAAGCGAGTCTGAAACTAAAATAATTTCATAGCTTTCAATTTTTATTTCTTAAATAGCTACTAAAGGCTTGATGCACTGTTGTGTCATACATTAAATAAAAAAATTCTGTAGAGGGGTTTGTGGAAATTGGCTTATTTTTCCTTTTGCTTTATTACTTCTGTTTTACATGAGGTATGCATGGAAATATGCTCTGTTTAATGAAACGTTGGTGATTTCCCGCTGTGGAAAAGACTGGCTTATCTGAGGCTGTCACACTTGCCTGATATTAATTGATTAAATATTCATTTGCTAATTTTGAATCCTGCGGTTCTGTGAGCACAATGAACAGCCTGCAGAGGTCACAGCCGTTGCTGCGAGAGCAGGAACATCAAGTGGAGAGGGGCTGATGGCTGCTGGGAGGGGAGAAAACAGAAGTGTCCATCATGCACGTTTTTCCCCCTAGTGTGCCTTTTGTGGTCCTCGGTGGTGCATCCTGCACTTTGAGCTGGTGGTTCTGCTGTGGTTCTCCTGTCCAGCTACAGCTGTGTGCTGTGTGATCTCCTTTCAGGTTGTGTTACAGTGTCCCCCCAAAAGACTGAATCCTGTTCTTGCCCGCTCCCACCTGCCTATCAGTTACGGGCTTGCCCTCAGTGATGAGGGATCTTACCATCTCTCCTGTCACTAAGCATCTACCCACAGACTGTTCAGGTTCTGACTGTGTTTTTGAAAAACTGCTAGGGTACACTGTGCTCTGGTACTAGTTAATTCCTTGTACTGAACTGCAATGTGCATCTTTAGGAATGAGACCTGTGTGGAAAACTGGTATAGCTCTGCCAGAAAAAAGGGAAAGTGCTTGCAATTAGATTTCAGCTACACAAGGAAAGGAAACAATAGCATTTTCTTCTCTTTATTCAGCCTGATTCCTTTTTAAACCATATTAAAATGCATCAGAAGTGCCAGCCATTATAAAACTGAGATACCAAGCAAATGAGGTAAGTAAAATTAGCGGCAATTGTGCTCAGACTACGTTCTACTGAGAAATATTAGCAAGATGGCTCCCTGGAGACAGCCTAGCTTTTAGGGGAAGCATCAAGAACATTGTAGTGAGCTGATGAGGTCTCATGACTTACTATGAGACATCAGATTTTTATTTTAAAACTTAAGTTATCAGAATTTCTATATTTTTGGGGGCCACCTCAGGTATTGTCTTAAGGCTGTGCTCTTGTTGCTGATTTTCACCCAGCTCTCCCTGAAGTGTCTGAATTTTAACAGGCATATTGTATCAAAACATTGCTCTGCATTTGACATTTGAAGGGAACATTGTTCAAATGATTGAACTAAAACAAAAAGCTTTGTCCAAATAGGCCTCAAAAATTAATAAAGCGGGCCACAAAATAAGCAATGCATTGACACAAGGGAACCTTGGTACATTTGGGAGTTCTGAAAGTGTAGTTAAACTTTGTAAATGGAACCAGGTTCAGCGCCTTTCCACTGCTTCATTTTTATGAATATCTATGCCACTTGGAGAAGCGTTTGTGAATTTTTATTTTTGCATGTCAACTAAAATATACAAACAAGATCTCAAAATTCACATAAGAAATAATTTGTGCCTGCCTGTTTTTCAGATTCTTGAAAGAATATATTTTTGAGACAGGCACCAATAAGCCTGAGTAGGTACCAATAAGCCTAGGTCAGCCTGGGAGAGCTGGGTTCTCCTTTAGGTGCCTAAGCAGTGCTGAAGGGAGACCCCAGGGAATTTAGGGTGATGTGGGATTGGTGCGGGCACGGTGAGCAGGGACAGATGCAGAGATGTTTCTCCAGGACCTGGCCACCAGCTTGCCAGCAACCCTGAGCCTGGCTTTGTGTGCCTGGGCTAGAGGGGTATAGGCCTTCCAAATGCTTGTGTAGGGGAGTGGTTTTTGGCTGGGGAAATGAGTTAAATGTCTGAAACTAAAATTATGTATCTGTATCTCTTTCCTCATCTCCTTTTGCATAGCTGAACGTTCTGTGAAACTGGTGGAATTGCAATGCTTTCGAAGAGCAAATGGAGCTCAAATTGGTCAGTGTGTTGGGAAGCTGCTGAGAGGACAGATAGCTAGACAAGCCCACATGTACAGTACGATTGCCCAAGACCTAGTTCTTTGGGGAAATTAGACAGAAAAATCTGCTTTGTACAGACGCTTTCACAAAAAGGATGCTTATGTCGGCTCATTGTGCATGCATGAAACTTTGTTTAGCAACAACGAACATCAGAGCAGAGACTAGTTTCCTCTAATCTTAGTTATGGGACACAATGCTTGTTTCCATTTTTTTTTTAAAGGAAAACATTTGCGGCAATTTCTAGGTTATAAAAATAGAGAAAAAATAATGTGAAGAATGCTGTGGAGTTCTTAATTAGTATTTGTGCTCAGCAATGTCTGACAGTTGTTTTCACCAGATATCAGGTCTAGTTTTCTCTTAAAAAGTAATAAGCTAAGCTGGTTTGTTTATACAATAATTTTTTGTATACAGCATTCAGCTGTGGTGGGCTGGTCAGGTGTGAGACTGGCTCTGAGATTTTTATATTTTTTTTCCCTTAAACATGAGGCTTTATTATATGAACTGCTCTGTGCTGGCAGAGAATTCATAAGTCTGTGGCTAAGGTCAAGAGAAACAGCAATGTGCGAGTGACTGGGTTTTCTAAGCTTGCAAGTGTACAGATACAGTGCTTCAATTGACTCCTAACTGCTCACAATATACAGTTCATGAAAGAATCCTCTATTTGAAGAGTACTGCCAAAATCTGACTATAATGTGGTTTCCTCCTCTATCTTACAATGTGCAATTAAATAATGGTAAAGGACATTTTACCTCGAAAGAATGGGGGTGAGAAATTAAGGTAGTTACTCTCTTTGAATTATAGGAACTTCAGCACTGTTCACGAGCAACTTGTTACAGACCAATTTGTCCACGTTGGAACCAGAGAGTTTATTGTAGTTACTAGCTGGATGGCTGGTTTTAACAGACTAGTAACCATAAGCATTAGATAAACTCTATTAAATGATAGATTGGTGTGTAGCTGTAATGCGTCGCTAATCAATCTCCTACTGATCCTCCCTCCTAGGATCGAAGCTGTCAGGAGAAAATTGAAGAAGCTGCCATTATTTATAGAGCAGAATTAACTATCTCAAGAAATTTTTTTCACTGCTTCTGAAATGCAGAGTGCTTTCATCGCTATTCCTCTAGACTTTTTCAACACTCCAATAACTTCTGCGTCCTACCATCTAATACAGTAAACGTGGTCTATCATAGCCTTCATGCCATGCCATGTTGTTATGTCTTCACTGCCTGTCTCATTCCTCTACGTTATCTAGATTTATTAAGCTGTTTGGAAATTATGTAATTCAAAACTGATCATGTGACTCTTGGTAGAAGAAAAGGAGAAAGCCAAGCCTAAATAAATTTTTACCAAGTTTGCATTTTCTCTGATGAATTTGCAGATTTTTTTTAATATTAATTGTTAATTCATAGCTTTCTTGCAGACACTTCTGTAAACTTTCTCAATGTACCTAGTCCATCTATACACATCTACTTATTATAATGAGGATATTATTTGCCTATGTGTCTGAAAATGTTGTCAGCAAAATCCTGCTGGAGAGATGGATGGATTTTCAAGACTGATGTGTTTGTCAGAAGAACCTTACTTGGAAGCAATGATTCTTGGTTTAAAATCCTTAAAATATCTTGCTGCTTTGATATAATTTTGTACAGGATGAAATTAGTTCAAAAATGTTTAGGGCCAGTGAAAAGCAAAGGAACCTGAATTTGCCTATATACTTATGGAGCCAAGTACTTGCAGTACCCTTTTATCCCATGCATTTATAACTTCCTATGTTAGTACTTTCGTATATAACTTCCAAGTATCTAATACCAAAGGATAAATAAACTTTGAAAAACACAGTCGTTAATTTTAGTATAGCCAATTTAAATGCCCTAAATTAACACAGTAATTTCTTGACAAGTATTGCTCAGTTATGTGCTCTTGGGCAAATAATGCTCCAGCCAGCTCTTTCTTCATTACTGATTGCAAAACGCAATCAAGAATGCTCTTCACCACTAGACCTTTGCTGAGACAGGAGTTTGTTTCAACTTAAGGGACAGAATTATCCAACTGTTAAAAAAAAAACTCCAACCCTTATAAAGATTATAAGTAAATGAGATTCTTTTATTTGTTCCTAATTTAAAACTATTTGAGAAAACTAGAAAGTTTCTTTGTATTGCTGAGTGTGGCTTCTGTAATAATTGGAAAATGCATTCGTTTGCAGGGACAATTGCATTTTCTGGCTTTTAAACTTGCTCTACTGTGCAAGTAGCAAATTGCTATTAACAAGTTTTGCACATTAGCTGCATCCAAAATGTTTACATTGGAGCAGGAAGAAGGAACCTTGCCTTTGTTCACAACTAAATAAACTTTCCAAAGATGTTTGTTGTTTGGCTAAAATTGTGCTAATTCAATAGTAAGGTAGAAAAAAATAAATGCATCCCATAGTCAACTACTTGGTTTCCTATTCCTCTGCTTGAAAATGGAGAAATAGTCCTGAAGAAAAATAATTTTCTAAGAGCATTTGCTGGCAATTCTTACTTAGACTGCAGAGACCCATAATCTTGTTGCCTGGTAAATACATTATTTCTATTTCAGATTTTTCTAGTAGGGTGAACAGATCGAAGAGGAGAGGTGATACAGTCAACTCAATGGTGTTGTAATGTGCACGCTATGTATGTATCTAGCTGTGAAATCGTTATTAGATCACATCACTTTCAGATCAAGACTTTTTTTTTTAATTATAGGTATTCATTTAGGAGGATTTTGTGAGAATGCTTGAGGTCTCTGGAGTGGGCCTTTGTTTAACAGGGCAGTTCATTTATTGTTTTAATATAAACTGTAAAATGAAATTCCCAGCCTCTTTTCCTTTTCTGTTATCCTTGTCAACTCAAAAAGCATGGGTTTGTAGAACAATTTGTGTATGAAGCTAAACCAGTGATGTTCTGTCTCAGGGATACAGTAACATTTGGGTTTTCCTCCTGTGCTACTTTCTCCACAAATCAAAAGGAATCGTAAAGCTGTTGATCGTCCTTAAATACAATGTCAAGAATATATATTAATTTTTAGGTCTGGAGACCCATCTTTTTCATTTAATTGCCACATTTTACCTTTAAAAAAAGTGCAAATTCTTCTCTCTACTTTGATTCTGTTTCCTCTCTACCAGTGGTATCACGGGTGGTTTTGTATGCAATTGTTCAACAGTTTCGTGTCCTGTGATTAACAGCATCTACAAGCTATTTAAGATTCATAGTGTAACGTATTTGTTTATTAGTTCAGCAAGTATACATTAATGAATTTTAAATCATTATGTGATAAGTATGTCTCCATTAGTTATTGATTTAACTGGAAGTTAATCTGACAGGTCATCCAGAGTAAAACCAATTTCTTGCAGTGATAGGAAATCTGTGTTTTTATTTCAAATATTAAATATCTAAAAAGGCTGCTTGTGTATTTAGCTAATAAGATTGTGTATGGGTTGCATCCAGTCAATGCAAGTGTAAGACGTGCTGTCAGTAATTAGTATGCACTGCCAGACTTTGATTATACTGTCTCTTTGACCTATTTTTAACAGAAACTAGGGCAGTCCTTTGGATTGCCTTTCCCTGTCCCTGGACACCCTGCTGTGTTATGCTCTTCATATTTGACATTATAACATTCAACTGCAGTGCCAAACTGCAGAATATTCCTTGGGGGTTTGCACTGAAACAGATGTAACAGATGTCTGCCCACCCTGAAGTGCACAGCAGTTTCTGATAACAGTCACGCAGCAAATGATTTTTCTGCATTGTTTATTAAAGATTGCTTTAGTCAAGAGCACCTTTTGGAGCACACTGTGTGGACAATTCTTTCGGAAATAATTTTCAGAATGATCTGAAAGACTCTTCTCTTTCCCTCCCCACCATTTTCAATTGCATCTCATGCTGCAAGGGTATGGCTAACGACTTAATAGCCTGGTGGGTACCCAGGAGCTTAATAGTATTAACTATTAAATAACCAGACACATGCATACTGCTGTAGATACATGTCAGCTATTGGAATAAAAAAAAAAAAGGCCTAAAAGCTACAGTCAGGATATTCAGTAATGTATGGCTTTGCTAGGACTGTGTTTTAAGATGCTTTAAAGCAATTGCAGCACTACAGACTTCTAATACTTCAGGACTAGACCAAAACCTTTTACTTTGCTCTATTTAAAGCTGTTCCTTAATGTCTGTCTGTGCTTTTGGGGAACTGGGAGTGTGTGAGTGGCAGTTTCTACGCAAGCCAAAAGGGCAGATGAACTGAACCATGCTAAAAGAAGAGGGGAAGTGAGAGGTTGGCTGTGGATGTGAGAGTGGGCAAAGGAAGAGGATGAGGAAATGGTAACCAGAGAAAGTGGGAGCTGAGAGCTTTGCCTAAGCTGGGATGTGTGGAACAGGCACTTGAGGCTGGAGTGTATATTTGCCTTGAAGAGAGGTCTGGCCTGGATGCTGACATGAAGGACAAATGGAATGTAGGAGGAAAGGAAGGCTGGGGTAGCAGATAAAGATGAGATGGTTTCACTGGAGGAATTGAAGAAGAAATTGTGACTGTCTTGAAGGGTGGTGGGCATGGGTATGAGTATGTGTCCATCCATCTGTGCACAGGAAGAAAAGGAAAGAAGCATGGGATGCTCTATGGGGTTGTGTGTATGTGTTTTTTGTTTCAGGAATAGCACTGTGTAGAAACAATCACCTGTGTTTGCCTCCAATTCTTTGTGCTATTCAGAAAAATGTGTGGTGAGTCTATACAGAGGCAGTTCTGTGACTCATTCTCCAGTAAGTTTTCCCCTCTGTCATTCCTTGATCCTCAGCAGTTAGCCCTCTTTCCTGTTTCAGCCTTCGGAAACTGAAACCCATGGATGCTATCCATCCCTCTTTGTCTGTGCTGCTCCTATTAGAAGCCATCAGCGACTTGAGAGGTGGGAATGCTGGACTAGGTGACACTACCTCTTTTCCTTGCTTTCATCCTCCCATGTTCAACCTCCTTAAAGTATTTACATACACCCTTTGTGCTGGGATTAATGGTATTGGATAGCCCATGCACAGACTGGCTGAGGAGAAGCCGTGTTCTTCATGGTTGACTGAATTAGCAGAAAGACTTTGGTCCCAGTCTTGGTGAAAAATCTTGGTGTTTCTCTTCAGGAAAGCAAGTTTTGGACCAAAATAGGCAGGGTTATTGTTTTCTACATGAATGGGAGACTCTTCTGAGTGTGAGGCTGCGAAGCCACATGGCTCTCCCTGAGAATTTGCTTTGCTCAGAGTTAATTGACTGTTTCTGAAAATCCCACTTGATTTTCTTGCCTGAGTCAGGAAAGGTTTATTTCACTGTTACACTGAAAATGCCTACCCGTCTCTCTTGGGCTATGATAATGCACTAATTATTGAAGTTGTGTCTGATAGCTACACAAAGACATTATTCGATTTTTTTTTTTTTTTTTTAGATCAACATATTTGATATTTTTTTTCTGTGTCACACTTTATTAACAACATTGTCTTCTAGTTAGAAAATTAATTCCAACCATCGTGAATGGTGTTATCCTAGCCAGCAAGATCACTTCATGCATTTGTAATACTCTTACCATGTCATAATTTCTTATATTTTGCCACTGCATTGGAGTAATGATAGAACTCAGTTCTTGGAGCAGATTTTTTTTTTTTTTGAGAACTGGAGAACTATAAATAGGTTTTAGGTGCATTTAATTTATATTTCTGCAGATTAAGTCCAAGGAGTGTAGACAACTTCTTAATGAGATAAATCTGGTTGCTTTTGAACTTCACTGAAAGCACACTCTTTCCTTGGGGCACAGTTTTAGTTAGGTCAGTATGAGAATAATGATCTTCAGTTCTAAAATATACAGGCTGTTATTTCATTTAATATTGAGGCGACGACTGCATGGTGGTATACCTGATCCAATCATGTCTCTAAGGTAGCAGCAGTCCCGGAATATTGGAAACCTTAGAATATAAAAAGTAATAATGAAAGTAAGTTGAAAAGATGCTTAAAGATATAGGTTGTTACAATTATAATTATGTAGAACTTCAATATTTCCGTCACAAACAGCCATACTGAGGTCTCTATAAGTAGCATTTATCAATTATAAGGAGAGGGTACAAGCATTTATTTTTTTGTTGTTGTTCCATTTCGTGCATGGATGGAGTTCTTCTCTATTGGAGAAATATTGATGCTGACAAATGATGCAGAAGAAAATTTGTTCTCTGTGACCAAGGACTTGGGTCAGAAAAGAAATCTGTGCTAGTCAATTATGGAATTTTTTTTCTCTCTCATTTTGGTTTAGGTCCCTCTTTACATCTATATTTAACTATAGAAGAATTAGAATATACTTCTTTGCTCTGAAAAAATCTTACATTCAAAATAAATTTGCAGCATATGCCACGTGTTTTGGCTTTTCATTCAGTAATTCATGCAGATGAAAAATGCTATTATAAAGTGCAGCCCATTTCCTGATATTAACCACCAAGGTAGTATGCTACTCCTAGTCCTGCCTAAATGTGCATTCTTAACAGAATCTCAAACATCCGTGGTGTGGAGAGTGACGTTTTTCCTTTTCTTTGCCTCTGAACATGCAGCATAGATTTTTATTTTTTTTTTTTAAACTCTAAAGTGAGGATGTGGTCTGTAAAGAATTTCATACAGCAGTACACCCTTGAAGAGGTACTGGCTTTTGGGGGATTTTTTTTTTTTTTGAGCCATTTACCCCCTGAAGGTATTATTTTCCTTCCCCAAACTTGGACTTTTTTGTCGTCTTTTGGGACTTAGTCTTTTGAATAAGAAAATTGGTTTTTCAAGAGCATGCATTTGATCACTTTGCTCAATTTACCATAAGTTTTCAAGAGAGGCCAAAGTTTTGACTGTGGCCTCTTTGGGGTGTGTTGATAGCTTGAGACATTTTGCTGTGAGTGGCCGCTTAAATCCTTGTAATTCAAAAAGGGGAGGTATAGATGACTATTTATTTATTTAATTATAGTTATTACTATTTTTGCTAGCATTTTGGGAATGGAGCACGCTGATTTAAGAAGGGGAAAAAATGCTTAAAATGACAGTGTAATTAAAAAAAAATATAATTGGCTAGCAAAATTTTTGGGACAGAAAAAGACATTATTCACTTTTCTTTATTCATTACTGTATCTTCTGGTAGCTTCTTCAGGGCTAAAGCAGAACAGTGTGTTTGAAGTTCTTATCCTGAAGCACTTCTTGCCTTTCCTCTTTTGACTCTCCACACAGGGTATCCAGTGGTAAAACATGCCAAAGTGTAGAATTACTCCAAGCTTTATTTCACTTCTTTAAGTGTATTTTTTTCAACATTGTTTTTCGGTTTAGTTTAATCACATAAAACAGCATGCCTTGAAAAAGCCATTAGCAGAAGGTAGTAGAAAAGCATTATTAGGTATGGTATTGCCCATGATGTGGATATGTATTGTGGATTTTGAAATATCTCCCATATAAGTACAGGGAATGCTGCAGAAACCACAGCAGCATTGATCTAGGCTGCATTAAATTATATTTTCATAGTAACTTTTGCAAGTATTTTGCAAACTAGGAAATACCAGAAACTAGCTTCTGGGGAAGGTGAGCATTAAGCCTTTTGGCTTGATGCAGTGGTTGCTAAAGGAAAATTTTGATCCTGCAAAACTTTTAACAAATTAAAAAAGGGTACTTCTGTCTATGGGTGGATTACACGATTGAGAATTGTGAGATAAATAATAGTTTGATGGTAGGGCTAGAAAGATTCAGCAGAAAACACCAGTTTGGAATAGGGGTGGCTTGAAAATGAGTTTTCTTCAGCTGGCTGACAGAAAGTGAACCTGTCTGGAAGAGAATAGGTGTTCTCTGATGGTATCTTCCTTTTGTATAGTGATGGCATGTGTTAACTCTCCTGTTACAGCTGCTCCTTTCCTTCAGCAAGCAAAAATCTGCAACAAAGCAGCTTGTCAGGCTACGTAATGATTTTGGTTGCTCCGTTGCGAAGTAGGATGTAGAAAAGATCTGTCAGGTTAAGAAGGAAACACTCAAGAAACCATGTGTGTCTCGGGAATATTATGCTCTCACATAATAAGGAAAGGGCAATGAAGCTACAGCCAGAGGTGAGGTTGTGGATGTATTGACTGGCTAGCTATGGTACAGTTGGCTCTGTGATAGTGACATTTGCCAGTGTTGCTCAGCACTCTTTTCTATAAGATGCTCATTTTAGTTCATAAATTCACTGAATTCTGGGTATTGGGGTGAACTCCTCACTTAAGGTTAAGGTTTTCTTTCATTTACACTAGTGTAGTCATGTCCAAGAATGATGGCTGTAAAAATAAAATCTTTTATCCCATAAAAGCAATCATCTTTCAAATATTTAATTTACAAAATAAATTTTTATCATGCCAGCCATATGAGCACTTTTTACAGTCCAGGATGCATTTCTTCCTACACAAACCTACTCAAATCTGGCCAAACCTTGAGTACACTTAGAAATTTGAGCTTTGTTCACTGAGAATTTGATCTTCAATTCCCTACCTCAGTAAGAACAAAAAGTTTGCCTCCATAAGCTAGTTAGCATTAGAGCTTACAAATACTGAGCTGGCTGGTAGATGTTAATTATTATTACTTATAGTCAAACTGGAGCTAGGACAGGAGGTTTTACTTAGGTAACTAGATAGTGTACTATTTCTTTACAACCATTGCTTACATGATTTGTATATAATGACATGGGTAGCTGTTATATTTTTGAAAAAAATAATCAGTGACATCATTGCTGAATTTTTATGACTGTCTTTTGGAAGATTTTTTATTGAATATATTTCTACTGATAAACCCAGTATGTTTTTCATTTTGATTGAAAAAAGTATTTATGACTATCAATAAGAAAGTGGTAAGACTTGTTACTTTTACCTAGTAGGAAATACTTTATTTTTTTAATACTTCACTTGAAAGCATCCCCTGGCAGTATGCAGCATATGCTGAAAATAAGCAAATACCAACATATGCTAGAGTTCCCCAACATTGACTTAAAGCACAAACAGTATTTTCCCCCATGAGCTCAAGATTTGGCCCATTTATTTAAAGATTCTTTGTGTTGCTCAGTATTATTATTTTATAAGTCTTTTCCTTCATACATTCCTGCTATTAACTGAAGTATTTTACCATCTGGTTTTGGGTGGGGTAAGAAATTGATTACTGATTAAAATATTTCCAAGCCTATCTATAATTTAAATGTAAAAACATATCATTTTAAGTGTCATTGAGTTTAAATGGAAATTGTGAGCAGATTATTAATGTGCTGAGTTTGTGTGATGGCACATCTCCAAAGCATCAGCTCAGTGCAAACTGCTACATCTGCATTTCATGACTTCAGGGGAATGCCAAGATATTTCCATGGGGTTCAACTGCAGAGCTCTATAACAAGGCAATGGATGCCTTCTGGTCAAACAGAATCATAGAAAATATTTGAGCTACATGTGGTCTAGTAGTATGTCTCCCTCACCGATGTTGCAGAGGTTTACGTGGGGAAAGTTTTAATACAGTTTATTTCTTCAACTTTTAGCACAGTAACAGTTTGGTTTAGGCTCACAAGCGTATAAGTAGGTAAGAGAGATAGAAGGTGGAATATGGTTATTAATAGTGAAATTCTAGAGCATTCTGCTAACACATCTGTGCAAGGGATTTTGTAAATCCCAGAGCTACGTGGAGAATGGTTGCTCAGGTGCCTTGATCTTGGAATGGCTTAGAGGTATGAAGAATAGCAAGAGCAATTGGAAAGAAATCATGAATGATGGCAAGAGCTTTATCGCGAAGCACTAGCAAGCTCCTGTGTGAAGGTGTTGCTTGTGATTTCTGTCATATGGTCAAATAACCATCGCTATACAAACTAGAAACAGTGTGCACTTCATGCAACAGAACTCCACGGGACTGTAACTGTAGCTGTAGCCGTATGAATTGTATGCCTGCTATGGGGAACAGCCTTCTAAGATACAGTTTCCCCTGGGAAAAGATCTGGATGACATTGTTTGCCTTTGCTTTCTGTGGCTGTTAGTAGATAATAAAGATTTTACTCATTAATACTATTTCTGCTGGAGAAGAGCACTGGCTGAACTGCAGGCTTGTGAGCTTGTAGAGATGGGAGAATATGAGGCTTTGCTACCTGTTTTATTCTGAACAGATCAGAAGTTTTAAGGCAAACAAAAGATTTTGTTCTCTGCAAGTTAGACCAAATGTAGCCCTTCACTGTGGTCTTCTAACTCTGGTTCACACTATTTCTTTGCTGTTCATTTTTATTTTATTTTTTTTTATCTTTAGCTGCTAATTTTTTAATCTCAGAATATCTTGACTGCTGTTAGAAAAAGTGGGACACAACAGCCACAAGCACTTCTGGACTGCAAAGCCAGAGCACAAACAACAACACACCTTCTGCCAAGAACCTCTCCCAGCATCTAGAAACAGTGGCTAATGGATAGTCTTATGTTTCCATTTCAACTGTGTAATAGGTTGAAGCTTTCTGAGGCATAGTGAAACTGGTGACTTAAAACCCCTGACAAATCAGTCAGAGGTCCAGAACACCAGCTCCTGTGTTGCTTCTGTACAGCTTTTGCAAATAAAATCATTAGCATAACTGTCTGGAGCATGAGGTTCTAAATCATGTTGACAACAAGACCAGTAATACACAATTTTCTCTTAAAATAAATTTGCAGTATGAGATATAGAACAGCATATTTCCTGGTTCAATTTCTCTTAATTTTTAGGAAGGAATCTGAATGATATTTAAAGACCAGATAGACTTTCTCTAAACTTGTTTTTTTCCAAATTTCAAGGACCTACCAGATCATCAAAATGTTACATTGCCTTTTCATATTTCTTATCAAAAGACTGATGTCTGCTGAGATTCTTCCTCAGTGATGGGAAGTGTTAAGCAGTATTGCTAGGAAACTTTCATATTATGAAATCAAAGGTGAATTTATTACCTCTCTATAATGACCATGTCTGTGAAGCAAAAATGACAAATAGCATAGAGATCCCTGATACGTAGAGGTGTATAGCCTTTTCATATCTGAAATCTTTCCTTCTGGATGAACTGTATGTTTTCCATATTGAATCATTCCATCTGAAATGCATTTTGTATATTGTCTTGATCTGAATCAGGGAGAGGCAGTGAGGAGGCTGCAAAGGGACTAAAGTTATGGGTTTGATTAGGTGTGTCAGGCAACCCAAACATGAGGTAAAATATGGAGCAGATAACCATCTTGGCTGAGGTTCAAATGGTGTTGGAATTAATTTTTTGACAGGGCTCCTTTCCTTGCTGCAGGAAGGCCTGCATAGTCAGGAGATTGATTGGAAAGAATGTTTTTATTTTGTGAAGTCTGTGTGTAGTTTGTGTTTTGTTTTTTTTTAATTGCTTGCAAAAGTTCTTCCATTTTTTAGATGCTTTGTGGAAAGCAAAGCTCGTTAAGACCCGGCTGTTGGGGAGCCAGTTCCCCAGTTGTTACCATAAGGAAGCTGGACTTTTGCCTTGGTCCTTTTCTGTCTTAATGCAGAGGGAGTAAAGCATTTCTGGAGGCGGTTAGCATCTGCTACCCAGACTTAGTTTGTTTCGCATTGATTTCTAATAAGCTAGAAACATGATGAGAGCAGTAAGGAGCAGTGTGAGTGCCAAAACATCTCCATTACTTTCCAAGCAGCCATAGCAATTACTTGACGTGGTTTTGTCATATTGTTGAACTGAAATGTATTTCCTCTCCAGGTACTTTGTGGAAATTTCAGATAGGCTTACAGGATGTTGTGAGAAGCCACCTCAGTTTCACTAGTTCCATTAAGGGATAGATCCTGCATTTTGATCCTCCATTATCTGTCCCTTACGATTACCTTGCACGTGCTGCAGCGATTAATGAACCTTGAAATTATCGAGAATGAAAATTCATCCTTTAAAAAAAAACAAACTTGCTTATGAAGCAGAGGTTTGCCCTTACAAGGGTTGTCCACAGCATCAGACAGGCCAGACCCACTGAAGGTTGTTTTCCAGTGCAGAGTTGTGCAATTACACCCCATTTTGGCTAAAATCACTTTTATTTCACTGTAGTCCAAGTGCAAGTCTCTGCCTTCAGTCTTGCATGACTCTTGTTTCACACTAATAGCTAACTGTAGCAGATGTTTGAGGTGTCAGGGAGCTGCTGGAAATTGCCATATTTATTATACCTTCTCAGCACAGAGTAGCTAATCTGCTTCTGCTGGCAGAGGTTCCCAAGGGACTAGATGTCAGTTAAGATATTCAAAACACATTGTATCCTGGACATGTTATTGCCTGGTGCTGCGTACTCTTGCTTTTGACTGTAAGAAAAGATTTTGTGTAGATAGAAGTCTGTGTTGGACAAATGTTTCAAACCTTCTCCAAGTTGCATATCCATAGCAAGCATGTAAGTGGGAAGAGTCAGCACTGCTAGGCAACCTAGTCCAGTTCTGCCATGGTATTCTTATATGGTGACAGAGCAGGAAGCCTTTGATAAATCCCATAACTCCCATAACTACTGTCTGTAAGAGAGCAGGGTTACACAGGAGTTGCATTTCTGCAGTGCGCCACAAAGATGCTTGGAAGTAGTATCAAATTTGGTTTGACTATCAGCACAGGAGCAGCTCCGGTATCCCAAACTGCCAGGGTCCTAATGTTTGAACTGTGTTGTTGAAACCTACCAGGTAAGATGCTTGCATGTGTGGGGCTGTGTTGTTTCCCTTTACACTTAAAGCTGCTAGGTAAATTGAAACAGCACTCAAATTCTGAAGTTACATCATTGCTAAATGTGTGAACATAATTGCATTATTCCATTTGATTGCACTTCTGTGGACAGGCTTTTAGATCAGGAGGGAATCTGCTTTCAATGATAGAATGTATGTGTGTGTTTTAAGCTTCTATACAAAGACGGTACTGTTAACGTACTTACTAATTACTTTAAGATTCGTAAAATAAATTAGTGGCAAATATTTAGCTTAATTAGTGTTAATGTAGACTAGGAGGGAGTTCAGGAGAACTTAGCCAAACCAGACAACAAGGCTGAGGTTGCATCTAATGTGAAAGGAGATGGTAATAAAAGTTCAAGCTCTTCCTTTAGCACCTCTGTGTGTCAGTGCATGCTCTGGGCTGTGTAATAGGGGAGATGCTAAATTGCTTTTCTGTGCCTAGCCCTACAGTTGTTGTTGTCTGCGTAGCCATATCTAGCTCAGACAGCTTGACAGCAGATGAAAGTCAGTATAGACAAGTGTGAGGTATCTTGCATCAGAAGGAACAACTTTAAATTACTTGCACACGTTGCTGGATGTGAAATTAACTGCTCAGGAAAAAAAAAAAACAGCCCACCATCTTGGCATCATTAGGGATACATCATTGAAAACATCTGCTCTTCACAAAGCTCTGGTCAAAAGAGTAAAGAAATTTCATCTCCAACCTAAATGATCAGTGGATTCCCCTGGGGGACTGGGATGGATAGTGTTTGTAGGGCCAAGTTTTCATCTGAGTATGCATGTTTGGACACAGCTCACTGACAATCGATGACATGAGCTTGCTGCCTTTCCTGCACACTTTTGTGTCAGTTGCAGAAGTAACTTGTGTTACATGACTGAAATCTGAATGCTTCCATGCAGGAAAAGATGATGATGAAAACCCTGAATGACTTAAAAACAAACAGAAAACAAAGCCCTATCTGTAGTCTGATGACAGCAGCTCTTTTGTTCTTGGGACCAACCAGTTTCTCTCAGGGAAACTGAGGTACTGTAGGTGGAAGTAGAACCATCTAGAAAGTAGGAATAATAAAACACATTTTGCTTTTAGTTAAGAGGTGAAACAGCCAAGTATATATAAATGAAGGAAAGCTTTTCTTTCTTAATCTGTTAAAGGTTTGCCTTTACTGATGTTTTCTATTAAGCTGAAAGTATATGAAGTACTTTTACACAGGCTGTTGTGGGATTAATTTCATTTCCTCTCCATTTCAACAGACTAAAACCTCGTGGGAAATTAATTATGTGGGCCCAAAAATTTCATTTAAGAGCTTGACACAGTATCAGGATTGTTAAACGTTACGGAGGAATAAGAGAATGAAAGAGTTAATATACTTTCTCATTTTGACATTCTTCCGCTGGAAAAATTCCTGGCTGAGACTGGTGCATGTCTCTAGTATTTCACTGTATGCACAGTTCTGTAGGGAAAATACAGTGTTGTGTGATGACAAGTTTTCTACCTCCATTAAGAAAGAGATTTTTAGCTGTGGGCAATGAAAATCAATCAGATGAGATCACCTTTCTCCTTCAATTGATTGGCAGTGGTGATGAAAATAGCTTTGGCACCAAATCAGCTTCTCATGTTGAAAGGCTCCCAGTGGCAGGATGACCTGCAGCTATTGACACAAAGTCTTTGTTTCTTTGTTGATTCCAGCACATCCTTGGCTATGAGTATAAAAACACCCAGGAAAAATTGTAGGGGTGTCCTATGGATTCACTCTAGGGAATTTACGTGAAAGCAGGATTCCACTGTTGCCCAGCTTCTTCCCATGGCCCCTCTTCTGCCTTGTATGGAGTTTACATGCCCTTGGAGCTAACTTGGACTTGACTTCAGAATAATCTCTCACAGATTTTATATGTAGCACGGGGTATTTTTGACTGTGTGTTGGGACAACTTTTTAGCTTCTGTGACCTCAGTAACTTTGTTTTTATTGTTGAAAAGATATTCTTGTCCTTAGTGAGAATTTGACTTTTGAAATGTTGGAGCAATTTTTTTTTTTTTTACAGAGCTCTGGTCAAGAGGAAAAGATGTTTGGGGATTATTGTATCATTACATAAAAAGGAAAGGATGTTAATTAACCCTACAACCACTCCTGTTCTCTTCCCTTTTGCTGTATCCCTTGCCTTACACCACTACTGCCACAGCCCATCAGAGGTGCCCAGTGCGGGTAGTGGACGACTCTGACTTTTCAGAGCTTCCCAGGCATTTCTCTTGAGGAAAAATGCAGAGCTATATTAAAACACTAGTGTTGCCCTGGTTAATTTCTCCTCCTCTCTTCTCTGCCCTTGATTTTTCAGTTTGCTCTCCTAAAGGGCCAGAATGTCGTCTTTTATGTTTGGTTTGATTTTTTTTCACTTGGGATTCTAGTAGGTTGCTCTTTGGAGAAAATTTGGTTTCTAATATCTTAGTTAAGATTGATTTGCAAAACTGGAGGAATTTTTCAAAGAACACTGTTTCACGCTCTTCTATGTGAGAGTGGTGGGCATTGCCTGTGGAAAGTGTCCACACTTCAATAGAAATCTTGGGGTTTTTAATTCCATTTCTTTATTAAAAAAACCCAAACCCTATGTAGTCTGTGAATTAGTGGTGGTCCATGGAGACCTGACTGCTTACGTGATGCTGGCTACTCCTCTGTGTATATGATGCTATATATATTATATATATTATGTTACTTCTATAATGTAGCATATTACTTCTATGTGTAAGTAATTGCTGTGGTTACCTCAAGAGCTTTAGGAAATGAACAGTGGGCGGAGATGTGCTAGTGAAACACATTGTATAATAAGTTGTGAATCATCCCATGAATAAGTTTGTGAGGCTTTTGCTTTAGAATGCAAAATTGATATCTGGGCCACCCACAGGTCATGCTTCTTATGCAGTGCAAAGTTTAAAAGATGCAGTAATTGAAGGACTGCTTTCAGGAGAAGTTAGCAGCGAATCTTTGGCAGATGACTTCAGGAAAGCTCTCCTGCGTTGGTGAATTATCTCAGAGAGCTGGCTGAGGAAGAGTTTTCTAATTTCACCACTTAGCAATGACTGTATTGAGTTTAAAGTAAGTTGGAGAACGTAAGTTGTACAGCATTAGAATATAGATTATGTTTGGCTAAAATGAAAAAATATGTATTTTTAGTCCAAATGGGTTTATTTCATATCAAAACAATACAGGAAATAGAAACATCTTCAATAAAGGCGTAAGATTGAATGTGTCTTTAGATTTGTCACCTCTGAAGACTTTTGCAAAAATCTCATTCTGTTTTCAGGTTTTCATAAAGACTCAGGTGATTAAGTCAGTCTGGTCTGTGTAGAAGGAGGTTTCTAGAATTTTTTTTATTATTGTTATTTACTTTTGGACAACATTCTGTAGTGTTACCTATTGCATCATCTAGCTGAATTGCTTGGTTTGATTTTTTCTTCTTTGGCTGCCCCAAGCTTAAGTTGATGGGAATGTTCTACTTGAGGTCATGCAGGGAATACTTTCCTAATGAAAGCGCAGCTCCCAGATTGTAATGTGGTGCAGTTCAGGAATAAAAGTATGTCTGTTTCTGATATTGTGCTGCAGTCTGCTCAGTAAAAAAAGTAGCTGTCGATTACTGTCTCCACAGGCCAGCGTACCAGGAGAACTGCATAAATATATACCATGTGGTTGATTGCTTTGAATAACCAGACTAGGCCATATCTCTAGAAGAACTTCTGCCATGTAGCAAAAGTATTCTGAACAGACACCACTCCATTTTCCTAATCTAAAAATAAATTATTGTTGATTAGCTGAATTAGCTAATATTTTTTTATGTAAAAAAAAAAAAATTCAAGTTCCTTGATAACATCCCCCAAGGTGAAATGGGGTAACGTGCACATGATAAGGATATGTTTTAATAGGTTGATAGATGACTTCCCTGCATGCCAAATGCCAGTTGTGCAACTAGTGTAGAATGTTCTACTATAATCAACTCTCGCTTTTGTCGTTGCATGCCTTCCATTACATTGCCTCAACTGCCTGGTGCAGTTGCTATAATTTGTTTAGATACAAAGGTAGACTGTCATCAACAAAAATGTGTAGGTTTCTCTGAACATCTTGGGCAGCCAATCTATGTAACATGAAATAAAAATGATCCTCTACAGCCAGCATCTACAAATAGCCACTTTCAGCATGGGCTGAATCAGATAGTGCATCATCAAATGAATTCTTTGATTTTTGTTTTCTAAGATTAGATTGCTGTAGGTGCAAGAACATCAGCCAGAGATAACGCTGTATCTCAGTTTAATGTCAAAAAGTGATATGATACAGTGGGGTATATTATAAATATGTCAGAACAATGCTAATTGTTCCTCTGATTAATGGGTGGTGTTAATGCTTTAAGCTAAAGGGGAATGATAAATCTTTGCTTAAACAAAAACCAAAATTTGGAAGGGCAAGACATCCTACCATCACTGTGAGTTTAGTCTTGAAGACTGTAAGCCATTCTAGACTCTGAGAGAAAGGAACAGAGAAAGGTATAGCAAGAGAAAGGAATCTAATACTTTCTTTAATAGCAGACAAAAAGAAAGAGCTATGAAAATTGCTAAGGATTCAGTTACTGGTGTTAGTATTTAATGCTAATAACGTTCACGTTGACGTGATTCTGAGTGCAGTTGGAAAAAACAAAATGTCTTGTTTGAAAATGCTCTTGCTTTTTTCTGATTTCCCGCTTCTATACATTTTTCTTTTCCTGTCTCCACAAATTAACACTGTAGGATGCCCAAAATAACTAAATGAGCAGTCAACTATCCTTACCAACTGCAGGGAATTGGGTTTTACTTCTGACCTGGAATCAATTTGCTAGTAAAAAACATGGAATAGAGCATGGGAATAGAAAAATATTCTCACAAGTTATCTGGACCGTAGGTGCTAAGCAGGAGAATGGAAGTGTTGCTTTCAGGTGAAGAGAAGATTTGAATGCTTAAATCCAATAATCCTATTATCTAAACAATCCCTTTTGGAGACAGAATGTTTAACCATAAGCTTATAGATGTAGTATGTAGCTAAAAAATCTACCTTAAAACTTGTACTACAGCTCAACTACAGAAAAAGACCATTTATACTACAAAAGAAATCATCTTCATTTATTTAATTTTAAAGTAGTCATTGCAGGGGCATGCCTAACTGTATATGAGCAGGTATTGTATACTGTGTTATCAGAAACATGTGCATTTGAACTTTGGGACAGTTGTTGGGTGGATGGTTACACTCAGGTTTTCAAGCTTCCTTGGATATTAATGTCTGGATATACAATATTAGTGATCTGTGAACAGACATACAAAGCTAAGCTGGAAATAGACCATCTTTGGCACTTACATGCTCTTAAAAACAAAAATAGTGATATCCATTTTGCTTTCCTAAAGGTGACTACTTTGTAGAGGAACCAAATGTTAATCTATAACTCGAAAGATCAGTACAGCACGATATTGCCACTTATTTAGAAAATCTGGAAGAATGTTCTGCATAAAATTAAACATTTTTTCTTTGATTTATACATCTTGCTTTTAACTTTTGTATAGTTTTAAATAAATATATTAAATTCAGTGCTGTCATCCCTATCTTGAAACAACCTTATTTTTGTAGTGTATTTCTTTTAATTGGGGGCTAGATAGAAGATCAAATTAAGCTCTCACTGGAGCTTTTAAATTGGGTCCTGAACAATTATTTTTGAAGAGCCTGTACTTTTATGACAGGGATTGTGGTCTGGGTTGATAAGAGAAGAGAAAAAAAATCAATTTAGACCTTTTCATATTTGAATTCATTAAATTGGTCTTACTCTATTAAAATAACAATTAATTTATGGCAGCCAATATCATGCAATTGCATTGAAAGAAGAAAAAATGCAAGGTAATAATGATGATAGATTTATCAAGTTGCATGGTTGGAACTTATTACCTTGAGTGACAGTAATTTTGTATTCAGTTGAAAGATTGTAGTTAATAATAATAGAGTATCCAAGGATCAGGATTTGAACTGATAGATCCCTCTATTCACTTTAGCTCTATATATTGCAAATAAGGATTTGGCATTGATGTAGCAATGAAAAAAGTCTTAACTGAAGCTCATTTTTATTCTTCAAATAAAATTTGAATAGGTCTTTAAGTACGTTTTGTCTCCTCCTAGCACACTTTGTACTAGTACCTAAAAGCAAGCTTTAGTTAGAACTATTTATATGTAATTCTGTGGTTAATGCACCAAACATTCTTGAAAAGTATATTACCGTCTGCAAGATATGTTTCTAGCTCAGTGGAAAGTGGAGCAATTAGTACCCAAGAGAGATTTTCTTTTAGTTTTTCAGAAAGCGTTTACTGTGTTAGGTTAAAGACTGATGTTTACTACATGCTCTTACACAAAAGCTTTACTTGTTACATTGGTAGCTGATATATCATGAGACACTTAAATCTTATTGCATTCCAAATCCTAGAATTTAGGACTACGTAGTATCTTAAGCTATTTTTTTACTGGTTAGATTGAAGAAAAAAACTTATTATGCCAGAATTTCTCAAAGACAATGGTCAGTTGAGGTACTGCAAATTCAAAAGAAATTTTCTAGGATTTAGGTGGTTGTTTTTACAGCTTTGAAGAAACCCAAGTAGAATTTTTTTTTTTGGCAGTTGATGATAAGTCTAATATTTGGACTAACTTATTGGTTTCCGTAAGAGGAGAAAAAAACCCGAAGCAGTTATGTCACATATGTGAACTCAAGTAGCTTAATTAATGCTGGGTATCACTATCATCGTGACTGTAACATAGCAATCTGCCTGATACGAGCCCAACATTCATCACTGTGATGACAGTGGGGGGGTAAGGAGGGAACCAAACCCAAACTGGAAAAATACTTTTTTTTTTTTTCTAATTTTTTTGAATTTCCATTTATATGAAACCATATACGCTAGGTCCTGATGACGTGATTTGGTCACAAGCACTGAAAGAGGAGTGCCCCAGCTGCAGGCACTGCTCTGGCTGTGAAGGTATGGTGTCCATAGAGCCCGTCAGCGTGGCAGGTGCCCACTGCTGTCCTGTGCCATGACCTGCGTGACACACATGTTATGGCATAGACGTGTGCCCATGGAAACTGGCTTCTTCAATGGTGCCGTCAGAGATGCTGAACCAAATTGATATTAGCAGGATCTGTCTGCTGGATAAGGGTGGATTTTTACATATTTAGAGAAGACTGACAATGAATATCCAGTTTCAAGTAAACAAAAACTGAAATGAAAAAACTAAAATCCTGCTTCTTTCCTCTGTTCTTTCAACATGGCAGAAAGCACAGTAGGATTGTGTTATGAATTAGGACGGCTGCTTTAATTTTTCAATGAACTGCAATTGTATGCATGGGAAGCTAGTATCAAAAAATAATCCTTTTAATATATTAGACCCATAGACTGGAAAACTAGATCTGCATGGCTTAATCTGTCATGCCAAAGGTAACAGCAGCACACCAGCTGTAGCGCACCTGCTGTGCAAGTGTCCCAACCTTCAGGGTGAGTGGAATATTTGTTTCACTTGAAATCGTCTGTGTTAATGTAATCAAAGGCTTCCAAATTCTCCTACTTGCTGCTGTAAAAGTAGGTGCTGTGTCTCCTGGGGCTAATATCAAATTGTTACATCCGATTTATGGTAGTCTTGCTGTTTCAAGACCAATTAAATCTTTAGCTGTAGCAATGGTGGACTAGTTGATCTTAAAAAATCTTTGGTTACAAATGAACTGGATAAGTAGCTTTAGCTTAGCACCATTCATGTTCCAGCACTAGTGTGACTCAAAGCTGAAAGATCCGATTTGGCTCAACAAGTGAGACTGCCATTTCAGGGCCCTGAGGTCCTTCTGGGGGTGTGATGGTGTCTGGCTCAGCCACGATAAAGTCTGAGCTGTTTTGTGGGCATATAGACCAAGCCCAGCAACCTGTCAGAGGCCTCTGCCTGTTACTTATGTGCTCTCTGGGTATCAGGCAAAATCAAAGGCAAAATAATTCTTATGTGTGTGTCACTTAAAGGCAAGGGGAATGCAATATGTATGCTGAGAAGCTTTCAGCTGAGACAATCTCTTGATAGTAGTTCAAAGCATATGAGAAATCCTCGGTTAAAGCGATTGCTATTTCTAATTCCTTCTCTCCTCCCTCTTATTGATTTATTTGAAAAACTAGGTGGGAAAAGTGAAAGCGTGAGTTGCGCTCTTTGTTCTGACCGTGGTGGGAATTGCAGCCCAACCTCGTAATCCCTTGCAGTCTAAATGTCCCAGTTGCAGGCCAGCTGCCGAGAGCACCATTTCCCATGGCTGTGATCTCAGCTGTGGGATGAGGGCACGGAGCTGCTGAGCTGTCAGGGGAAGGCAGTGCTGCAGGAAGGGGGCCTACCTTACGGGTGGCTGAGCACAACCTTCAGGAAGGCTTTGAAGGCTGGGACTGAAACTTTGCATTTGACTTGCCTTGAAAGGAAAGTTTTCAGCATGATGTACTCCTGATGACTCCCAGTGAATCTATGGCAATAATATGAGCAGTAGTATAAAATGAGCAGAGCTTCGCTTAACTGAACGACGTGACAAAGCCCCTTTAAATCCAATAGGATAATCAGATGTGGAGCACTGCACTGACATGAGCTTATTTAAAATCAAGGACCTGTTTGTTGCTTCAGAACTGAGCAAGAAGAGGACGTGCAGGAATAAGAATGGTTTCAAATAGAAAAGAAGAAAAAAAAAAAAACAACTCAAAAATGGAGAGAGAAAAAGGTGGTGATTGATTTACAAATTCTGTGTCTAGTTTGGGGGTTTTGACTTGAAGCCTCTTTCAAGATGCTAAGTACTCCCGAGTTGGGGAGTCAGTAGAAAGGAACAGAATTTTTTTTAAACGTTTTATTTCTCGTTTAACTAGATCCCCAGATATTGTTCATGAGCATGGTGGGATGCCTCATTGTAACTGATTTTGAGCTCTTTGTTCATTAGTGATTTACAACAGTGTAATGTGGCTCTTCACATAGTGGGGTTTTAGAAACCTGTTCATTTCATATGTTTTGTCCTCTTCAGAAGACAAGCGGAAAACCCCAAGAAGGTGAAAGTCAACATTTCACGTAAATAGCCTTGGAAACAGCTCATTGTGAAAACAACTGTTCTCCCATTATGTGACTCTCCAAAAATCTTAACCAAGCTCCAGCTGATGCAAACACAGTGCAGACAGTCGCAGTAATTATGCTAACCAGTGATAAAAGCTTCCATTTATGTGGCCCATCCACATCCTCGATGCAATCACTTCCAATTGCAAAATGCATCTAGCAGTTGGAAACCCAGAGCATTATTAGATTGCATTGACTCTGCTCCCCACAGCTGAGGGAATGCTCTTTCCCTGCAATACATTTTCCTAACAATTTCTGGACCATTGAGATACACCCTTGAGTCAATTAAAATTATCTCCACTAAACTAGACTGCAGCTTTTAAAGTGCTGTCTAATAGCTCATGCGAGCAGCGCCCATCTAGATTGCAGTTATGTTCGATGGCTTTATAAAACATAATTTATATTCTCAGCATGTCAGTTCAGAATGGAATTCTTATTCATTTACTGTGATTTCATTTTACTAACAAAGCAGTGCATAAAGCCATTTTTAGTACAATACAGACTATTGTATTCATCTTGCAAGAAAGAATGAACAAATGTAAAACATGGTATTTTTTCAACTGATGTTAAGTGTAACTGCTTTTAGGTATAGGGAGAGCTGCACTTGGATAATGAGAGGCAGGTGACCAGGCAAACACAAAATATTTATATGCTGCTCACTGTTTCTGCAGATACTCTTTTCCTTTTTCCTGTTTGCTTTATAGTTTTTTTTGCTTGCCTTTTTGGGTTCACTGATAAACTATTGTTAAGCTACTGATGGACACAAGAATGGCTACAAAAAATGTTTTTTGGCTACAAGGTCTGAGCAAGGGTGGTAGTAAGTTTGTAAGTGACAAGAGTGATGGCAAACAGGCAAGTTCAACAGGGAATGAAGAGTTTTCTCAATATATGCTTCAAAAGTAGAGAGATTTAATTTCAAACTTAGATGTTAAGATTTAGTTCAGTGGTTTTCCTGTTCAGAAAGATACAAGAAGTAATGCTGTCTTTAACTTGACTTTCAGAAACCATACACCTGTACCGTACAGGGATGGAAGAAGACAACCTATTTTCATGTGGCTGCATTGTGGCAGTTTGTCATTATAAATGTCTCAAAGGATTATGAGGCGGAAATTGATGTTCTGAGCTTTCATTTTATTTGGGGGATGCTGGTGGTTTAATTTAGTGGCAGTGGGCTTTGATATGAGCAATTCTCAGAAATAATATCTTGCTTGGAGATAATTGTGTTCTTAGACGTAGTTGGAGGGATTAGATATTACTTCCAAAGGGGATGTTTTGTGTACAGTCTAGAGGGTCATTCGCTTGCTGTTGCCCTTTAATTAGGCATCTGAACTTGAGATGTAGGTTTGTAGTGTAAGGTCAGATGTGCGCTGAGCCTGGGACTGCTGTAAGCATCAGAGTTTCCACATTGTTTTGGGCATTATCTTGTATATAGTGAAGTGTTTCTTTAACACATGATTCATTAGACATCTGTGAACTCTGGAACACCATCCTGCAACAGTTTGACAATTCTGAACTTGGTCATCTGTTCTGTAAGGCAGTCTTGAGAGCACCCCAGAAAAACTCCATTACAGAAGCTGGCAGGAAATTCCCACATCCATGAGTAGGTAATAAAAAATTCTGCTGGATTCAGAATGAGATCACTTCCTCATGTTTCATTCTTTAGACAACTTCTGGTGTGACTGAAACCTAGTATTGGCTTAATGTGTGTTGGTGAAAGACTTAGAAAGGAGGAATATCACAGTGGGCCTTGGGGGTGCAGTATTTGGCATTAGCTTTTCAGTCCTAGAGGCCACAGGTCTTGGCAGAAGCTGATCCCTGACGCTACCTGAAACCCTGGCCTTTTTCACTTTGCATCTTCAAGTGCTTAGAAATCTGCTTTCTTCATTATTTTTTGTAAGCATTAAAACATCAATGTTTTTCAAAGTTTAAACAAAGTCCTAGTTTGACAGGGCTCCATTTCAGCATTAAAGATGATAGTTGTTAGCATGAAATGAAAACATAACAAATAATTAAAACCAGGAAATCACTACTAAAATTTAACCTTTTTGCTGATTATATTTTTTTCAAACCTCTCTCCCTGGCTTCTTGGGTTTTCCCATCCATCAGGGTATTCATGGATTTCACTGTATGAAAGGATGTGGAAACAAAAATGTAATTTAAAATTATAGGAATTGAATTATGCCAAAAAAAGTCTCAGGGAAAGGTAAACTGACATGATTTATCTAGACACCAAGCTTTGTTAAAGTAATAAACCTGTCTTTGATTAATATTGGCAGTTGTGTAAAGAATATTTCATTCACTGTACCTAGTTTAGCTCAATTAAATAGTGTATACTCTGTTTAAAAACCAGTTCGAGCATGTAAAACTAGGAAAAGCCCTTTTTCCTATTCCAAAGTAAAAATCTGGTTCAGTTGATCTAAATCCATTTTTCAAGTTCACTAAATACAGCCGCACTTGTTTTGTTGTTTTAAGTGATAACTCTCATTATTTAACTTGTGCATTTAAAAGAAGCTTTTTAACAAAGCAAGACATTTTAAAAGTTTTTTTTTTTTCGGTCTATGAATTGAGTTTCAATTTCTAAACAAGATCAGGTAGAAGAATCAAGTAAAAAAAATATTCTTGTAAATAATGCATAGTACTCTGCTGTTTGACAGATTGTGCAAAATTAAAACCTGCTAAATACCAAGCAAAAATTGCTGAAAACAAGGAAAAACAACGCAAAGTGAGAAATGTTCCAGCTCAATTTCAATCCACTGCGTTGGGAAATCATGGCACATGTTGTGCAAGAAAACAAAACATCCTTCAAATGAAATATGTAGTACATTGACTATGCCCATTAAGTAAATTACCATTAAAAGTAAAGGTTCCCATTTCCAACATTAGGTAGTAGGTGTTCGAATGAACAGCCATGATGATGGAGCATTTCTAGCTGGTACTTTGTGTCAGACTTACTTGACTAATCAATTTAGCCAGGACTGATTTTTGACCTCTGATAATGGAGTGGCGAGTTAGGGATAGGTGTGTGTGTTGAATGATGTACAGGGGATGTCTGCTTAGGGAATGAAGAAATAAATGGCAAAGTAGTGAACAATATCTATTTCTTGGTGATTAAATAAATAAAGTTTTGAAGTAGACATGAATGTAAAAAACTTTGGGAGGTATATTTTGGAAAGAGTCTCTCTACAAGAAGCTTTTAATTAGCTAAAGATTTTATACTGAAGTATGAAATTGCGAGAAGTAAGAAAATAACTTATAAAGGCTGGGGGAAGGATTTGGTGTCTATTAATGCAGTGACCTCTATAAAATTTGGAAACCTTTCAATATCCTGTTCAGGAAAATGAATGAAAAACTGAAAAAGGAAATTGAGGAAAGATGTGATTAGCAGTGGCTTTGTGGGAGTGGTTGCCTGTGTTTGGATTAGCTCTGTCAGGGAAGGGAGAGGTTTTTACCCACATATGGCTGAAGCATTATCTTGATGTGGGCTACAAGGGAATGTATTGCATGAGAAGATACTAAATTAATTTTTAAAAATATGGGTGAAAAAAAGGTACAGGCTTGCCAAGTCTTTCATTAAAATGGAGTGTTGGAACTGACATCCTGTGAGAGACAGAAGACGAGACCTGAAATAATTTACAGGTTGAGGGGGAAGCGTTACTCTGGAAAAGAGGAACAAAATACCTCTTTAGAACAGAGTTTAAAAAAAAAAAAGCCCATCTATCAATCAATTTGAATTCTTGCTTGAGAGAAGATGACAATATTCAGTGGCTTAGGGAGGTTTTAGTGAAAGTAGATTAACATCTATGAACACGGAAACTTGTGAACTCGCAGAAACACTCCCCCCCATATTAATATAGAAAACATTCCTCTTTGCCATTGTGTGTTACAAAAATGATGAGAGAAACAGGTGAAAGTATTTGGAAAACACCCATGAGACAGCATATAGCAAACTTGGAAACAAAGTGGTTTGTATTACAGTTTGGAGTAAAAGCACTGTTTGGCACTGAAGAACAGGAGACTAAAATGAAGAGGCATATGTTTACAAATGGCTTCATTTAATTCAATGTTGGGCTTCTGTGCAACCATTTTATTTCTCAAAAATCCTGAGACTTTGCCAGCCATAGAACTTACTGCCTTCTGCTCGTCACGACAATGCCTGGAGTGTCTTAAGCAGCTCACAAGTGCTAACCCATATCCCCATTTTATCGTTTGGCAGACACAAAAGGGAGTGGGTATAAGAGCTGGCAGACCTCTTGAGCTGGACTGAATTCAGGTGGTTGGTGATGACTATGGCAGCAAGGAAAGTGTGTTGCTCCAACTGGAGACAGTGGGCTTTAATAGACATTAAACTATAACTAAGTGGAAAAGACAAAAGAAGGATGGCTAGAGATCAGCTAGCTGTTTTAAACCTGATCAGGGCCGTTACTTCTGTGTCAGATTGAGCCAATTTGGATCACCACCTCCAAGTTTTAATTAAAACTGGTGCTGCTGCCATTAATTGTATATTCCAATAACTTTAAATAATGCAGATGATTTTTATTCAGTGGTCCTCTTCTGGCCTTGACCCACTGAGATCACTGTTAATTAGATACTACATTACTTCTAGCAATGTCTTTATTGCTGTTAATGTTGCTGTCTATATTATCTGGATGGCTCCAAAGTGAGAACATGCTGAGAATTTAATAAGATGACTGGTAGCTGAGAAGCAGATATTAATGTGTTGTAAAACATCTCATATGACACACTTCTTAGTAAATGACCATGTCACTCATAAAAGGGGATGATGCAATTCACAGTCAAAGCAAAGAATTAACTAATTGAGCTGCTCAGAATGCTCATTTTTCTTTAGGAGCCTTAAAATAAAACACGGAATGCAACTGTTGTACACAGATTTCAAAATGTCTCTTGCACATTTGCCTTGCGTTGTGCAGGATATGGATAAAACATTATTAGAAAACTGTGATTAATTTGGTTTTGGCACCCTTGAATTGCAAAAGATGTGATAGATTGGGGAGGAATAATCTACTGGCTCTGTCTGCTACTGGGGAAGTTGGTTCCCAGATCCAGGTTGGCTGGATGCTGCCGGATGGGTCCCTGACCCGCCACCTTTGAGAACAGAGGAATAGCTCAAGGTAATGTATCAGGCTCCCGAGCAAAAGTGTGTATATTAGTGTTAACTTTTTCTTTTTACTCTCTTCTACATGAGGGTCAGCTAGCAATTAAAACTTGGAAGAAAAGATTCAGTAAATCGTGGAATTCCTCTGATTTTCAAAGTGGAAATGTATTTCGATCAGTGTAATTTCCCTTTTTTCACAGTGAACCCTCTTTCATCGCTAGTTTTTGAATGCAATTTTTCTCTGGAATTGCTCAGAAAGAAGAAAGGATACTTTTCACTAAAATCAATTTCAAATGAGATTTTTAAACAAGGGTTAAACCTTGTTCAGATCTGCTTTTGGTGCCTGTATATGGTGGCTGCCATTTTTGCAAGCCTCCTTGGAATTAGGGACTTGAACGAATCCTGCTGGCTGCCCTCCTGCGCGGCTCCTGCGCCTTCTGGGCTGCGGGTGGCCTCATTGTAGATAAAGTTGGATGTTAAGAAGCTGGTTTCAGAGAAGCGGTGCCAGTCTTTCCCCTGATAAAGCTTTCCTTTGAAGCTCTTGAGCTGTATTTTGTCTCCCTGTGTATTTTTGAAGAGCATTGTGTATGTTTAACAGCGTAAATAAATAAATAAAGTCCTGCACATTTATCTCTGATGAAAGCTTGCTATAAATTTATATGCAAATTAGGCCCAGCTCCCAGCAAGTTGGTAATGTAGTCTTCAGGGTTGTTGTGGTTGTGCACTGCAGATCTTACCCTTAGGAATTCTTTCCTGATACCCAGACCAAACATTTTTCCCCTTCATTTAATCTCTTTACTATTAGTTATAGCAATTATCAACCACTGAGATTGCTGTATATTTTAATGATATTGTAGTCTTGTAATTACAGTGGGAAATAAGATTTTACCCCTAGTTTTGTGGTGTTGTGTTGAACTTAAGTACTTAAGCAATAAGAGTTCTTGAGTAATAGTAATAAGAGGTAGACACGTTCCTTCAAGTCCTGTAGATATGCAGGGGGAACTGCGGTGTATTTTTGTAGAACCTGCTCATATATGGTGATTCTCTGCATGCTGTAGATACTGAAGAGTATTGTGAACCATTTTTCTTTTTTTTTTGTCAGCAAACAAAGTCCTTTCAGTTTATGCACTGTACACTTCAGTGATGCGCTGCGTATGGGGATTAAATTATAAACTGTTTTAACATTGCTTGTGAATTTAAAGACTGGAAAAGAAAAAATCCTCCTTTAGGTTACCGTTTTTGATTATATCTTTCTACTTACACACATCTAGTGAGATTACATCATATATTCCACAGACATGACCAAAGCGTATGGCTCAAGATTTATGAGATAAACATTAAAGTGCAAATGCATAACTGCAGTGTAATGTAATGTCAGTTAGGAAAATTGGGTTGAGACTTCCAGACTAACCGCAAGTAGATCCAAAGCAGAGGGGAAAAAATGCAATTTTTCCTTCATCTGCTATATATTAGGGATTGCATTTCACAGATGACTCTGTGGGCATTGTACTGCTTTTTGCCAACATGTGCACATAGAATGATCTTTGTTGGAATCATCTGAACAGTAGGAGTAACTGCAGAGAATTGCCGTGGATTTAAATAAATAAAAAGTCAATGGCTGTGCTTTTCTTATTGTGTGTAGTGGATTACATAATCCTGAATGGTCATACTTTTGCTGCCCAGCTGTTGAACTGTAGATATAATAATTTTCTTGCTCTGGTGGTGTTAAGCAGGATGCGTTTAGTCTCAGTTTGATTGTGATTCTTTTGACTGAGCTGTCAGAAGTGTGTCTTGTGACTTAATGCAAAGAAAGAAAGAAAAAGAAAGCAAGGTACGCTTCCAAACTTCTCAGGAGTCTGGAAAGGACAGAGTACCATCCATCAGCTCATCAGTAGTATCACGCCGTGTTAGAAACAGTGCTCTGGCTCCTGCAGAGAAAAATGTAGAGTAGGAAAAGGGATCTCTGCGTTGCAAAGAAGAAAGATGTTGCCAATCTGTAGCTTTTCGTGACCGAGGTTTCCAGTTCCCATCATTTCCTGTTATGGTATGGGGGCAATTTGCCTTGTGTTTCACTAAATTAGCGCACCTGCTGACATACTGCCTCTGCACCTCCTGATGAGCCATTTCAAGCGCTCATAATGCTGTCATTTGTACCAGAAAGGTGGCAGAATGGTGCTTTTTAGCTTGCAAACCTGCTGGAATGTACCACTGTATTTCAGACACTGAGGGCAAGCTGTCTAGGTGGTAAAGCCATAAAATATTGCAAATAAGAAAAAATATTCAGAACTGAGTATTGTCAGAAAGAAATACAACAGTCTTAAGCATCTACTTCTACTTTAATTTAATTATGAATGTCAAAGGTAACGAGACACATTTTAATCATTTTGACCTCATTTAAAAAAAAAAAAAATCTGAGTTCTTAAAGTTAAGTATCTAAACCTATATTTAGACATCTTAGTGAAAGTGGCCTGATTTTCAAAGGTGCTGAGCAATTACAGGGATGGGAGAAGTGTGATCGCTTTTGTCCTGGATTCCTAGGCTTAAAAATTAACTCAAGAGCTTGTTGTTGGAAAGGAGCAGACTATAAGCTATTTTAAAAAACTGAAATCATGTGGCATTGCATGCTAATGGCAGTTTACCTTTTTTCAATAGAAAAAGGGAGATGGCTGTAAATGTTCAAATTAAAACTTGTAAATGTCCCTGAGTATTATAAAAGAAAAGAAAGGAAGAAAACTCAGTTGAAATACATTATTTTATGTTGCCCTGGAATATATGCAGCCAAGCCAACATAAAAAAACATTAAAAAAAAAAACCCCACACAAACCAACCAAACAAAAAACCCTCATTAGTCCAGGTCCAACTTCAAGTATTTTGTTTTAATAGTACTTTTAAAATGTGGAAATTAAAGCATAGATGGAAACACTGACACCACTTAAATTTATTGACATAATGGCACTACTTAAACAATACAGTTAATGCAGAATCCCGGCAAATCCCCCTATCTGCAGGGGGCTCTTCCTTATTTGGTAAATTCTCAATCTTGTATAAGATGTTTTAAATGACTACATCTCTTTCCAGTTGAAAAGTTACTGCTGGGCATTTAGTTTTCATAATGTTGACTTTAGCATTCTTCAATGCTCTCTGCATACATGTGATTTATTTGTGAATTACCACAAATTGAGGAAAAAAATTCTTATAAAATGACAAAGAAAATAACTTATGCCTCACAGTACATTCAGAGTCTTGGATCTTTGCTCTTAGCCTCTTGTTTTGTTTGCTTTCACTTCCCTGGGTGAATATTAAAGCTCTGCAGTGTAATAGATCCATTTTTCAGGTATGCTAAGGATTTTTTTTTCTTAGTTTGTTTTCATTTTTTACTTTGTCATACTAACATTAAGTGGCCATAAATGGAATAGAAACAACTCCCTGAAAGTACATCCTGTGGGAGAACCTCCCTAGAAGTTTTGAAGCCCAAACTTAGTGACAGGATGTTTATTTGGATATCACATTTGTAAGGAATGTGGTCTTACTGGGCATAGGACTGGGATGGATGAAGCTTCTGAGTGCTGTAAATAAGTAAAGTTCAGCATTGTGTGCACAGTTGGAACTGTGGGAAGTTGTGGAGAGCAGGACTGCATAACTCGTGTTACGGTGGACAACCCCCGTCAATACAACTGGGATGAGTGTTCCATACCCAGCTTGAGCCATGTATGTATGTGTATGGTCGTGTATATATGTGAATTATTCTTATATTTAATGCTAAGCACACACACATGTGTCTGTGTTTACAGGATCAAGGCTGTAAGTATCTTGAAAGCCAGGAGAAATACTATACTAGTAAAGATGGTCACTATAGACTGTCACTGTAGCTATGAAATATAAATGATTGAATGAGTGACTTGGAAGCTTTTAGTTTTCCAAGTCTCAAGAGTACAGTTTACAGGAGTGGTGGAGCATTGATGGCTGACAAGCTTGGAACATGGTGCACCACTAGGGACAGCTTGGTACAAGGCTCATTTAGGAAACAGCTTATCAGTAGTACTTTCTCTTTTATTCCAGATGGTTGATAAATAAAGTCTGTTGGTAGACAAACAGGTCCCAGACTATGGAGGGCCTTGTCACTTGTGCCTCTCAAACACAAAGACAGTGGCAAGATAGGACTTGTATCTGTTTCTTGGTGTGCTTTTCAACAGTTGGGGGAGTCCTTGGAGCAAGGCTACCATTCCTAACGTGTGAAAGAGCCAACCTGGCAAAAAGACGAGGGAGGAGAGCCATGCTGAATTGATGAGGTCTTGTTGCTGCTGTTCTCTACTAATTGTTTGTAAGTCTGGGGGAAAGATGTAGCTTGAAAACACTGAACCACCTATAGCTTGGGAGGGTAGGTAGTACAATGTACCACTCTGTGGGCTTAAGGAAAAGTAGTGGATGACTTGTGTTGTCTCTGCTTGCATTCACTGGACAACAGTGAGTCATAGAAGGTTCAGCTAAGGTCCCACCCACTGAGAGGTGTGGAGAAACAATATTTCTATTCAGTAATTACTTTTGGGGAAGATACGTATTTCATTAAAATGTTAGACTAAAGCAGACACTTTAAAAGAAAAAGAGATGAATCCAGCGTGAATGAGGTTGCACAGCTGTTGACTTGTATGAACCCCTCTGGAAGGGAAGTAGCAGCCCTTTGCAGTATGAAGGTTATTGTTCAGCAGTTTGGCAAGATTAGTGGTGTGTGCTGAACATGCACTGTTACAGCTTGATGTAAGAGAAGATATTTTTTTTTTTAGGTGTCTTGGAGCTTGGTCAGACCAGGAAGAGTTTTGAAAAAATCAATACCCAGAGTTGGTGGTGGTTTTTGGCTGACATATCCATTCTAGAGATAAACCAAAATAGGAGAAAAAAGACGTTACACTGCTTGAAGATTTACAAGAAAGACTTTAAAAGAAAAAAAGAATTAGAAACAAGAAAAACAAAGTGAAAACAAGAAGCAGCTTTGTGCTCTGTAGCGCCTGTATTGTAGTCCTCAGCACAGAATAAGTAATATTATGGCATAAAACCTGATTAAGCTGGGGCAATCTCTCTTCCAGGCAACCTTTTATGGGGCCAGATCTTGATCCATTTATTTCCTATACTCAAAAGTTATTGCCATGGTATCGTTAAGCACCATGCATGCTGTTGGTATTCTGTAAATAGGAATAATTGTTGTTGTAGCCAGAAGGCTGGGCTGCTTCCAGCTCTTGGTGCACTGGAGAGATAGTAGGATTAAAAGAGCTTTTAGACCCTAGGAAGTTGAAAGAGCACTTTCTGGAGACTGTCTTGTATGCATTATTATGTTTCTAGGCCAAATAAAGCATTCAGGTTATTTCTTTCAGGGCATCTGCAGGAGGACAAATATTTGTCAGTTTAGTTTGCTCTAAGACAAAGTATCTGTCAACCTTTTGAGATGACAGTTGGAAAGTAGACGTTTTGAACTACATCAAGCTACAGTGATAGCACTTGTAAAACAAACCTGGAAGCCTCATGACTGAAAATATAGCACCTCTTTAATATGTTACAAAACCACATTTTTTTCCCTATGTTTCTCTGACATATTTCAATTTAATGTTTCTGTCAATAGTCAATTTATAATATTTTATAGAGATATAAATATTAAATAATATATAAAACTATTGATTTATTATTTATTTTTAAGTGGCTTTATGCTAAACAAGAAGCAAGATAGCACTACTGTAATTGTTTTGGAGTGTACAAGAAAGAAATCCAAGAAGGTAATAAATTAACCCACTTTGTTGTGCTCTTCTTTCAGAGCTTGACCAACCGCCAACAGATACATGGTTTCTGCAGAGAGTAACAGTAATTATACCAAAGAATATTAAGGAAAATCTCCTATTTGTGTTGTCCATCTTCAAAGCAATCACTTTCAGTGGCAAAACTCAGCCAGCAGTTACAAACAATGAACACTATTGGACTGGAGGTGAAAAGGTTCCCAGGAAAGCAGTGAGATGGTAGGTCCAGTGCATTACAGAAGGTGCTTTGGCTTTGTTCCCCTAGAAGTCTTTTGTTACTGGTGGTTGTTGGCTGCTTGCTATATGGTAGCTTTCCAGTGGCTCTGTGTGTTTTATAAATCTGGGTCTTGGATTTGGTCCTTTTATATCTATAGAGGTTTATTTCTTCGTTATTAAAAATACAAAGTTGTTGTTGGGCCAAGGAACTTAATCATAACCAGCCACAAGAATTTCTTGCACATATAAATTGCTTATGAAGAGTGTATATGTGAAGAAAAGAGTGCTACCTTTTTTTTTTTTCAGACTAGCGAAGTTGCTTTTAATCCATTTTCTGTGCTTCTCTTTCGTCTTTCTTTTGTTTTCAAAAGGAAGAGAAATTTTAAACCTGATCCAGAATGAGCAGCAGAAATGAAAATATATCCACTGTTGCCTTAAGTTTGTCAACAGATGCAGTTATGCCAGTGTCTCCTCATGAATTCCTTCTGTTGAGTTTTGAAAGACGTTTGTGCGGATGAAATGAGTCTGACCAAGCTGTCGAAATATAACATGGGGTATTAACTCCAGCTAATTTCTTTGTTCAAGAGCAGTTCTCTTTTTCTTTTCTTCTGTAAAGGGCATGAGGAAGGTACCCTGTGTTTGGTTCCAGCATGGTCACTGCTAGGCAATGTGTAACTGTGGTGAACTACAGCAATACAGGCCGTGTAAGTGTGTTCGCCTTTGTCTCAGAGGGAGAAGGATGATGTAATGTGCTGAAGTGCTATTGATATTTCACATATTAGTTTGATTTCCTGCAAGCAACATTAGGCACACAGGATATGCATAACAGCTTTCTCTGTTTAGTTTATGCTTCCCACTGCATTATGTTGTTGCTTCAAACCAGTCGTGCGTGTGTTTCAAACCGATACATTAAGAAAAAATTTGTGTTGTGAATTCAAATATAACAGTGAACAGTGTTAACTCAGGGCTTGTAGTAGTTCGTGTCTGAGAGATTAGATGTGATTTCATTGGTCTTTCCTGTACTTCTGCTTACTGTGTGGTCATTTTAGTGTTTTTGGGTGGTTAAGGGCGCAAAGCTACAATATTGCAAACACACATGAGATTTACTTTACTTTTACCATTTGTCTTACTGGGATCATGTGAGGAAATTTGAATGTATGCTCAAGTGTTTGCTGCCTTAAGTTAGGATTTACCCAACTTCAAATGTTTTAGTGTGCAATTTTTAAATAAAACCACGTTTTATTTTTGTCCTTTTCCAAAAGTGCACTTACTGAACTATTACAGTACAGCTCACTATAAGGAAGTTGGATTTCATATAAGCTAAATAAAAAATAATGAATTAGACTTTTTAAAAATGCTGTCATTATTTTTATTTTGTTTTATGGGTTTTGTTTGGAAAAAAAGCTGAAAAGACAGTTTTCCAATGCAAAAGCTAATTTAAGCAGGAAACAGGTTGGTTTTGTGGTTTGGTTTTGTTTTTTTTTTTTTTTTAAATTTAGATTTTAATTTGACTATCTAAGGAGCTTAATTGTTTCAAGGAAAAAAAAATAACAACCCCAACAGTAGATAAAAGGAATGCTTATAAACTGCTTGCCCAGATAAATTTTTTTCTATAAAAAATGGCCAAGTAAAGAGCTTTCCAGGTAGGGTTTTATATTCCTGCAACTAACAATTGTAACTTGTGTGCCGCCTTTCTGGAGAAGCCAAGCTGAAATGCTTTGCTAACATGGCTGCTCTGCTTCGGTGGTTTGAATGAGCCGATTTGGAAATGTTGAGCACTGCTCTAGGTGCCCAATGCTGTAGTTTCTAACCCTCTTATAAAAACTGTGGTGCTTGGTGGCCCCGCAGTTATTACAGTTACAGCTGTGCCTGGGCTGTTTCTGGTGAGCTTACTGTTACTGCCAGGGTTGCATGGGTGGGAAATCTTGGAGGAAGAAAGCTGTTTTTTCCTGGGGTTAAAGTAACTGGGAGAAAATTCTGGAAGAAGTCATAGCAAAGATGCAGGTTAGATCTCATTGTTCTCCCACACAATGTCATGATTTTCCAGAAACCTTTATCCATCTTGAAGAATAACTAACACGCAAGTAATTACATTCATTCAAGTTTGCTAGCCTATTTACCCAAAGGCAAAGCGTAATGATTTCCTAAATGATTTCATTCATAAAATGTCTAAATGAGTAAAGTAATTTTACACAGATATGGAAGAAGGATTCCATTCTCTTTCTTGAGTACAACTTGTGAATGATGAAGGAGAAGGTAAAAGTTTCAAGCTGTTAAGAAGAAATGCATTCAGTCTACTTCTGGGTCTGCTCCTATTCAGCCAGGCGGTTTCTGCTGGCTGGAATTTTTTGCTAGTCTCAAGGTAGTAATGTGGCTGTGAGCATCTGAGAGAAGCACAGTCCTTCGGAGAAGGCAAAGTGTGGTGTTAGATGACATAATGTAGCTGGAGTAAGCAAACAGGCTTTCTGAAACCTCTCAGTGGGACTCAGCAGAAGATCTGTTTCTTGGCAGTAACAGCAGTATGATGATCCCTCCTTAATTTGCGAATTGCTATACCAGATGTCTGCCCTTTGTATAGCAACCCAGCATGGGAAGTCTAACCTATGTTGTGGTGGGTTGACCTCGGTTGGATGCCAGGTGTCCACCAAGCTGCTCTATCACTCCCCTTCTCAGTAAGATGGGGAGGATCAATAAGACAGAAAAAAACCCTCATGGGTCACACTCCCCTCCTCAGTAAGATGGGGAGGATCAATAAGACAGAAAAAAACCCTCATGGGTCAAGATAAAGGCAGTTTAATAAAGCAGAAGTGAAGGCCATGCATGGAAGGAAAGTCAGATAAAAGATTTTATTCTGTACTTCTCATCAGCACATGATGTCCAGCTACTTCCCAGGAAGGAGGGCTTCAGTACGCATAGCAGTTGTACTGTAAGACAAATATCATAAATAGTGAATCCCTCCCAACTCTTCCTCCTCCTTTCTCTTAGCTTTTATTGCTGAGCAAACATCATATAGTATGGAATATCCCTGTGGTCAGTTTGGGTCAGCTGTCCTGGCTATGTCCCCTCCAAAGATTTTGCCCAGCCCTACTGGTGAACGGGATAATGTTGGAGAGACAGCTTTGATGCTGTGTGAGCACTGCTCAGCAGTAACTGAAACACTGGTGTGTTCTCAATGCCTTCCTAGCTACCAGTACAAAGCGCAGCACTGCAAGGGCTGCTATGGGGAAAATTAACTCCACCTCAGCCAGAGCCAGTACACATGTTAAGAAGCCTGGCAGAGGTGCTTAGGCAGTGCAGTAATGGAATAAATTGACAAATAGCATGAATTGTCACCTAGTCACTGAAATGCAAGGAATCTTCAAAAAAAATTGGAAAAAAAAAAAAGGGGGAAAAAATGTAATGTTTTTAATAAAATTGATTTCAGGTGAAGAAAAACATTGAAGCTTGAGACAGTCACTAAGTCCTCTTCCCAATCAGTTTCTTGCTGTCCAGTGTCTTCCCTTCTGTAATTTCATATATTAGCTCTCCAGTTACCATATAATCTTTGAACGTCGACCTTCCCTCAACACAAGATATTCAAGGAAAAGCCATGAAGCTGTCAATAAACCTTACTCCCAAGGAGTGCAATTCCCTCTTAGACAGTTTTTCTTACTTGATGTTGCTGCCAGATGTAAGCAGGTCTTCCAGGGCTCACAGATGTTGTACACAGACTCTTGCTGGACATGTCTTATGATGCAGGTGTCCCTTGCTTTAGGAACCTGCCCTCCAGCTGTGGCTGCCTGGGGAGAATGTGGTGCTGTGGCAGAGTTGCCAACACACAGCCATGTAGAACAGTCCCAAAATGAAGGAGAGGGGTGTGTGGGGGAGGTTGCAGCTGTCCCAGCAGAATATCATTACTCTGGGGTGAAAATGAGTTGTGCTGCTGGTAAATCTACATATGCATTTTATGATTTAATAGGGGGAAAATGGGAAATGTGCTGGTAAGAATGAGGCAAGGAAGAGCAAGATTGTGATCCATACAGTTGTATGCATGTGTTTTCTGCCCTGTTATGACAAAGACTTATAAACACCTCTGAGGTATTGCTGTCTTAATACCTGTAAATGCCTAACTACTGTCAAAACATAATTGTTCTGTTTCTGGGAAATACATTAGGTTTTGATCCCTGCAAGTCATAATCAATAAATTTGTCAGGAGAGGAATCTTCTGACTTGTTTATTTTTGTGAGGTGCAAAGATAAGAGGTTTTTTAGAAGCTAGCATGAAATACCTTTACTTGTGTTTTAAAAGAAATAGTTTAGTAGTAGGGGGTATAAGTAGACAGTCATAGCTGTTGCAAAGAGAAAAGATTCATAACAAAATTGAGCTTTATAATTTAGATTTCAGCTCACTGGATTGCAAGTCATTCTTCTAGGAAAAATAAGGGGTTTTTTAATTATTTCTGTGTACAGGTGTAATTTGAAGCACATACCATCTATTTTTTTTTTTTTGCTCGAGGCTTTTTTTCTCTACTGTGTAGAAGGATTATGTAAAGCAAGAAGCTACTTTTAACTGTGGCTTGTTTTTTTTTTTAACTTTAGACCTACCTTTATGGTGATTTAATAGAGTTTAACAAGCAATTGATGACTTCTAAAACAATGGGGTTCCAGGCTTGTGCCATTAGCTTAAATTTATTTACAGTAACTTTCAGTCTTTGGTTTTTCTTTGTCTCAGAGACTACCTCTGCCACTGCAGCTTTCTCATCAATGATCAGCCAGAAACTGGTGTTTGTAGATGAACTTCAGCACAATATGAAAAGAAATTATTGGTTCCTGTAAAATTGTGCTGAAATGATGATACCTGTGCAGTTGAGTTGTGTTGTCAGAGCCCAGCAGCCAAAAAACAGTCTAAGGTCTGTGTCTTTAAAAAATACCAATTATCCTTAAAATGTCAAGATAGCTTAATATATTTATATATAGTGTCATTTAGCAACTTCACTAAATAAGCAAATCTGCTTTTTTTGTTTTGAGTGAAGTTTTCTTTAAATTTATGAATGACCTTCTTTGGAGACAGCTTCTTGCCCATGAGGACTTGAATAGCTTTCCAGAAGAAGTAGCTGAGATCAGTATCATTCAGTGATTCAAGAGTAGATTACAACTATGTTATGAAGGAGTTCTGAAGGATGCCAGAGAAGCAGAATAAAATACAAGATATTTTGCTGGACCCTGCTAATTTTGGTCTTGTGATTCTGTGTGTTATGGACTGGAAAATTCAAAGTAGGAGCAAGTGAGGTGGTTTTTTTTTTTACAAATATTTTTGTTCTGGATCATATACAATGATTAAATCCCTACCAAAGACACCACTTTCCTTACCTCTGTGGAGGAGCCACAGTAAAAGCAGTAAATGTTACTGTAAAAGCAACTTACAAACTTTGCAGAGGGGTCCATGATAGAAAGACTTAAATGAAGCTTTCAGAAGAAGTCTTAGGGAATCTGTTTCAGTGTTAGAGTTGGTGATGAACATAACAGCAAAAGATGACGGAATATTGTGTTGTTTGGTATGTCATTATTCAGATGAATTCTCAAATATTATCCCTTAGTACCTTTCTCTGGTAGTGCTTTGTTACTGATTCATAAGCTATCGTATCCCCTGCTGAGAGGCTGATTCTGTATCAGTTACATGGAATAATCTTTATTCTTGTGACTAGTAAATGCAGTTTAAGTTGCAGAATTGCACCTCAATTTACAACTTATTTCTGCAGTGCCTAGTTCTTTTTTTGTGATTTCATGTCTAAGCTCTAACTTAAGAGGCAAATTCTCAGGGGATCCTGCCATTGTGAATACTTCAGCACCAGGTGTATAATTCACCACCTTAGCTAACCTTTACTTCTGAAACTTCATGTGTTTTTATGGTTTACTGTAAAAAACAGTTATTCCTGCTGATTGTTGCCTCCCAGGCACCTATAGGACAGTGACTCATTGAATCTCTATGGCAGTATTAAGAGAAATAAATTCCTTACTTTGTTATGACTAACCTTCAAGGAAATCAGGCCAAAGTTTTAAATATTTTAGCCATCTTTCTTAGGAAGTATACATATATTTAAAGGTAAATGTGATCTCAGAACTGGTAGTACACATGCAGCTGTGCAAGATGGACAAAATTGCATCATCCTTTTGGAGAGAACGCAGTTCAGTGATTTGGTGGGGTTGTTTCTGAGTGGAGTGTCTTTAGGACTGAAATGCAGAAGATAGCACCAGGATACATTATGAAATCTAGAGATGGGATGTGCACAGGCTTTCCATTTCCTGCAATTCTAATACTTTTTTCTGAGAACTTATTGGGAAAAGTCTGTTTCAAATAAAGAGTGGCTTGAGCTGCAAGAGCACAGGGTTTCATGCTTTTAGTAAAGTGCAGGTATGAGTCATTCTAAGCATTTCCCCCAGTCTCTAGAGTCAAAGACTTAGGGGAAAAGCAAGAAACCCAGGAGCTAACAATAAATGCTTCTGAAAATGCCTTAAGGAATAGCTCAGTCTCTGTATCTTCTGCCAGATAAAACATGTGCGTTGAGGTGGTGGTGATGATGTGCTGCTCTAACAGCTGGCAAAATAAGATGGTCACAGGTTAATTTTGGTCCTGCCTTATGTCCCACTGACTTAGACTTCATTCTAATCAGGGTGCCGTTCCCTCTCTTGGCAAACAAATGATGTTTAACCCTGCAGGAACCAGTGGGCTGCTACGACCTGTGGGCACATAAGGTGAGGGACATGGGAGCAGGAGCTATGAGCAAGGTGGGACACAGGGGTGCTCCTGACTTTGCATGTACCTCAGCAGAGAGATTTCTGTTCTGTAATAGAGATAAATCTCCAACTGGAGACAACCAAGCTTGTTGGTTTTTATAGTTTTATCTCCTAGACCACGGCTCTTCTTGAAGTTTGTTCAAGTGGGACTTTGTGACGAGACTCCCTGAATTATGTACAGGTGAGAGACTCACTCTTACAAAGAGAGGAGAAGCCTCCTGTGACAGGCAGCAGCTAAGATACTTTGTTAGATACTGACAGTGGGGCCAAGGCATCCTCCTGGAGGTGAAATGGTCTGGAGTCTGCAGTGCAGGTCTTTGGCCAATAGTAGTTTCCTCCAGTAAACAGGGGAAAGGTTGTTATTTGGAGGATATCCTGATTACAGTAAAATCTTAAAGTCACTCAAGAGACATACCTTACTTTCAGTTCATCATTTAAAGGCCTCGGGATTTTTTTGATCAACCAAGAAATTCTTTCTAATCCCTTCTTCCAATTTACACTTTCTGGTATTTGTCTGTAGATGAATCAGCTCCAACCTTCAGCTCCTTATCTCAGTCCATGAGAAAACCTGTAACAGATGCATCACACGGTAGCAAATGATTTTTGCTAAGCTACCTGGTACACTTCGCTCTCTTTTTAGCTCGGTCATGTCCTGAAATGGCACCTTGACTTTTAGTAGCCGAGAGAAAATATATTAAACCAAATGGGAGCTAAACACTGAAGAAAAGATATTGCAGGCAGATAAATCCCCTCCAGAAATTTTTCTGGATAAATGTCACTTGTAAGATATATTAACAACAACAAAACAATCCCTTCTCCCCCTCAAAAAAAAACCCCAACCAACCACCTAGTGAAATTAAGAGTACCTTCCATAATTTCAGAGAGCAAGCCCTGATTTTATTTCTTATTTTATCCTCCTGGGCAGATGATGGCACTTTTAGAAGCAGTTGTTCTGAATCGGGCTTTGCCTTTGTAGCTGTGGTAAAGGATTTCATTCCTCAGTCCTGCACCAAGAAGATTGCATTTGTATGGGCTTGCAGTCTAGCTATTTCCCAGAGTCAGCCCTAACCAAACATTTAAAAATAAATTGAACTGCCATTATACTATGCTGCTCCAGAGATCCTGCCATTTCCCTTGGAACTTATAATGCCATTAATTTTTAAATAGCTAAATATCATCCATAAGTAAATCTCATATTAATTGCCAGAGCATTATAATTAGGTCCACTAAATTTTTACATCTGTGTGAAAGAACAGATATGTAACCCTAAGTGCAGTAAATTAAAGTTTTCATTTAATTTTGGAAGGTTTTTAACAGATGTTAGTATTTTCTCTTAGCTAGTCTCACCCTTAAAATTGCTTTAAAATGGTGCCATAGTTTCATTCTTGTGATGTGCTTTAAAGAAATTATGAGTCAGCCTCTTTTCAAAATAATCATATTCCTATGAAGTGATCCCTGTTGAATATCAAAGGAAAAAATACTTTAAATCAGTCTTTTTGTTTGAGCTTAAAACATAACTTGTACTTGTCCTACACAGCCTGTGAAAAAACACGAATTAAATGTGCTACTCTGGAGGGCTCATAAATTTATTTCTAGTGTTTTCTAACCACTTTACCAAAAAAGCAGTACACTACAGCCAAGAAGGCAGGATTTGTTATGCTCTATTAAAGGTACTTCATGAGTGATAGAAGAAATACTGAGATTTCTGGAGGGATCTCTAACTGCAAAACAAGGTGTTTGTGTTAGTGTAAATGCATCAGTCCTTATGGATCCAAAGCAAGAAAAATTAGAGTAAATACAATTAAATTTGAGAGTGTTTAGGATGGAATATTGTCAACATCAACCCTATAGACAATTGACAGTAGTTATGATTTTTTTTCCCCAAAGTAACAGAGAAGAGAATTTTTATTTTCATTTTTTGTCCAAATTATACAGATTATACAGATTGCCTGAATAGAAAAAAGAAGTAGAAAGCTCTTTTAAAGAGAGCTTTGGCATCTCTTTTGGACGTTCCAAAACCCAAATGAGAAGCTGGGGACCAAGTAAGGCCATACACATGGCTGTTGATGCCCATGGATGTTGCTGTCAGATCTGCTAAGCAGGCAGCTGGTGCCACCTCTGCCTCCCCACTTCCCACATGTTCTCCACTGGGTGAGAACAGAAGGAAGAGATGGCAACAGCTGCCAGTTGCGATGGCGTGGCAAAAATATGTTGTGCCTCCCTTTGTTCCAAGAAGTTGGTATTTTTAAGTTCAAGTTATGGCTGCCCGTAAAAGCTTTGCAAATAGGTAAGCTGTGCTTTTATATCTCCCTCAGCATGTTGGTTCATTCCTCAGGAGCCCATCGCAGGTCTGCCACCCTAGTTGGAATCTTGGTTTTAGGACAAGTGCCTTGAAAAGCCAAGCCATTTTTCTGGCAGGGAAGCTGTGCTGAAGAACTGGGAATGTTGTGTGCGTGCAGGCAAACTCTCTTCTCAAGGAGCAGGAGTGTGTTTCTGTAGGTGCAGCTACTTCCAATGAGCACTGCACCCTTTAGAGACATAAAAAAAGACACCCTTTTGTTGTGAGCTGTGACTTGATCCTCTCCCAATATATCTGTCCTTTACAAAGTTATGAACTAGCCTTACCTCTTATGTGCTCTTTTTAATCTCGTTACATACCATCGATAAGAATTGGAAGACAAGTGTATACAGCTTTATAAGATAAAGGGGTAAGCAGATAATAAACATGAATATGCAATTCTGCTAAAATAAGATTTCTTCTGATCAGCTTGTTTTCCTTCATGTGCTGTAAGCCAGTTACTTGGCCAGTTTCTGTTTTCACTAATGCTAGGATAAAAGCCTCACACCTTCAGTGATAAAAAAGAATAGAATTCCTTTGTAGCAAGCAATTTTGTGTTTAATTATTAAATGCCAATGTTTTTATTAGTATGCAGGTACTATCTCTATAGGAATAAACAATATTATTGTGGCAGTAGTAAGGTGTCATCTGCCATTGGTTCCTGATACATGAAGCTTGCATAAAAAGTTCCTTATCAGCTTAAAGTAGATTCTGGGTTAGGAAAATAAACAAATGTCTTAAATTTTAATTTAAAGTTGATCTTTTTTATCTACAATATGATGAAAATTTCAAGCAAGGTTCCAATTTGTGGTTTTGTACTAAATGATTTCAGTTCCATCTTCTGAAGTCCTGATTTAACACAGACCTTGCCAAAGAGATCAAGGGAAAATGTATATAAATAGTTTTCCATGGTGAACATGCTCTGCAAGGTATATTTTTTGTTTTAATTCTAATTAACCACATCTCAGTCGCAAATATTTGCTATGAAAATCTAATAAAGCTTGCTTGGGTTTGGTTTTCATTACCATTGCAAAACTAGGAACAAATGAATAAACATGCATAAAAGGATCATGAACTGTATTGAATATACAAGGGATTACTTCCAAGGCTTCTATCTCCCTTAGATTTGTGAGCTGGCCTGGTTATGGGTTCGCAAAAGCTAGAACTTGAGACAGATTTAAAAAGAGACGATCTTATGAGTTTCTGCAGTCAAATGGTTGTAATACTAGAGGGGAATATTTCTTAATATTACTAGTCTTCCACCAGGTTACTTGCACAATTTTTTGTCACGTATCAGATCTAAATATACAGGGAATTTGGGATGGAAGGCGGGGGTAGGGGGCACAATGCAGAAATCTGAGATGCTTTAGTTTTGACCTTTGTGATTCAGACAACTACCTCAAGTCTTGCTGAGGTACACCTTATGGTGTAAGGATTGCAAAACTGTAAGAATCATGGTGTGCTGAGTAAAGCCCAGGCTTTACTTAAGTCAACTTTAAAATCCTTTTGAGTTAATAGGACCAGGTTTATATAGATTATTTTTTTCCTTGTGACTTCACCACTGTGTTCCTTGGGGCAACTCTCACATATTTTTCTCTAATTCTGTTTCTTTTTATTTGAACAAGTAACTGTGTTTACTGTACATCTAGAAATGAACTGTAATGAAAAAATCTTATGTGAAAAAAGGCTAAATGGCTAAAATACTTTTGTTAAAGCAAATAATCAGGCAGGCTTTTCTGTATTTGTCTTTTATAAGAATTTTTTCAAAGATCTTGTTAGAGTAATTGCAGTTAATCTCTGCTTTCTGTGCATCTGTTCTCAGATTAGCTTTCCTCACAGAAGTATGTTGTTTGCTTTACAGAGTTTAGCTCAAAAAAAATCTCTGGATACCTAAATTTGTAGCTCAATACCTGGAGCTTACAAGAGACAAATCTGTATGGCTCCTCTGTCCATCTGCACCATCATCATCTGGTGGAGGCGTAGGATTACCGAGACCATTTGTAAGGCAAATGCATTGTGATACCAGAGAATACACTGTGAAAATTAGGAGGCTACTTGAAATCCGAGGCAGCAGTATATTTCTTTATAGTAGGTCTCTTTAACTTTGTATTGAGAAGTCAAATGAGAATTTTTACAGCTGGCTTTGAACCACTAAGCTTCTGTCTTTCATACTGTTTAAAGCTTCTTGGCTGTGACTGAAAACCCACTGTACTGGATTTAGTCTTGCTGACTTCTGCAGCTGTGGTTTAACATGTTCAAGATGAAAAATTTCATTACAGAGCCTTTAAAATAGTTAATTCTTAACAGGGATGCTAATAGTGATAGAAAAATAAAATGGGAGTACCTGCAGTAACAGATAAAGTACAGCCACTGTGAATTGGATTGGTTGAAAAGAAGAATAGCGGTGAAATTGTAAAAACAGTTTGAATACATACACACTTGCCTTTCAAGTGACTTGAAGTGGTTGTGCCTGTTTTCCCTCTATAAACATTTATGCTTTTGAATTGGCATTTATGTTAATGGAAAGCAAATTCTGAAATCACATGTGCAATTATCTACCAGACCTGAATTTCAAATACCAAGTGTCCTACTGGTAGGAAAAAAGCATTGCCAAATGTCAAAACTTTTTCAGGTGCTGATAAAATTATATTCCAGGCCTTCTATCCAAAGATTTTGCTCATTTCAGCCCAGTTCTTAAGATATTTTTGTTTCTGCCCAAACACAAATATCTGAGAACACACTACAAAGAAGTCTCCATTTTATTTTGACCTGCCTGTACCTCATTTATTTATTAGCATGACATTTTCTACGACCGAAAACAAGAAGCTGTTCAGTTCTCTGTGGCATTCAGGTGAAGATCAAATAAAGTTCTGTTCATGTATAGGGATCCATGATTTTGCTTCACTCTGTGTGAACCTTGAGCTTACATTGCAGAGGCACTGAGCTTTTTCCAGAGCTTTTTTCCAGCCTGCTGTGGTTGGTGGAAAGACTCTCTTTAACTTTTTGGACATTGGCTCAATAATTTGAGCTTTTTCTGTTTCCTTGTGATCCGTTTTCTTTACCTAATTGTTAGGTGACTTCACAGTGAGCTGCAATATCTTATTTGAGGAATGCGCTAAATAAATGAAAATAACATTCCTGCACTTTTCTATGTATTTCCAGATATATTAATCTCAGAGGTACAATGAGGCATAATGAAATTGTTATTAAAACCTCTCTTTAAATGTGAGAATGAATGTATTATAGCTGCTTTAACAGGCATATGAAATATCTGCTTCATGGTCAGAATGTATTTCTTTGACCCCAGAATACTTGGTTAAGTTGTTTTACTATAATCTTATGCAGAGGTTAAATGTAGTGTGCACCATGCTAAAATAATGAAGCATGCATATTTGGAAACACACTCACACTGCCCTTAGCGTTAGTTAAAGTGCAGTTACTGTAGCTAATAATCATGAAGATTTCACAGTGCTGAGCAGTCCTCGCTACCAGATTCTCCCACGTGCACGTCTGTAACCACGGAAGGGCTGCCCAGCACTACACTTGTTGGGTAAAAACTCTAGGTAAAACATCACAAAGCACATATATTTGTGTCATCCACATTACGTGCTTTATTAAAGTCTCTTTGCACCTTAGTATGTGCAAATCTGTTGAGTACCTGTCAGGGGATCCATGCTTCTGCCATCAGTACCCTTTATGAAGGGTACAATTATTTTCAAGTGCCTTTTAACCTCAGAGGAATGATTTCCCTGCTTCCTACTCACTTGGGTATTTGCCTACACACAGGCCTGGGCTTGGATTTTTGTAAATAAAAAATAATAAAAAAATTATGATGTAGCAGTGACTTCATTTGGAATAAGGCTAAATTTAAGGCATAGATCATATGTCTAAGATATGCAAATATATGAAAAAAATAAACGTCCCTCACCCCGACACTCTAATGCAGCTTGGGGAGGGGGTACTGAACCCCCGTTCCCTGAAGGTAGCAGAGCTGAAACTGGAATATACTTTTTCTTCAACCTTTTCTGTGTACAGGATGGACATTGAGAGGACCTCAGAGCTGTTGTCACTTCTTAAAAAATTTTTCCTTTTTTTTTTTTTTTTCCTCCTTGGCATACACACAAGTTAGTTGCCTTTGGCTCTAATGATTTGAAAGCTGTTAGGATGCACTGTAGGTATCATTCACCTCTCAGTTGGGAGGATTTTTTTTTTTATAACCACAGACTGCTGCAAAAGTAAATTTAATCTTGTTGCAGCTGGATCTTCAAAGGCAAATAGCTTTAAAGAACCTTTGCTGCTTCACTGAGGTATTTGCAAAAAGATTTCTCAAACCACTTTAAAGAAGAACTAAGGAGAAGTTTAAACAGTGACCCAACCATATTTATTTACATTTTAATGCTTCTAACGTGATTTGATGGCACGATATTTAATAAGCAGCAGCACTTTGAATTTCCTGGCCTGGGCCTGTTGGGACTGTGTATATTGGCCCATTATGCTGTGTAATGAAACGGAGTGTAACTGGAGCTGATGCATCAGCTCAGAGATCTCTCACTCCTACTGGGGCTGGGGGAGGAGGGCAATGAATCATGACGCTTAGCAGCTTTCATATCAAGAATGTGTTACAGACATTACCCAATGTTCATCAAAAAACACAGTTTTATAAAAAAAAACGTGGCTTAAGAAAGCTGATCTGCTTGTAAAACAGGCAGCAGTGCAAATCAGTGTGTTGGTGCCTCGTGAAGGTTTTAGTGAGGTTGTTTTTGTTGCTGTTGAGATAAAGTAACTCTGGAAGGACAGGGTAAATGTAAGGTTGCTAATTATTTGTCTGTATAAGCTCTGTCTCACGATGATAGGATAGAATGTTTTCAGAATTGTCCAATTTTATCACTTCTCTCCTAGAGGCACAAAGCATTATTTAATGTAGCAACTTGAGCTATGTTCTTCCTCTTACCTCCTTTTCATGCTTTCAGATAAAAGGAATGTAGTTGTCAAATGATGTCTCTAAAGTTGAAAGATGACAATTAACATCCGGATCTGGTAAAGTGCTCAGCACCTTCTTTGTTTATTGTGTCAGCAAGTCTGTGGACATCTGGCATCTTTTTCTGACTTGAACTTGGAACCTTGAACAATTGGGCTCTGCTAGAGTAATAGTCTTTTGAATTGAATGTGAAATAAAGAGTTCAGTAAGAAATAACGAGGCTAACTCTTTGGGCTGTCCTCTTATCTCTTGCTTGAATTTTGTTTGATTTATGAGGACCGGTCGTCTGCTAACCTAGCAAATCAATGCTGAATCTTTAAATTGTTTAATCTATCATATATCTACATCCTAGCATATCTGTGTTATACACCTTCACCAGAAATATGTTAATGAGTCAAGCTGCAAAGTGCTTCCCTTGAGGTGAGTAAATATTTTTCATGCCTGGAGAGGCTGGAGTCTGGGGAAACTGTAGTCTTTCCAAAGTCACATAGCAAACTAGTACCGTGATAAGATACATGCTTTTTCCACATCTTTGACTGTTAAAATTTCTGTGCTAAAACATTTTTGGAAAATGTTGTTGCTTTCTATGCAAAGCATTATAAATTACATTTTTGCTACAAGATTAGCCAGAGTAGCCTTGTGATTTATGCATTGCATCTGTGAGCCAAGTTCTGGGAAGACTGAGGTTAAAAATAGGGCAGCAATAATGAAAAATTTGAAGTAATATGGCCATGGAAAACATTATATAAAAATTCAATAAAAGACGGTAAAATGAATTTAGAAGATGGTCAGATTTGATTTAATAACCAGGAAAGAAAGGAACTTCTGAAAGACAAGGATCTCTCCCTTCTGCTTGGTTATCTTTTCTCTTACGCTTTTTTTTTCATGTTGAAAGATGTCTTATGCACAGTTTGCGCTAACTGTGATGAATTTCACTTTGTAGTTGGGTTGGGGCTACGAGCCATCGCTGGCCCATCCATGGCTCCACTCGGGCTCACTCTTGCTGTTGGATGGCGCAACAATCGCATGTGGAAAGTAGCCATATTGAACCACAGCACCCTGATGATATGCTAATAGAAATGCACCCGCCCTCTTCGTAGCTTTTATTAGCATACAGTGAGTTTGCGCTAACTGTGATGAATTTCACTTTGTAGTTGGGTTGGGGCTACGAGCCATCGCTGGCCCATCCATGGCTCCACTCGGGCTCACTCTTGCTGTTGGATGGCGCAACAATCGCATGTGGAAAGTAGCCATATTGAACCACAGCACCCTGATGATATGCTAATAGAAATGCACCCGCCCTCTTCGTAGCTTTTATTAGCACATTTCCTTGCGTTTGTCCCTTATACAGTACTCTGTTATTTGCTTTGGGGAAAAAGCCCTAAGGCAGAGAATAGGAGAGATGCCACAGGGCTGAGGATTCCCCGTTTCAAAATATTTATGTTGTTTTGAAGCATTATCTTGCATTATGTCTGTAGATAAGCATTTGAGTTATTTGTGGAGAGCAATATTGCCTGTCTCCGTTGCAAGAAGCAGAAAGCAGTTGTGATGAGGCTCTGCAGGTGGAACTTTATGCAAAGGTAATTTCTGCTGGTGTGGGGCAACAAGGTGAGCTCTTTGGGTTTTGTTGTTTTTATTTTGAAACTCAGCTGCCAGGCATAAAAGGAGGAGGAAAAGAATACGTTAAGTAAACAAACAGGAGTTTGATTATAAGCAGTCCATGGAGGCATTCCGCAAATATAGAGAAGGGTTGCTTGTTTTAATTCTAGGAGGAATTGTTCACACTGGAGAAAGACATCTTGATGGGAAGCATATTAAAAAAACCCAAACAACAAAACCCAACCAAAACCATTCAGATCTAGGCATATGATGAGACTATATTAAATTAGATCCTCTACTTTTCTGAGAATTTATGGGACCGTGGGGAATTCAGGGGTGCTTGCACAAGTGCATGTCGCCACGTCCTATAGGACTAGAATGCAGAACAGCCTGCTGATTTCTCCTGGTAGATTTGGAATTAGTGTAATTGGAAACTTCTTTCAGGAGATTCTGTTACCAATTCTTTTGTATTATATTACTAGTGGGGGTGATAACATTAATTTTAAGATACCACATTTACTGGAATTAGTCACAGACTCTTCTGATGCTTTACTTAGCATGGCAAAAAAAGTAATGTAACTGCTCTCTGAGTGTGAATTGTCACCTGATGCATTCATTGCTAGGGTAGGGCTGTAATCTGAACAAATACTGTGATTTGGTTGTCTGTTCTTAATTAAACAATTAAGGATGAATTTTCATAGAATCATAGAATGGTTTGGGTTGGAAGGGACCTTTAAAGATCATCTAGTTCCAATCCCTCTGTTGTGCACAGGGACACCTCCCACTAGACCAGGTTGCTCAAAGTCCCATGCAACCTGGCCTTGAAAGTCACTTTTCAGTGACCTGAATTCTTTCTGTATTCTTTTAATGGTTTGCAAGGTTTCTGTCCTGTGGCAATCAACTCCAGTAACATTCCTTAATTTATTTTTGTTTAGGATAGATTCCTATATAGCTTTTTCTGGTGCAGATCATTGCTTTTGTGAATCATGTAGCTATTAAAGAAAATACTGTTATGCTGGCAGAAGTACTTCTGAAGCTGGAGATTATAACCATTCTCCCTTGTTTAAGGTAAATTGAAAAAAAAAAAACAACCCACCCCATAACCCTGTGTGCTTGGTTATGAATGTTAATAATTAAGTGTTCATAATAATTAAGAGTTTAGCTGTGTGATGGAAGGGGTTATTCTGGAAAGTAGTAAACAGAGGAGTTGGGGCATAGATTGTTGGAATTTTTTTTTTTTTCAGAGAAGTAAATGAATTGTAGATGTAGCCCGTCAAGTGCTAGTAGCAAAACTATAAGGGAATCATGTAGCTGAGGGGGTAGCACTTGTGCCTGGAAAAGTGATGGCCTAGATTATAACCAAAGAGTATTTCTCCTGTTGTTTCACTTCTTTTGTGCTCAAGGATTTCTGGGACTCCAGTAATCCTGTGCCAGTTTTTCTGAATATTGCACTGTTGTTCTAGTGTCTATTTAATAAAGCCTGATTCTTCCCAAAAGTAATGGATTATTACACATGTGCTGTTGATTTCTGGATATAGAACAATCCTTGGCAGAAGCATTCAATATATTGCATATGTGCCCTGTGAGGGTATAGCATGTCTGCAGTCAGTCTAGGATTTTTGCCAGGAAAAGGCTACCTCATGTCTGGAAACCCCAGACAAATTCCTTAGAATTCATCCAGATGAGATTAGAAAGGGAAAAAAATAATATTGTAAACACTTAAAAAATTAGACTGCAGGAGACCTAAAGATATTACCTGTTATGCTTCCCTGATGGAAAATGATGTCTGGTACACCTATGAGGTTCTTAATTCATGTTTCTGTAACCTGTTCTGAAGGACCTCCAGGAAAAGGTTCTCTAGATAGAGCTTCCCGGGGCAACTCATTCCCATGTTTCACTGTCCTTAATTTAGAAAGCTTTTTTCCTAAAGTCTAAGTCTAACCAATTTTTTTTAGCATGTTTTCATAGATCACATTTTCCAGTGCTTGATTATTCTAATAGCTTTCTCTCTCCTTGCTCCAGATCTATCTGTCTTGAAGTTAGGCACACAAACAGATGACAAAAAGAAAAAGGGAAGGAGATGGACCTAAACTTCTGCTTCATGTGTTTTGAAGCCTGTTTATGCCTCAAGTATCATTTTTGCCCCCTTTGCCCTTACAGAATAGCTTTCTGAATTGTAATCCTGTCGTCCAAAGTAGTTGCAAACTCTTTCTCCCTCCTCTGTTACTTGCATTTAATAGCACGCTCTCTTCCACCAGCAAGTCATCAGTGACAGTTTTTAAGGGCATCTAAAGAGTTTTTTATGCAACCCTGTTAGATACATCTCTCCACTTTGGCAATGTGTGGGTCACTAGTCTGCAGTCCTAATTTTGCTTCTGTCATATAGTAGTTTGACATAGACCAAACCTCTCCGATTTGCATATGAGGACATCATGGCAGCATTAAATGCCTTAAGTCAGAGCTTTTTATTTTGTTACAGAAAGAAATTAGACTGGTTTGATATAATTTGTTTTGGACAAATCCATGTTGGCTGCTCATAATCTTCTTGTTATATTCCAGGTGGTTACAAATTATTTGTTTGCTCCAGAATTTTTCCAGGAAACTGCAGTTAAGATGCCTAGCCTGTAATTTTTGTGCTCCTCAATTCATCCTTTTTGATAATAGGCATTAAGTCTATCGTTTACTGCTTTTCAATGGCCTTGCCTGTCCCCCCCCCCAGATTCTTAGAGATAACTATTAACCATTGCTTCACTAGTTGCTTAGGTAAAAAGGGATGTGCGATATCCCTAGCATTGCACCAGAAAAATATCTGGCTCTATAATCAAATTATCTTCTTAATGGAAAAAAAACCCAACCCTGCTAAACCCTGATGACTGGCTCTGTGTGAGTCCAGGCATCTTGTAATTTTTCCTTTAGCAATCCCAAAGTGGTATGTGATAGCATAAGTTGGAGAAAGAGCAGTCTGCCCGATGAATAAACTGCCTTCTGCCTTTGTCTCCTGCAGACCATCTCATTGCCTTTAATAGCTTGCCTTGCATTTCAGTAGTTGCCATGGCAGCTAATAATTTATTATCGAGCTAAGTAATAATTGCTTTATAATTATAAATCCAAGCAACATGCTGGCACATCTATCTGAAAACTTATGCACTAATTCCTTTCATATTGATTGTCCTCCCTACTTGATCTTTTTGAATTTATGAATTATGTTTTATCTCACCTCTTAACACTGAGTAAAATTAAACCAAAGCTTTTGTGTTGCAACCTCTTTTTGAATTCAGCCATTGGAAAGGCTGTCTGACCAGCGCAGCACTAGGTCTGCACCTCTTTGAATGCCTTGACAGAAATCCAGCAGAAGAGAAAGTTGCTTTGAGCATGCCCTTGTACTCATATTCTCATATTTTCTCTGTCTTTTCTTAAACAATTTCATGATAATACTTATAAATGTGTGATAATACTAATAAATTTGCTTTTATTTATATATATATTACCAATGGAGAAGAGGCATATGGGGAATAATTTTCAAACAAAAATTTCAAATGGTAACTGTCCTTTCCTAGATACTGACAGAAAGCAGGCACTGGTTTAGTTGCTGATGTATTTTTATGTTGCCTGTCTGCCTGTACAATCTGTTGCCTCTTGTTTCTAGTCTAGATTTGAGCTCTTTAGCAACTGTTCCGGATTCATGTATTTCTTAGCTCACAGTTAGGATCACCAGGTTGAGAGATAACACGAATAATAAGAATAATCATTAATAGAATAGGAAATTTATGTGACTGAAAATTGAAATATACATTATGTGCAAATGACAGAAACAGTCTTTTCCAACAGAGTAATATTTTCAGATAAGCTAAGCTGTTGATAAATGCATGTTTTCCTAGTTAGGAGCTGCATTTCTTATGCCAAAACTGAGAACCATCTTTATTTAGTAACACTTCCAAGGAGCCTGTGTGAAGCTTAGCAATAATGCAATAGATCAGACAGTCTTGCTACATCATGTAGTCCTCACAAATTAGATGACTAAGCTTTGCAAAATCCCCGTCTTTTACACTAAAAAATAAAAAAAAAAGAAAAGAAAAAGAAAAGGCAAATCTTGAAATCTTGAACTAGATTTTTGTTCTGTTTTCAGAGCAAAATACTCTGGCACAAGTCCTGCCATCCTATTAGAGCATTAGGTTTAAAACTGGGGTGTTTCTAGGTAAATAGGCACAACATACTAATTTTCATGACTGATGTATCTGCCTTGGGAATATGGTACAGACCAGTGCCAAGACAGTTTAACCTAATGTGTCAAATGTGTTTGAATTGTTCTCATAAGCATGTTGAGATGTTGTAGACACGTTTGTTCCTTATGCTCACTTATTTGAAGATTAATCTTGATTTAGGAGACATCGTACTTCACTGCTTGGCAGGGTGTCAGTTCTGTGACGGCACTGGAAGATTAGGCTAGGGTATTTAGTGAAGGAGGAAGCAAAAGCAGTTTAGTCAACAGTTCAGTAGTTATAAATCTATAAGTGCTGTCATAACAGAATTGAAACCAGTGAATATAGGTTTTATCTTTTCCTAAATTGATTTTTTTTTTCCATACCTTCATGGAAGGAAAGGATTCTACTCTTCATTTCTGGTTTAAGATCTTCACAGTAGTTTCTCCTGAAGGCATTTTAGATTATTCTACAGCTAAATAACATTAAACTTTTCTGAGTAATTTTCAGTGCTGCTTGGAGAGTTCAAGCAAACATTTTCAGTTAGGTGATAGTATGTAGACAAATCTTTCCAAAAAGGAGACTTTGAATTTCAAAATATACATTAAAGTTGTATTAATTGCTATGTATTTGTTTTGCAAGACAAACTGTTTTCACATGCATTTTCATCATTTGAATTTCTTTTCTTTTTTTTCATTGATAACCACAGTGCAGCACCCTTTATAGTGTCAGGCAGTTACTTGCTTTTGAATCAAATTTATAAGCAGGCCTAAATACCAAACTTATTGTTGGGCAGTGAGCAAATTCTTAAGCAGCAATAACACGATAATTCCATGGTTAATGTTTATCCCATACTTGACAGAAAGCATTGAAAACTGCACTTCACTGTTCTTAAGAAGTTGTATTGTTTTCTTCAGTTTTATTGAAAATATTTAAGCTACCTTAAAGTCAAATTATATATGGGGGGTACTACCAAAACTGCTCCCCTCTACAAGTTCTGCCTAAAACTGGCACTTTTGCGTAGTACAATATATACAAGGTTCATGTCTGGAAGCAGAAAAGCGGTGTTACCATAAGACTCTGCATCGTCATGAGACTTGACTTAGCTTTAGCACTGTGCTAATTCCAGTTCCAGCCCCAGGCTGACCATGGCTGGCCTGGGGAGCTCCATGCAGCACTCCTTTGCGAATGCAGGTATGGCTAGAGGTGCAAGCCATAGCCTAGTCAGTGAATGTACGACTTCTACAACACCATGCCGGCTTTTAAAAATAGTTTCTGTTATCTAGTTGCTTGTATAAAAACCCACATCATTAAAAAAATCACCATTCCTTGCATTTGACTGTTCTCAGTTAACCCAGAAAGCAAGTTTGTGTGCTGTTTGGCTGAACTCTTAATCTGTCAGTTTATCGTAATTATACTTTTTCAGTAGGAGAAAGGACTAGTTTTAAGGCCTTTAAGGTTTTTATGTTTGACACCAGAAATTTGGCAGAATGCTATTAGTTTCAGCTAAAGTTGCAGCTGATGCTGATCTGTTCTACCACATTGGTAACTTTCTCCCTGGTGTACAAGTTTATGGAGACTTGTAACTATGATGTTCCCAGGTGTACAGAAAACTTACTGGAACTATTTCTTTTTTGGACATTGTTCTATGCCCGTGTGGTAGCTCATGTCTCTGATCTGTTGTTCTCTCCTTGTGGCAGCTAAACAATAACATCAAACTGCGTTTTAAACATCATTAGTGTAGTTAATTGTTTAGAATTGCTCAGACTTGCTAATTTATCTGTTTATATAACAAACTGGAAGGCAAATATATCTGGGTCATAAGTAGTGATCAAACTTATCAAGCCCTGGGCTATTTACTGCCAATGCATGTGGTCCTGTCTTTGGGGTGTCAAAGAATTCAGCTCTAGTAGTGTGAAAGTTGCTAAGACCCAGACAGAAGTCATGATCAGGCACCTCGAGGGCCTTTCTACGTGGTTGGGTGCAGCGGCTTTGAGCTTGTTCTACCCACTGCTAGCTAACATTGATGCAGAGCCTTCAGGGCTCTGTTGAGAAGGTGCCACCTCGGGGGTGACCTGGTGAGCTGAAAACACAGGTGAAAAGTCAAGCAGGACTCCATGCTCTGAGTGTGGATTTTCTGCTACCGTGTTAATAACTTGTTTGGGTTTTTTTAAGGCTTCTTTGTGTTTGTTACAGTGTGGTCCAGAGCTCTACTCTGGTCCTTGTCACATGTGCCTAAAGAGGAATGTCGTACAGGGCCACCACTCTGCCTTTGTGTCTGTAGCTGTGTTTGTGCTCGTCATAGCTTTCTGTTTCTGTGCACAAAAAACAGAGCTGGTGTCACTGCTCTGTCCATTAAACTAGGCAGATATCTTATGTCTTTTCAATGTGCTGTCCGTTGTTTTTTTTTTTTTTTTTATCATTAGTACTTCCTTTCTTCCAGTGCTTTCTTCTCTATTTGCTATAAAGATAGTTTACTCAGGTTACCTTGTAGTTTTGCTGTTAATGTGCTTGATTTTCTTGATTAGAAGAATGTTCTTGTAAAAGTAACAAAAAAAGCGTGCAAGATAGCACAAATGGCATGTAAGTTTATTCTATGAGGCTTGCTTAATTGAAGATAAATTTATTATCTTGCAATTAGTGTGGCTTGCACATTTAAACGGCTTCCTAGCAAGTTCAGCAACTCCATTCAACATATTTCTTTTGACTTGGCACCAGGTTTCACTTTACTTCATCTAAGAAATTTCTTGGAGGAGTTTCCCTCCTGGTTTTCCTGGCTCCTTGATATGCAGACAAGATACCATATCATGATCTTTCACGTTTTTCCACAGAAAACTCAGTGATGATGAATTATAAGCTGTCTCAAAAACTCAATTTTAATTGTGTATTTTTGCAATTCTCTTCACAGCAGATAAGTGACATAGGAGCATTTAGACAGAACAGCAATACAAATATGAATGTTAGTGAGCACAATGCAAACAAAATGTTTTTCAGAGTATAATGCTATTCTATGAGATGATTCCTAATTGGTAGTACTGATTAGCTTTCTTTTATTGTTATTATTTTCATAAGAAGAGAAGCACATGGAATAGGAGAAATTAGTAGCTTGGGATGATGGGAAGGAGTGTTGTTGAAATGTTAAACTGTTGTTGGAGCGAGGCAGGCTCATTCTGCCATAATTACCCCATTGACCCACAAATGAACTTTACTTTTCAAAGAAACAATTTTGGAATGTTTCCTGGGGAACATTGTGCTGTTGATGTGTGAGCATATAGTGCAAGATGCTAAAGATGTATCAAAACTTGTGGCTAAGTATTAGCCCAGTGATTAATGCAGCTGCCTAGCCCTGATACACAGTCACTTTGTAGTGCATCATGACTTTTATAGGAGTGCTTTTGGTCCTTCTGAACCACTCCCATCCATGGAGCAGTGTGATGCTCAAAGATATTATTATTTCTGGATTTTTAAAGTATAGTCTTTAGTGAGCATGAAAGCCTGACCCTGAATAACACTTTATTAAATGGGGAGTCAGCACCTTATAAATGGGACCAGAAGACTTTTTAAAAAAGAACAGTGAGATGGTGGTGTGGGTTTCATTTTGTTCTATTTGTTTTACTAATCATGTAGCTGAAGACTTCTTTCTCCTGTTCCTTTTAAAGCCATGGACCCAATTGCCTTTGCTGGCACTTGATCCAGAAGTGAGCAGAGAGAGAACTGTCCTGCATTAGTCAGCCTCTAAGCCTGACTCTTTCCTTACCTTTATGTGAGCCACTACAAACTAAGATACCAAAACTTGATCACTTAATGGTTTTCTAGTCTGCAGATCTCTGGTAAGGATGGGCTAAATATGCTGGAGCTTGAATTTTTTTATTATCTAGTTCTTTTCATTAAATTCTTAATAATTCTGAAGAGTTGACTTGCTGTGGCTACTCAGATTTCCGTTTATATGTTGAGAAATTAAGCCTTTCAAAACATATATCTGGCAAAATAATAATCCTGATAATTCAAAGATGAGTAATATTTGATTGATAAATTAAATTATATTGTAATATAGTCAAAAATTATCTAACACAGTGGTAGTTAATTAAATGGAAAAAATCCTTAATATACTAATGGCCTAATTCAGGAATTAATTGCTAAGCTTTTGCCTTTAACAATTCAGATTTCTTTCTTCTTTGACATGGTTGCAATAAGGTAGCTGTAGACTTTCTTAATGCTTATGGTGGCATTTTTTGTTGAACAAACTTGTAGAATTTATCGTAAATATGAATATTGTTCTGTGTGGAAGATGACAAAAGGAAAAAGTGTTTCTGAATTACTGAAGGTTCATCCGGAAATCACTTCTGAGCTTTCATTTTGTTAATTATATTTTCCTCAGAGCTTAAAGAATAATATCTTTCTACAGACAAATACTCTGCTGCTTCAGAAAATGCAGCTCTCAGGTAACTTTCATTTCAGTTCCTTGCCTGCATAATTAAAACACAAACTCGAGACCTTTTTCTCAACACTTCCATCGTCTATTTCTCATTATGCTTCTTGATGAGATTTTTAGGCTTCACAGAACACCGTCTAGGCAGCTAATCCGATGCAGTGCTAAGATCACAGCACTTCTTGTGTAATTCTTATTAGGTTAATCAAGAAACTTACTGAAGCAGTAGGTTTTTTAAGGCCTGCCAAATTTGAAACCATAGATCAAAGTTCATAGACCTCTGACCCTTTTGCCCTAACTTGCCTCAGCAAAGTCTACATGAATGGCCTTATTGTGAATATGGCAATGTCCGAGAGCCTGTACATTTGCAATTGTTTAGGCTTAGGAGGGGCATTGTGTTGTGACTGATGAAATGCATTTTCTTCTCTTTCTGAAGTGTAAAGGTTTTCACCTCCATTGCCTATACAAGTGCTCCGGTGAGCACAATAGCAGTTAGGTGATCCTTGTTCCTGTCAGACTGAGCGCCCAGTTTTATGACAGAGTGTAATTAAATGGCTCAGAAGCCAACATTAGGAAAACAGCAGTGAAGAACAGAGGAAAAGCTTAATTTCCATATGGTCAGCCAAGCAAGAACAACACCAGCATTGTGATCTGGAGTAGACAGTTTAAGCACTATTAAAGAGTCGTCTATTCTTTACCTTGTCTCTTGAATGCCACTGCACTTCTTTTGATTACCCTTCTTCATGGTCAAAACCTCTTCCTAAACCAAATGGTTTTTGCATGGCATGACTTCTTTGGTGTTATTAATATAATAGCAAGGATTATTTAGAATAATAACCCTGAGTTTAAGAATGGAAATAAAATAATTTAATTAAATTAAGTTTTATCCAGAATGGTTGCAGAAATTTTAATAAGGTTGCCTTAATAACACTCAGATTTACTACTTCCTTTATCAGGGGAAATTACAAAAGTGAGCTCACAGTAGGATTGGAGCTTTCAAGGAGCATGGGGTAGAAATGCTAATTGTGCTTCTAAAGAGGACCTCAAGTTCTTTGAGTAAATTAAATTGTGGTGGTTTTGTGGGTTTTTTTAAACTTCTTGAATTAATTTCCCTAAAAAGTAACCAATGGTTCTTTGGATTTAGTAACTAGTCAGCCAGAAGAGTTAAAAGGCCTTTGCAGCTCTGTATTCTCTAAATTGCCCACAACAGCTATTTAAGTACTCAAATATAAAAATGACATCTTGGTTTTAGATGTGCATGTCATTGTTGCAGCTACTGTAATGCTGGTTTGGTCACTCTTTCTGTGCTGGCTAACACTACTGCCAGTGCCAGTGGGAATTTTGTTGTTTTGAACACGAGTGGTGGCTTTATGAGATGGGTTACCAGGGTCTGTGTTCTTGCATTGTCAAAAGAACGTGTCTAAAAGTTTCCAATTTATATGATCCAGAAATGAAGGAGTAGTGTGTGAGCAATGTAGGTTTAGTTGGTTGGGTTTGTTTTCTTTTAAGATATATGTCTTATTGAATTGAAAGCAAATGCTTAGAAACAACGTAACACTTAATTTAAGCGCAGTTAACTTGAAAGTCAATGCCTGTATAATGGTAAAATGATCAGATATTTCTGAGCACGCCCTTACAACCTTTACTTAGCAGAGCATATGAGTGTAGTACCAGCAATTACAGGAGTTTATTAAAATAAAGCAAGAGATGTTCAGATCACCAATTTACTAATTAGAGTGTCGATTGATTAAAGCAGGATGTTCATTTGCAAAGCAAACAAAGCAGTTTGGGCAATTACGGTTTTCCCCCTTATTGCAGGAAAGCATTGAAAATCTGAAAGGCAGTTCTTTACTTAATAAGACTAATCAATTCTTCTTTAATCTTCGAATCTGTAGAAAGTCATTGTATCACCTGCAGAAAGTTCTCAAGGTAAATACCCATTGTTATATTTTAGAAGAATCGGGCTGCGGTTTGCTGCCTTTTAGAGGAAGTGAAGGGCAGAAGCAATAAAAAGAGCATCTTTGAGGGGATCTGAATTTCCTCTGCCCAATTCCATCTTGACTACAGCTTAATTTTAAAATGAAGCCTTTCACCTGCCGCTTTTCTCTCTGTGTATAAAACAGAAGTGTCAGTTTTGTTAGATCCTTAGTGAACATTAAGATGCATTATTATTAGATGAGGCAAAGTTTATTCTGGTGAATTGTGTTAACGAGAGAGCAGTGTGACAGATCCGACACAAGTGCGTGCTGTGTCAGCTTGGGAAGGAGTGTATGTGCAGAAAAGAATATTGTCATCAATCTCTGCAAAATAATGCAGAGCATTGCTTTATTTATGGCTTGAAAAACTGACAGAGACAGTTAAATCTTTGTGTCAGTCAAGTTCTGATTTAAAGCTTGGGCTGTCAGTATTCAAGGACTCAATTATGTTATGACCTTTCATCTTTTTCTTCTTTGCAGCACACATAGTGCCCAGGCTCCTCTTAATTATTATATTTTTTTTTGTCTTATTCTTTCCTTGTGCTCTTTTCTTGAAATAAAAGCAGGGAGGGGAAAGTCTCTTTCCAGCAACTTAATTTTATTTATTTTTATTACATCATTATAATTTTCACAGTTGTACCTCCATGGTGTTTCTTCCTGGCATATTGTCACTTGCCTAGCCAGTGGAGCCAAATGGGATTTACCAATTTACTTCTGGAAACTAAATGGCCTAATGTTCCTCCCTGGTTAACTACCCTTTCAGCTGGTGGGATATATGCTCTGCCTTCTGCCTGCTTAGTGCCCTGTAGATAAATTTGTACAGAATTTCTTTAGCTGTCAGAGTGATGGATGGGTGGTACAGTGGAGCCTGCTCAGCCAGAGCAAGTGGCTGCCTTTGCCATCCATCACTCTTCTTGCTGTCAGCCCCCTGATCAGGACTTCAGAGCAGGTTCAGACTTTGTCTAGGTCACAATGCCACAGAAAAACAATTAGTTTGTCAAGGATATACATATTTTAGCATGAGGATATTTGACATTTGAAATGCTGTTGTGTTCTGTGTTTGATAAATCAGACTTTTGCTTTGTTTCAAAGTAGGGGCTCTGTGTTTAGGGGAGAGTGAGTGTGTCACACTGGGATTCTTGTAGTTATGATCGTGAATGGTAGGAAAGAAAAGTGCGTGGCAGGTTAGAAAAAAAGAAAGTGGAAAAGAAGAATTTGATACCTGAGTACTGGAGGCAAATATATGTTTTTAAAGGGATGTTAAAAACATCTCTGGCCTTTTAAAGGATTTAGGGTTTTTTCCTACTAGTAATTTTTAGTAACTCTGGTTGTCTTTGGGCTTTAGATCATTCTCTGGCTTGATTTGTTGGCTCTTTTGACTCACTGACTATTGCAGTATTTCTTACTCGTGTTATATTTCACTAAGACTTGTATTTCCCTCTATGTCATTACACTTCATGCGTTCAGCTGGTAACTTAAGTTTCTGATCTTAAACACCAGCCAGGATTTTTAATTCAGAACAGTCCTTAACTCTTGCTCAGGAACTTAATGTTTTTTTCTTCCCAATTAGAGGTGCTGGGGAGGAGAAATGAGAGATGCTTAGGCTGACAATTCATTTAGCTGGCAGTGAAACGAGGTTAGCCATTTGAAAGCTGGTTGTCCTCCAGTGGTTATTACTGTTCTGTGAGGGACTTTTCCACAGCTCATCAGTGAGGACTCACAGATCTGCTCAGCTTCTGCTGGGGACAGTCCAACGGGAGTGCTCCCGGTTGCTGAACATGTGGCTTCACTCTGGAGGCAGCTGGCTGTTGTGTCTCCTGATGGAGAATACCTGAAGCATGGGCTCATGCTGAGAAGGAGAAACACTTTTGAAAAGAAGAAGACTACATCAGTACTAAAAACCTGCTTTTTGTGCATTAATCACTTCAACAAAAGATGGCAACTGTAGTAGAGCCCAGGTCTGGGGTTGTCAAAGTGGTTACTCACACTCAATACCAATCTTGACTGTACTGTGAGGTGAGGGACATCAGACTACACGTGCTTCGTAACACTGGTACGACAGGCTAACAGCGTTGACCCACGTGGTAGCTTGAGCAGGGTTCCTCTGAGGGCTCTGCGCACCTTGCTGGTCCTGACACAGCACTAGTGACCTGAAACAGTAGGCAAGTCTTTGTTCTTCTCTCTCCACAATTATCTTTCAGAAATAGGTATGATAGCACTGACTGTTAATAATCTGAACAATCTACTTGTGCTTGCACGTATAAACCAATTACCTATGAAGTGTGCTGTGGTACTGAAGTATCAACAACATTTTCAAAAAGCAAATTGGTGCTATTTAGCATTTCTATGCCTGAAGAAGGTGTTGCAATATCTTGCGAACTAAATGGCCTTGCAAATAACTCTAATGTTTGGTGCTTAAGTGGAAAAGATACTTAAAATCATAACCTTCTTTCTTCGCAGTTTGTGCTGCATGCTAAAACTCTGCAGAGACAAAATAACTGTGTCCTGGATATGCTGAGCCAAGCACGGAAATAACTCATCTCCTTGTTCATCAATGTTTGCATTATCTGTCACCAGCCACTCTGTGTCAGGCTGAGCAACTGTGGTTACAGGATTGTTTCCCTAGAAGCCTGCTACATATTTATGTTTGAGTGAGGAGGATTCTTGCTTGGAGCTGTTAGCAATGGATCAGCAGGGAAAACAAATCTTTGCTAAATTTGTGTTTTTCACATTTTCAAGTGATCAATTACATTTATCAAGTTTCTGGGTAAGCGCAGATTATCTTCAGCTCGGTAAAATTTTAATGCTGCTTCTCCATATGTAGGGCAGAAGCTATTTCCACGTGGATGCTGTGCAGACAGCTTTCTTGATGGCTGTGAGAAAGATGGCATAGCTCAGACTATGTTGACATATTTAGAAGGAATTAAGCTTTCTCCACACATCTGTATTTTAATAACATGGCCTTTTTTTTTTTTTCAGTGTTTCTTTGCACCGTGGAATAAATCAGAAATAGTCACTACAGCTGAAGGCAACAGAGGTTCTTGCTCGAGCAACAGTGTGTGTTTCCTAATCCTCTTCCAAGCCCTTCTTAAATAACTGTTTGTTACATTATCGTGTTCAAACCTGTTCTCCTGCTCTATTTGATTTGTTACTGTGCTGTGCCTCACATGATGCATTTAAATCACAAGGTCTTTGTGACATGACCTTCGTTTGGCATAGATTTAGAAGCATAATATACAAGTATAGTATACACATTATTTATTTTAAGGAAAGAAGAAATTTGGCAGCTGGCTAGGAAAAGATGGAATTTCTGATTATTAGGACAACAACAGTAAGGGCAGGTTTTCCTTAGTAAGCAAGCATATAGACATTTGTGTCAACATGCCCCATAACAAGATAGTTCGTCATGCTAATTTGGTACTAGGAGAGCGCATTACACCTAAGTGGAAGTTTGGGAAGAAATTTAACCTGTTCCTGGTTTATTGAGAGAGAGAAAATGAGACTACAGTTCCAAAATAAATTAATAACTAAAAATGTCTGGTAGTAGGGAACAGTTAATTGCTTTTTAATCCTAGTTAAGAGAAGTTTATGGAAGCAATAGAGTGACTGAATGACTCTGAACGTGGTCCAAGTGGAGTGGTTTTATTCTAACTACTTTTCCTTTCAATAAGAGTGGAGAACCTGGGATCTTTAAGCAGTAGATGACAGACAGTTGATGAAGGAAAAAACTTGTAAGAATAGAATGTGTATACACATAGCAAGTGTAAAGTATGTGTTACCTAGTACCTAGAGGCTTGACTAGGTATCTGTAACAAGACCCTGAAACTGTACAGTTAGAAGCATCAGCTGTTTGGCATCTGAAACTGAATTTTCCACCTTAAAATCATCCTTGTGTTTTAAAGCTAGAAGAGACCACTATTACCTTGTTCGCTCCTTTGTTTTATCAAAGAATATTCATATGCTCAACCTAATATCTAACATTTAACTTCATTTTCAATATCAGTTGTTTTTTTATCAGTCCTTGGCCAAGCCTGATAGTTCCCAGGGCATCGTCATTAGGGGTGGGATATGAAAGTAACGCAACTGATGTGTCCTATGTATACTGACTTGTAGCGACTCTCTCCCAGTTACTCAAAAGCTTTTCTCTTCCTGGCCCTGGTATGAACGTGACTTTCAATAATGCTGAATATTAAAACAACTGTTTTAAGCTTCATGTTTTAGTTTTAAAAGCAAAGAACAAAGTCACAGCGGAGGCCAGCTGGCAGACTTGCATAGCAATGCGCAAACCTTTCCCCTTTAGATATACCAGAATTCAAATTTGCACTTAAATCACAAGTCAGTATGAGTTCAAGCCTATCCAAGAACTCATTTATGCACATCACAAAACCACCCCACAAATTGGTACAGTACTTTTCACTTGGCAGTCATTTCTCCAGAGAGATCCAGGACAGAAATAGCAAGCGTACTGCGGGCCAGATATACGCTGGCAAAGCTGCCAATGGTAGAAAACTTGTTCAGCACCTGCCTGTTTGTGCTCTGCCTGGCTGCCATTGCCAGCATTAGACTATTGCATTTATAATGACTGAAATTGTCCATGTTATTTAGGAATATTAGTGTTTCTTGTTTTATTGTTTAACCTAAGCTAAAATTTTTAGTGCAATTTAAAGTGAGCAAGAAGACAAAAAAGCACAGCAGGTCTGGGCAGAATCGTTGTTTTCAGCAACTTGTCATTTCTTGGGAAGCAAACTTGGAATTGGTTGTGTCTAGGAGAGCACTTGTTCCTCCTCCCCACTGTGTAAAACTCTGTTAAGGTTGACAGGTCTCTGTGTGGGTGCAGAGATCTCAAAATATAAAAACTCATATTTTCCTCAGTATAAAAAACTGAAAAAACTGATAATCAGCCTCTTCTGCTTGCCCAAGTTAATGTCTGATGGTAATCCCAATGACTTTCAAGTGAACTGTGTGATGTCAGGAATAAATGTGAATAGCTAATTAAAAATAAAAATTGGAAAGTCAGTCACATCTCTTGGCAAATGTAACCCTTGCAAAGTCTGACCAAAATGACTTGATGGTTTTGATCTTATTTTTGACTCTACATGGACAATTTTTAAACAGTTTTAGTGTACATATATAAAAAAGTGAAACATGATCCATTTTAGAGAGGAAAAAGTTATTTATTTATTTTTTTGTAAGCGGCCTCCTTTGAATCTTTCTTGAAACATACAATTATCACTTAAACTAACTAAGGAACTGGGAAAGAAATTATGTACACAAACTATAGCAGTAAATATCCTGAGAACTCCTCTTTTTCTTCCTGTCTACATCAAAATTGCATTGTGCTCAGTCTAAAACTCTCCTGTAATGAAAAAAAATTAGCAGTTTTAGTTTGTTATGACTAACTCTATGGTGCTCCCTGGAAGTGAACTGTGCGTTACCTCTGTGGAAAGCAAGGTCTTTTAGGATCAGTTTGATCCAATTGTGTTAATCTGCATTAGTCCATCTGCTCTAATCAGGCCAGGGTTTAATGTCAGTGGTAAGTAGAGTTAGCTCTCTTTATCTTGGGAATTACTACAGTGGTAGCCTGTTCCAGCAAGACTAAAAGATTTTAGCTATAATTACTTCATGAAAGGCTGTCATTTATAAAGACATATTGTCACAGCTGGGGAATATTCCCCCCAGCTGGATGCTCACCAGGCTGCTCTGGTTACCTCCTGCCACACAGCCTCTGGGCGTTTTACGGTTCCTGTTGCTGAAAAGTAGGGAAGACAGGCATTTTGGTTTCTCTAGTACGCTCACAGGTCACAGGATGTCTATTCATTTTCATAAAAATGGGACCTCATTGCCCAGATGCCATAATCTTCTTGAGACAGCACTGATCTTCATCCCCAGCCTCTGCTACCTCAGGCTGGAAAATGGTGCACTTTGTGAGAGATTTTAATCTTGGATTTTAAAATTCAGCTTCCCTGGGTTGTCAGGGTTACAAAAAGCCAATTGTTTCCTATGTTAATTACACAAGAAGTATAAGTTTTAAGTCAAAGTAATAGATATGTGTGCATATTTATTGATTATTATTTTTTTTGACCACAGTGGAGTGTGCTTGGGTCTTGCTGTCTGGGTCACCTGCAGAACCCAGGGGTCCCTCCTCAGCCTGTGTTTTCCTTTCTGAATTGTGAACTGCCTTCTGATATGCAGCTACTTTCTCAGTTTTGCCTCTGGTTTCTCTCCCATTTTCTTCAGCAGCTGATTGGGAGCCTACCTTTATAATTTTTAGCTTGTTTATTAAGTGAACTTCTGCACCAGCAAAAGTCAATGGAAGCTTCTTGATGAGTTCAGAGGGGATGGATTGGGTCATCGCTGTATAGAGATGCATGGTATTTTGTACAAATGTCTTTTCAATGATGAACTCTAAATCTTGTAATTTTTGTTCATATTATCTTATATGTCAATATATTAGATTAATGATTTGTTTGCTTTATCGCCAGGTTTATATTATTGTTTATTTTCTGTAAGAGGGACTGTTTCAATATAAGTCTATGGGGTGAACGTTGTACTAGGTAACTGACTTTCTAATTGAAATATTTTTTCAAAAAGTACTAAGAGTGTCTTACAGGCCTTACACTTAGCTGTAGTGTGATATGATGCAGATTTTTATAGTAAGTCTTCGAAGAATCTCCATCTCTGATTCATGTAGATACATATCTTACCGAAACATTTTTCTGTCACGTGAAAGGAGATGAATGATTCTTAGTTTGCTTTCTTGGTTGTAAAGGGAAATGAATTCTTTTAACAGTAAATGATTACAAGAAGCTTATTCATGCCATGATTTGAGAAAGCATGTGAAAAATAAGCCAGTGGTGCAATTGCAGCCGCCTTTTATGTCCCGCAGCATAAGTGGGTTAAGGGGTTAACTGGTAAGACTCTAGTACAACAATGGTGAACACAGAGACATAGGGAAATAGGAAGACAGAGATGATTCTTGAGAGTTTTTTGAAGATGCCTGCCTCGGCTGGCCCTCCCACTTCTAGGATCGCCTGTATTTTTTCTTTTCTTCTGATATCTCCAATCAGACGTTAAGATGTCATTTTGGGTCCTGAATTAAAATTTAAGATTTTCTTTTGGTTGACTAGTTCACTTTCCATTTCTGTCTCAGGATGGAATAATGCAATTCTTTCCTTCCTTGTTCATAACTCAGAATATACCAAATTTACGCTGCTATGCACTTTTTTTTTTTTCTCATGGGGAATCTGTGCCAATGAAAATGACACAAAAAGAACAAATGTGCCATGTTGCTGTTTAGTGTCCTCTGATCTTGTATGTCACTACAAGGTAAGTTGAGGGGTTTCTCCCTGAGGTTGCTAAGAAAGCATTGAGAAATTGAACTTTTGCCACGATGTGCAGATTCAGATGTCAATTTATTCCAGCATTTAGATTATATTTTAAGAGTTTGTCTCTCTAAAGTATGAAAGGACTCTGTGGCTGCATGAATTGCTACAATACTGCTCAATACGTCCCTTTATTTTAGGGACTCAGGTAGGCATCCACCTTTGGCTGGCTGGTATAGCAGATTCCAAATGGGAGATTTGGAATCACCCTCATGATGATGCTTGCTGTTCCTCTGTTCGGATAAAGAGAGCTGGTCACTCTGGATGGCTGCTGTGGTCTGGCAGCTATTTTTCTTCTGTCAGCAAACCTCTTGCAATGGGGTCCTTTCTTTGTTTTCCAAGTATAACTTGCAAGGTTCTTAAAGTTAAGCCCACAGGGCTTACTGTGGATACAGGTCTAAATAACACATTTGATTCTGACAACCCTACTATAATGGTGGGAAATGTGAAGCAAAAGACACGAAGTGTGCAAGGATGTGCAACTTGATATGTGGCAGCCTTTCATTTTAGAGAGAAATTGTGGAAGGAGTAGGACAAAGATAAGGAATTGTCAAGCCATGGGAGTCTAACCTCCTTGGCTACTGTGAAATACTGTGTGGGAAGATAAAGTGATTGGAAATATGAGTGGGAAACTCAAAAGTACTGAAAATGCAAGGGATTGAGTAAGGAAAAAACGTTGGTAGTGTCAGCTCACCAGCTGTTGAGATACCTGGCAACATCTTGGGGAATTATTTAGGAATCACTACAAAGTGGATGAATTAGGAAAAATAATATATGCTAGTAAGCATAACTCAACAATGTGTGAGAAGGTATCTGCCTCTATAAAGCCATAGTTAAAAAGTTTTATGTCCATGCTGAGCATACGTGTGTTGCATACTAAGAAGCTGCTGCGGTTGCTGAGCTCCTTTGAGGACTAGGTCTCTGGAATACAGCACTGCTGGTTATTTTTGCAGGTTGCAAGAGTGCACTAAGGCTGTTTCCAGGGCTGGAACTGAACAGTGCAAAACATGTTAAAGAGAATTAAAATATGTATAAATAAAAGACTCTGTGTGTGTGCAGAGAATAGATTTCACTATTATTTAGCATTGCTTGGGGATTTTTAGGACCCTAAAATTTGCACTGTATATGGTGTGGTCCACGAGCTACTTGGATCTGCAGTGAGAACAGGAATATTCACTGAGGCTCTGACTCAGCTGCACGTCAAATCTAACTGGTTCAGCCAGCTTCAAATCCTGAACTAGTTGTGTCCAAATGGAACCTGTGGAAAAAACACAATAATCATCACCTGTAAAAATGTAAGTTTCAGAGGTATTGCATGTTAAGTGCAAAAGGAAAGCCTTTTATTCTACTTGGTGGCCCCTGTGTCAACTAGATTGTATATCCAACCCTGGATACTACGCAACAACAAAGACATGCATCAGATGGAGACAGACCAGGGGCGAGCATTAAGGATGATAAAAGAAAGCATAAGCTATGAAAGCAAACTGAAAGAATTTGGTTTGTTTAGTCTAGAGGTTAAGTAAAGAAGGCTGAGAAGACTAGGCAAAAGGCTGCTCTTTGGAGGAAGAGAATAATCTGGTTCTTCATGTCCGCTGGGGACAGGACAAGGACTGATGAGCTTAAATTAAAGCAAAAGAGATTAGAAGTTAGATATGAGGGGAAACTTTGCAATTGTAAAGGTAATTAGTCACTGGAATAGATTGCTTAGGGCTGCTGTGGAATCACTTTAGCTTTGTAAGAACAGGCTTGACAAACGTCTGCCAGGAGCGCCATAGGCAGTGATGCCTGTGCCTGGGAGTAGTAAGGTGAACTTGGGGACTGTTTGAGCACCTTCTTGTCCTAGTTCCTTTGATATGCAGTTTGCATTTTCATTCTCACACTGCTGCTTTCTGGAGCCCAATTCACTGCAAAAAATCTCAGTTAAAATATTCATCTGATGCCTATATCAATCAACCAGCAGGAAAACCACCAAAATATACATTTTTGTGACAGAAGAAAAGTTAGCCTGAAACAGATTTTGCTATGGAGACCAGCTTTAGGGCTACCACAAATTTTACAACATCTGTTTTGCTGTGGCGTTACAGGAAGCAGCTTCTATTACACTTTATCAGCAAAAATTCAGATCCCAAAGTGACAAGGCAAGCTTAAAAGAAAAAACAGCTGTTGACGGGACTCTAGTGAATATGCTGTGGGCCTCAGCAAAATAAAACTTGATGAGAAGGGAAAGCAAAGCATCTCTTGATCCAGCTTTGAGAAAAATTTACATGGTCACAGATTAACGAATGGATTTATTCACCAGTTTAGAAAACCTGTTATTCACAGCTCTGCACTGTCAGCTGCCTCGGCGATCCTAGTGCAGGCAATGCATTCCCCAAGGGAGCAGCGCCTTTTAACGTAACAGTGTGTGTCATCTGGACTGGTGAAACAGTGTAGTGAGTCCAGTTGCATAGCTCAGTTCTGTTGGATAAAAGGAAATGGTGACTGCATTCGGTTCCGTAACTGCACATTTCGTTAGAGCACTACTAGGGCTACAAGAGGGGAAAAGGGAGGAGTGAGGTCTGGTCCAGGGGTACATACTCTTGACATAGCTGGTGCTCAAATATTGAGTACTAGTTCTGCAATACTAATTACATTTCATGTGTTTGCTATATTTCCCTTTTGAAAAAGGTTTCTGTTTGGGTTTTTTTTGCCTGCCTTCAGGTCAAGAAGGACATGGTTAAGGCGGCTACTGCTTTTGGAGAAAAGACACAATAAATCATCTTTCTCATAGGGGTTTATTGGGTGTCAGATCTTGAGCTAGCCACTGGCTTTGAAATGAAATGTAACCAAGACTTGTTGCATTCATTAATTATTAACACATTCTACTTTCTTAGGTGCCTCTTCAGGAAACACTAAGAAAAAAAAAAAAGTGTGATCATTATTCAAAAACAACGTTGGAATTTTTGCTACTAGAAAGGCATTTATTGTCAATGGTGTCTAGAGGGATATTAGAAAGAAGACTGTGTCATAACATCCACTTCTCAGAGTTCCTTGTTTCATCTGTGGTTCAAACATTTTAGAAAACATTGGTATTAAATTGCAAAAACAAACAAACAGAAAACAAAAGAAACCAAAGAACACTCCAAAACCCCCAAAAGTTTTATGTCTTCAAACCTGGATTGTAGAAATGGATAAAATACCCCAAACTTGGTGAGGTGTCTGTGTGTGTAGCTGTTAATGAGCTAAGTGAGCTGAAAAGTAAACAGGATGTGCCTCATTTCCCCTGATGAGCTTTTCCGTACAGGATCCTGGAATTTGCCTTCAGGTGAAATGTCAGGGATTGTACTTTCCCTTGGGAGAGCCAATTCTAATTTAGCAGTATACAGTCAAAATCATCTCTTTGTTCTGCCTTTATTGAGAAACACTTGAATACCAATTTTATCACAGTACTAAGGCTGAGAATATTGCCAGTTGCACATTACCTGCGTGTATCTGAGCTCTGCAGTGTTACAATATGATGTAGGAACAAGTATAAAAACGGTGTCTACAAAATCTGCTAAGTAGAGTGAGCAGTAGCTGATCCTCATTACATTGGCTTTGCTTTCAATTTAGACAAGGCACAAATAATGAAATTTTGTTAATTAAATAGTGTGTTGGTTGATTTATTTAACCCCTTGAGGTAAATGGCACACTAAAAGCAGTGAAAGCCATTCTAATGTAACACTATGGAGGTGTGGAAAACTTAGTTTTGCAAGAGAAGAAATGCCTTTAATCGAGAGTTCTAGCCGCTTAACCTGAATATTTTCTTAGACATCTCAGGATTCGATGTTGCACAGTGTGGTCCAGAGCTGTGAGAAACCTTTGTATAATTTTGTATGTTGGTAAATGGACTTAAGACTATGCAAAGATGCAAAATGTTTATTTCCTATACATTTTTGCACATCTGGATTCCAAGATCATTCAACACACACTTTTAAAACACAGAAGGAAAAAAATGTAGGATTAAATTTGGATATAAATTTTTGTTGGAATTTTGGTTCCTTTTAATGCATTTTGGTTGAGCTGAGCTTTTGTGGTAAAGAACAGGCTTAGTACCCATAATTATTGTGGAATGAGTGTGATCTACTCAGAGCACGTGTCTTGGGATAAGCCTCTGAAATACTGTAAAATGACTGCTATTATATATAAGCCTACCTTCCTTTTCAAAAACAGTGTAGAGTTGGACCAAGTGCATGGAATTGGCATTCAAGTGAGATTTACTGATTCATGGGTTACCTTTAGCCCTGGTATGCTTGAGCCAATGATTCACTCTAGTAATGTTATTTTTCAGAGACCTGTTTGAAACTCATCCTGCAGTTGGTACCTGAGCAGTTTTGCATTCCTTCAGCTTTTCATGCAAGTTGCAGTTCTAATAAATCCCCAGCTTCTAACATGTAAAATATTCAGACACATAAAATTCTGCCTTTTTTTTTAAATCAGTAGCCAATTTTTGCATAACCAGTACAAGAAGTGTACAGTCTGATGTGTTTTGCTTTTATAAGAAGAATGCCTCTGATCTGTTTTGATTTGAGGTTTATATTTTACTAATGAGCATTTTATTTACATGCTATGTGGTATTAAATAGATGTGATTATCAGTGTGATCATCAAACCGAAACAAGATTTTCAGAAATATCTAGTAGTATTTGGTTGTCCAACTTCTGAGATAAAGGTTGTTATTTCAAAGCCAATTGAGATCTGTTTCTGAAAATGGGATTGCTGTGGATCCTCAGATGTTCATCATTAGTATTAAATGTTCACTATTAAGAAATAACACATTGTTGAATTCAAATGTGAAAATAGGGAGACTACTTTCTATTGTAATTACTAAATAATCATGTTCTTGATCTTAAGAAATTCTCCTTGAGAAATCATCCTGTAATCACAACTGATGAGGCATGTTGGGTGATGGTGTATTTATGTCTTTAGCAATTAGGTAGTGGCCATAAGATAGCACATAAAACTGCAGGTCATTATCTTGAAATGTAAAATATGTCAAGCCTCTGCCAAGCCTGCAGTTTTCCAGATGTTCAGTATCCTTCATTATTTTATTTAGCAATCGAGACAGCTTTGTTTCACGGGTTGTAGTGGGATATGATGCAAAAAGTGCAGTATCTGTGCTCTCCAACAGCCATTGTGCAAGTTGAATAAATTCTTTAAAATGCCCCCGAAATGCCATACCTCTTGCAGCTGAGGCAGAGCAAGATGCTTGGTGAGCATGCCTCCTTTTGGCTAAAGTAAGATGACTTCTTGCCATGGATGGGCTTCAGGCTTTGTTTTCTGTTATTTTTCTATTGTCAGACATATAGTAATGTTAATGAAGAACTGAAAAGCTTGGAGTAGTATTAGCTAATGTGATTTTGGCAGAGTGAGAAATCACTACTGTTCAGCTGGCAAAGAACATTTTTTCTGCTTCCTTTTGTTTTCCTAGTAAGTCTCACTTTGAGAAACAAACGGAGGTTGCTCTGCAGGAATCAAACAAGCATGCTTCTTAGAGGAGGGACATTAATGCCCTGGTTCAGGCATATGTCACCCACACAGACTGGTGGAGAGTGTCATAGCTGACTTTGTAACATTTATTTGTTTGCCAACACATTTCCTTTTTAAGTATAACAAACAATTCCTAACTTTTTTTCCATATCAAAAATACTATTTCTGCACTTTACTGTAATTCACCATTCCTATGTATTTGGTGTGAACATTTGAGGCTGATTTTTTTGTTGTTGTTGTTTAGTCTTGTTTTACTGATGCATAGATGTTGTTATAAGTGCAGTTATGAGAGAGTTAAGTAAGCTTCACGGTGGATTGCTTTATTGATTCTACAGACTATTCACTCTGCAAAACTGAAAACATTAGTAAGTGTGATGTAGTACCATAAAGATGATTGGTAAACATTTTGAACAGATATCTTTTAACGTGGAAGGTGTTATAAGTCATTCATAGGCCTGTAAGCTACAATAGGGGTAACCCTTTCTCCCTAACATGCCCTTTCTACCCCTCCCTCCCCCAAAAAAACCCAACCAAAAAACAATAATCAACTAAAAAAAAAACCCCACAAACAACAAAAAGCACAGTGACTGATGAGATTAAGGAACTCTGTGGGTTTGGTGTGTGGTTTTTTTGCTGGTGTGGGTTTTTTGGGTTTTTTATTTTCCTCCTGGCTATAAGGGTGACATTTATGGATTATGCCTAATATAGTTAAACGTAGAGGAATGAATAGTGATTACCAGTTAGCTAAAATCAGGGCTTGCTCAAGCTTAAGGGTGCCTTAATTGCAAGAGGACAAGAAGCATGTATTGTCATCTTCATGTCTGAGATAAAAAGGATTTTGTTTGAATTCAAATTAATTAAGGAGAATTGGTTTCGCTTATGTTAGGGAGGAAAGAACCTGACAGAAGCTTCTGTCTGTCCTGTGTTAGAAGCAAAAAGCTCAAGGTGGGATTAGGTGTTGATAAATACAAGGTCTGGGGCTGAACCTATTTGAGGTGTAAGGACTAATGTGGATTTTGTGCAAATAAAATAAAACTTCCAGGAGTCCTGAATGTTGGCACTTGTTGAAATTGCTGTGTTACTGTAGCTGGCCCTCAAGACTGATGTCAGTGGATACAAGGAGATCTGCTCTTCATGTCATGAGTGTTGGAGCTACAGCTTCAGTTCTCACTAGTGAAGTGAAAGTAGATCAATTTGTTTAGGTGGTGCAGAAACAACAACAGCAAAACCCCTTAAATAATTGTTTAGATAATATCGCTCATTTAAGATTGTATTCACTGCTACTAATTAAATTGTAGGTTTAACAAGCTAAGAGGTAAATTTTGGCACCATACTAAACCACAGCAACTATTAATGTAATTAAATTTAGTTATCTGTGTAGATTAGCAGAATGGTGCATTTAGTATAGCGCAAGCATGTAGCTTAAGCTGTGTTGTGTAATGGTGTATAACATAAGAAAAAGCCATCACTTTTTCCCCTGAGCAAAACAGCAGTAAGAAGAGAGGATGCCTCAAAGGTACACTTTGCGGCATTAGAACAGAAATTGCTGATTGATAACAGAGGAAACTTAATACTCTTATTCTGACTTACTGTCTTTGTAGTAAAGCCAAGCTCTTAGAAACAGTTAATTACACTTTCAATAAAAATATTTAGATAACAGCTGTAAGCCTTCATCATTTCTACACATATGTTACAGAACTCCTTTGTTGTTTCAGTAATGTGTAAAGGAAGAAGTTAAGATGAACAAGTAAGAACAGATCTGACACCCTTAAAGTTACTATCAGCAAAATCGCTGGAATGACAAGACAGGTTGTTTGGTCTCAGTCCTCCCCCCGAGTTTAACTGAACATGGTGTGAATTATTGGTGAATTGTTGTGCCTCAGTCAGTATTTCTCTACAGGCTGCACATGCCCCATAGCTTGTGTGCGTAGGTAGTAGCTGAGACATGCTGAAGGGAAAGAAAAAAAATTTTGCTTAGCTACTAATAAAATCTAGTTATTAATCAATTTCGGCGGTGGTACTCTGGTTAGCAGTTCTATGTAAGAATACTTAGGGTTTTTCTTCACTCTCCGAAGGTGGTGGATTGATGAGAATTTTCCATTCCCAGTATTGAAGTCCTTAATAACCTGCTGCTATGTGTGGCCAGCGCATTGTGACAGTCCCTATTGAAACAGGTAGCTGAAGTGAACTAAATATTGTCAGCATCCTGGAGGCATTTTATTGATCCTGGAATCAGACTTTATCTTTACCGCTTCTCAGGTGGCTTCTTAGCTGCTGCATGTTGGTGCTTGCTGTGCTACTGATGTGGTTGGCTTCGGTAGGAAACAGCTGGTGAGGATTACCTTACTCCAGGCTGTCACGCTGGCTTTTACAACTGATTTTTGGCAGGGAGAAGGATTGAGCTATGTTCTGCAGCCGGGGAAGATGCTGACATGGCTAATTCCCATCCTTTTGTGGCTTTACAAACGCGCTGCCAAATGGCTGCAGTTCTGAAGAGCTGCACTGTATACAGAGGAAATGGTTCTCTTCAAGCCTATGGGTTGCTGGGGATTTTAAAGAGGTTTTCCAGGGATCGTAGACTTTTATTGAGCAGTGTTTGAAGACAGGTTCTATTTTGGATATGGTTTAATGTATGTATTTTCATGAGATGTGTTAGCAGCAGATGTTCCTCTGGGAAAATAAACCTGTCCCCTGACAGCTCTTTTCCACCACTTTTTTCTTTAGCTCATGTGTTTGTAATTAGACCTATTCTGTCCCACCAAGAATACTGTTTGGCAGGGCTCTTGTACTGTGTCCTTTATTACCAGTGAAGTAATAGTGCACTGTAAACAACTTCAGGCAAGTTGAAGAGCAGGACAATGCCATCCACATGTGCTGTAGAATGAAAAATCCTGAAGCAGGAATTGGGGGACTTCCATAGGAAGTGACAGTGAATTCTCAACGTGCCTTTTCACATCGCGTATAGTCATGTATTCTCCATGTGGACTGAAAGGTGATGTTTGTACACATGCTGTTGTTGAATTATTCACAATACTTTGAGTCATTTGTCCTTGTCTTCATACATGCTGTAGTTTTCTGGTATTTTAATACAAAACTGAAAAAAAAAATCTGAGATTTAAAAAACTATGTTTTTAGCTGTTAACTCTGTTTAACTTGGTTCCTTTATCTCCTCCTTCAAAACTTATTTTAGATAAATAAATGCAAGGGAAGGTCTTGGCAGGGCTGTTTACTTTGACAACAAATTCAACATCGTTATGTAATAGACTCATTTGTGATAGTGAATTTGAAATATAGAGTTGTGAATATTCACAAGGGAGATGAAGGTTCTGCATATTCTCTGGGGAAGCCCATAACATACCACGTACCTCAGAGTCCAGCCAGAGTAGCTGGGAATTTTAATATTCAAAACTGCAATACCCTGTGTGCAAGGATAATTTATGGAATGGTTCACAAGTAATATTTAATCACGCCTTTCAAAAAATGATTCAACCTGCCTGAAAAGGCAGACAAATATCAATGCAGGTTTTACTTAGACTATGAGTTATTTTTTGACTGGCTGGCCTCATAGGCAAAACAGCACAGAAGATGTCTATATACTAATGCATGGAAAACAAAGCTTGTGAGTGAACCTCTAAGCGTGCAAGCCTGTTTTGTGTGGAAACTTCTAACAGTGTGCAAGCCTGTTTTGTGTGATAGGATAAAAAGAAAGCAAGCAATAGGCGAGATCTGTCATGATCTGCTGTAGCTAGTCTTGATCCAAAATCTTAGTTGACCATTATCCAGTAACATGCCAGGGAAACTATAACTCATTTATTTTAAAGTGTTTTATGGTAAAACTTTCCCTGAATTAGCCTAAGGGGAGGATATTCCACTCTGAGAAATGCTTTTTTGTATTTGATGCCTCTGTGAAATGAAGTCTGTCCTCTTATTCCCCAGCTGCACCAGAATCCTCTGTTATGGAAAACAAAACTGTTGTCCTGTCCTGATCAAACAAGTAACCTCAGCCTTGCCAAAGCAATTTGGGAATGAGGTGGCAGCAGGGTCCAGGAAAAAAGCAATGTGGAGATTTTTCCCTAACTTATCATTTATCTACTAGACTCATTCTTATTTTTTATATCAAGTACTCAAAGGTAATTGATTTGATTTAGAATCAAAATCAGACATTAAAATTAGGCCAACACTCAGGCACCAGTTGCCAAACTAAGTAGTTAACTCAGTGCACCAAAAGTGAGAGCCAGGGAGCTGTTGAAACAGGAGGCAATGTCCAGAGTAGGATACCAGCTCCATTAGTTCATCCAAATTGTGGCGTCTGTTGTGAGTGTGCGAGTGTGAATGATTGGTGCCTGAGGCTGCTGGGTGATGTGCTGCACTGAGGGCAGAGGAAGGAAGGAAGAGAGGAGGGAGTGGGAATGTGGATAGAACAGCAAACCACAAAACCATCTCTTTGATCTCTGGGGGTAAGAAAAGAGCACTTAACAGTGAAAGGATGGGAGCGAGTAAAACTGTCCAGCTGAACTATTTGTAAGCTAAATTGTAGGACCCCAAAGAAGCAAGCATAGTAGTTATGGTTGCATAGTACCATAACCACATTTTAAAAGTATTGAACAAATATATAATAACTAATTGCACATTTTTTTCTATAAACTTCTAAACCACTGTCATGAATAATGTTTCATCCCTTCCTGCTGTGTCATTAGTTACCCAATGCAATGGATTTAGAGAAATTGTAAAAAGCACAGTTGCACAACTAGTTGACTGCATGTTTTCAAAGTCTTGCATAACTTGTATCATGATGTATCATAACCTGTGTTATTTGAAGAAACTCTTATTTTCTTTGATCATTTGGAGCCATTTTTCAGAAAAGTCCCTCACTCATCTCTTTAGATTCTTTTTGGTTACAGAGTGTGTGAGCTGTGCCATGTTTAATGGCACATATGGTGTGTTGAGACTGACATAATTCCAGGGTTGTGCCACCATGTGGTATGTAGAAAGGGAATTAGGGATGAGCGTATAATTTGTTGCCAAAGAAATGAAGTCTGAATTCCTTCCTGAGTGCTATAGTTGGCACTGCTTTAGAGCTCAAAACCAAGAGATAGAACAGTGGATCTTAGAGTGAAGACTGCCCTTTCCCAGGGCTGCACAGAATGTGTCCTCTGGAGGCATCAGAAAGTCCAGGAAAGCTCCATCTGAACTTTGCATTTCTTCATGCACTCTACCCTTTCCCACCTCTCATTTCTTCACTTTTGAAAATGTTCTCCTCTCAGGCAGCTACGTGAAGAGAGTAACATTTATTTTGATCCACTGGGCTTTGATCTGAGATTGGGACTCAGACCTGGAGTCAGGCTGGAGTCAGTTCTTGAACTGCTATGGAACAGGCTGGTATGATGCTGTTCCCTCTCGACCACTCCCCAGAAGCTGGCACAACATAATAATATTTTGGACTGCAACGATTTGATCTTGTCAAACTCATGGGATTTTGATCCCGGCAAGAAGATACCGTAGATGTTAGTGGAGTGGCAGTGTAGATGGGGATGGGAATTGTAAGACTTTGAGAACCTCTTAGTATCTCTCTTTGCTGTTATTTGACTGGCAGCACCGAACTCTCTGACTTTTGAAATTATTAGAATATATTTGTATTTCTAGAGAGAGAAATAACAGTAGTCTCTCTAGATTAGTTTTACGGTGTTTTTTTTTTTATTCAATCAAGATAATGTTAAGTTAAATAATATTATAAAAAGAATCTGTATCAATGTATTCATTCTTCATGTTGTATTGCTGCAGAGGGGTAAAGGAGTTTACCCTTTGCAGCAGTGCAAGACATTGAATCCTTCACAGCTCTATGCAAAAGGTTGCCCTGTGGCATTTCAGCACTACACAGTGCAGTTTGTTGCCATTAAACTATGGGGTTTTGTTCAATGTTCCTGTCTAAATGTGCATCCCTCTTCCTGGAAAATTAAGTGTTTTAAGTTCAAATGGAGGTATGTGTAGACTGCAGACTGGAACGTTCCTTTATGTTTTCTCAGATGGACTTTTCAGACATTTCTCCTTAAGGCACAGGAAATAGCTGATATTCACAGGCTTTTCACCTTTGTTAGGAGTATAGAATTGGGGGGTGGATATTTTTAGTCTTTTTTTTAAGATAGAAAAAAAATCAAATCCCTGTTATAACAATTTATTTTTTGTTATTGCATCCACAAAGTGCATAAGGGTACGTTGTTCTAATGTAATGACTAAAAGGATGTTAGAGCTCTTCAAAGATTTGTCTTGCCAAGCTACCTTGTTGCATCTGTCACTTGGTTCTGCCCTGCCGTTTTGGCACCACGGCTGAAATTCTCCCCATCCTGACACTAGGGGATGCCTGAGACTGCTCTTTGTCCCCTGACACAGCCATCTTGCTGCAAAGTTTCAGACCTTTTCCTTATCTCAAAGGGCAGTCCCAGCTTCCTTTCAACCCACACCTTTCTCACAGTAACAAAGAAACTGATTGCTTTCGGAAAACTGTGGCATCTCTCCATTTCCTTTTTATTAACTTCTTTGTTAGGATTTTTGTTGGCATTGTGCCAAGAAGGTCTGCCTTTTTACAACCACAGATAAACTAGTTTCTTAGATATTTTTTTTTTTTTAGCATAGAAGTGGATTTGCATAGATGTGATTTGTTTTTCTGGTGCTGGTAAGTCTGATGACTTAAAATGGAAACCTTTTTGGTTCTGTTGTTGCCCATTCCTGACTGTCCAAATGTATAAGTGAGGAGACACGGACAAAATTTATTTTTTTTTTTTAATAGGGAGGAAAAAAAAGGAATTTATTAAAGATGTCATTCAACTCTGTAGCTACTAGTTTCTCTTCTATGGCTTTTTCAAAAAATTGCTTATTAGAAAAACAACTGTCACACTGAGGAAAAGAATTAGGGCTATTTCAAGCATATTATTTCACTGTTTCTTGCCAGTGGGAGACTCAGGGAGGGGGTTGGGGGTTTACAGTGGCTAGACAGACCATTAAATTGGTATTAAACACTTTTCCATATGAAGGAAGTCCCCTTCTGCCAAAAATCCAGGAGCAGGGGGATCACTTTCAATGCAAGTACTGCTGGGATGGGGCTAGATAAACTTTGAAAAATTAAGAGGTCACTGGGGTCAGGGTGCAGGCTTCAGAGCCCGTCTGGCTGGCTTCCTTATAGGCTCTTGGAGAGTTGGCACACCAAAGCAGCATGACGTCCTGCATAAACATTTGATCCTCCTGACCAGTTTTTTCCATGGTATTAACTTTCTTAACAGAAAAAAAGTATATAAAATGGACTAAAGCTGTTTTATATCAATTTTCACCATGCGGAACCACAGAAAGATTCCTGTGTTGTGTCCAAAACAAAAGGGAGGGCAAAAGGAGAAAGAGCAGGTTGCCAAACTACTTGTATAGATTCACAAACTGCTCTAGTTCCTAAAATAGCAGCACAGCACAACAGAGGGCTCCTCTGAAGCTATGATAAAATGCACTGCTATTGATTTTTCAGCTGGTTAATCAAATGGAAAAGATAAATAATATAAACCCTACAAATCTGGAAAGATGGAAAGGAACGTTAAGGTATTGCTTTAAAACCCCAAATCAAAGAAATGTTAGAGGGCTGGCTACATTCCCAAAGCAAAGAGAACCTGAATGGAGAAACAGCATCAGGACTGGAAGGTGAGAGAGAGATCCTGGGTTGAACAGGGAGTGCACACTGCATGATGAAGGGCAGAGTTATACCTTCCTGTTGCTTTTCTGTGCCCTTGGCTTTGGGACCACAGGTCAGTCCCATGGCACCTAGTAGGTTCCAGGCCTGCTTAAGCTGCATGTTGTCCTCTGGTCCTTGGGAACCACTGTGTCTTTTGAGACCTCTGTGTGCAGTGCAGCCATGCTTTCTGTTTGGAAACAAAGACGAATAAGGGTAGCAATGTCCTGGCTAAACTAAGTAAGGTGGGAGCTGAAACCTTTCCCCTTCCCAGAAGCCAAAGCCAAGAAGAATTAAGGATTTGGCCCGTAACTTCTATTGTTAAGATCATCTCTTCTGCCTAGCTTGGCTTTCAGTCACTGAAAAACAATGCTTCAACTTCAAAATACTCATCTCAGTTCAGTAAAAACAAACAAGCAGAATTTTTTTGCTGTGCTATTGTAAACTTTCCTCTTTGTATGCTGGAGTTTCATGTACTTATGCTTTAACATAGGGGCTAGATTCTGAAAATGAACTGTTGTTCCTCTTCTGAGCCTGACCATGAGACAGTGCATCATGTTCCCGTATGCAGCACAGCGCAAACTTAGACTGCACTCTGCACGGAAATCCACCAGTGCAGAGATTCGTGCTCAGAGGTAGCTCTGCTAATTTCCTGGGGAATTTTTGTGGTATATCTGCACTAGCAGATGGTATTGTAGTAGCGGAACTTTACTCTGAGAGAATTTGAGCCATTAAATAGTCAGTGAAGTCTCTCAGGAGTCTGTATTGTCATTACAGGATCAAGACAGTTTGTTAAATCTGCTGGTCTGTTGTATTTAAAAAAAAAAAAGAGAAAGGAGTTGCTTTCTGTTTTAAATCTGGAAGTTATTTTTTTCATAAACATAATTCCATTTGCAGAACTGTTTTGCCGTTTCTGTAAAACAACGGTGCCTGCCCTCTTTGCATAAAGCTGTGCAACCTTTTCTGGAAGTCCTCAAGGGCTAGATGCTACAACCCTCTGTCTGTAATGGGACCAAAAAGCAGTTCTGTTCCCATAGCGGCATGATAGTTTGATCATAACATGCATATGCACATGGATGTAATGATACAGGACTGAAAGCCTGCTATGGATTCATTCGTACCTTTCATATGGCTAAAATGCACTTTGGAAGTGATAGGCTCATATTTGGAAGCATATGCGTTCCTGCCACAAGGCTAGAAGAAATTTCATTATGTCTTGGAAATGTTTGGGTTTTATTGCATAAAACATCTAAATCTGGTCATCCGAATGAGGAGGGACATTCCATTCTGTGATGTGACCTGTGGTCAGCTAGTAATAAAGGAAGAGACTAATGACACAGAAGACCAGTGAATGCAGCACATAAGGGGAAAGCAGGATCAAAGGACACGACAAAAGCAAGCAGAAAAGATTTAATATGTTGTACTAAAAGCTGAAAATAACTCAGGGAGATGATAAAATCTACAGTATGTGGGTAAGGGGAGTAAAGCTTAAAGTGCAGAGAAGTGGAGACCACAGAATGACCATAGTCCATTTTTAGTTTAACCACTTACAGGAAGGTGATGAGTCACCTCTTCTAGAGCTCTTTGATTTATTGGTGAGGTGAGTTTCCTGCCATGGAAATGAGAGCCAGCAGAACTGCCAAAGAGGGAGGAAGAGTGTGCACAGACATCTTTGTAAGCTCTGCAAGAGGGAGGAGGAGGCAACCCATTTGGCTGGGGAGAGGAACATGCCAGAGACATAGAAGTTAGAGGGCAAGACTTATGTTAGCCTTCAGAAGGTGAAAAATAAAATATTGTCTGAATTTCAGATACAGAATGGACACAGGTAAATGAAGCATTCCGAATTTAACTTATTTTTTAAGGATCTCTGAGTGCAGAAAATGTCACTCTTGAAACTATATTGCTCTGGTAGGTTACTGGCAGGTCAGCTGTCCAATAAATTAGAGAGCTATGTTAATTTGTTCCACATTGGGCCTGAACTCTACAATTAGGTGAAACAGAATTTTATGGAAACTTTTTCACTGAAGTAAACTCTCAGGTCTTCAGGTCCTGTCACCTGTATGCACTTTCTGGACCTGACATGGGGTCCTGCCAGAGAGCTGGAAAACCTTCTGGTGGAAAGATGTTGAAATGTACATTCTTTTTTTATATGGTTTTGTTTTTAACACAGGTTGGGCTATTTGGTTGGTTGGGGGTTTTTTGGTTTGTTTTTATTAAATTAATATCTTCCCACTTAAAAGTGTTCTCAGAAGTTGTAACTGACAGTGAAGCTCATCAAAAGGTTAAAACACTTCTAACAGAAATGCAGCTGACCAGGCTACATGCATATATCTGCCCACGTTTGCCCCTCTGGGGAAAAGGACTGGTCGCTTAGAGGTGACAGACCTTCTGTCTTAGCTGAAGTGCCTGAGGCTTTGCACCCAAATATTTTTATACGCAGATGTGTGGGTATTGTAACAAATACGGACCGTATTGGGCATTAGCAGTACAACAGGATGAAGATCCGTGTAGAATAGTCTTGAATAACAACACAGCTGTAAATAAGATTGAATGTTCTCCATGTTCACTCATCCACATTGTCGAACATCCTTTCTAACTTCAGAAATTCACAACATCTGAAGCTGGTGTTCACAAAAAAACAACGGAAGACCAGCTTGTAAAAGTTTTTTCAGGCTTGACGGTTTCAAACTGGCACCATGTGTTCAAATACCTCAGTTTCCATGAATCTGGTTTCCATTCTGAGCTTTGCAGATCAGGCCAGCTAAGTTACTGGCCAGGCATTATTCATACTCACTAACATAGATAAAACATTCGTCATCAGCATATTACTATTTGTTATATGGGTTTGTTTAATGAAGTTTCCAATTTCCCCTGCTTCTTCAATAACGCCTCAATTTCTTGCAAGCCTTAATTTGAAACTATTTAAGTTTATATTATTTCAACTTCCAAAGATGATTATTTGGCATTGAGTAAACAACTTTAGCTATGCACTTGCTGACATTCCTCCATAATAACTTTCTGTCCCTACTTTATTGCTTGTGGAATTGCTTTCTAATCCTTTTCATGGGTCTTTTTTTAAATAGCTTTCTTATATAATAGATAATAACATTTGTTATAAAATGAAAGTAAAACCAATTAAATCTGCCTTATTGTACTTACAAAAGATTGATGTGTGTAAAGTCTAACAGCTTATTTGGGGATTTTAATCTAAAAGTGCCCTCCAATAACATTCTCTTGTGTTCTGGGAACTAACCGTAATAGAGAAGCCACTGCCTGCAGAGATGCTGAACTAAATTAAAGCATTGTGTGCTGGTATTCTAGCATCTGCCTCATACGTTAATCTCTGGAAAATGCTTGAAAATACCCTAAAGTAGCAGCCATTTCTTTGTTTAAGTTTGAAAGCTTTTTGTATCTGTTCTCATTAATGCTGTAGTGCGGAAGATTCACTGTTCAGTAAATGAATTGAACAGAAGCTTCTGCAAACCAAGAACAGATTGCAGTTTTCCCATTTCTGTCTCTGTTTTATTTTTGTTGTTTGTAAAGGGTTTAAATTTGAGCTCTAGGGACCTAGGTTTTACTGTGCTTGCTTCAACATATGTGTTCCCTGCTAGGAAGAAGCAAAATAGTTGGACCTAAATGAATACTGCAAAAAATGTAAATATTATGCTGTCTGAATGATTGAGGATTTCTTACCCTACCTTAGTCTTTCTCTTGAGTTATATTTGCATGTATGAGAGTTTAAGCATACAGTTTCTTTGATAGGTAGATTCTGAAAATGCTTCATCTGAATTGTAAAATCTCTCATTTTTCCTTCTCCTTTATAACACTTTCATTCATCCAGCCCTGGATCAGAAACAATACCATGTGATTTACAATTGTATATGACATAAATAGTTGAAGCTGTAAAAGCAGCATGTAGTAAACAAACAGACTGTAGGCAGTAATATATTTGAATACAGGATTTTTATGCATGAATAATCCATGAGTTTATAAAAATCAGTCTGTTTATAGATAATTTAGGAATAGAAGAATGCTTTAATTCATGAAATAACTCATCTTCTCCAGCTTAAAAAACAATTCCATGAAATGCAGGAAAAAAATAGTTGTGACATTCAGATTTGCTAAACTTAGCTGTTGCTATTTCAGAAAATAAAGTATGCATTCATTAGGACAAGGCTTGCAAATCGAGTATATATCTCAAAGTGCACTCCCCTAGGCACTGATCTCTGCAGTGGTACCTAAGCTATAGGTGAACATCCTTGAACATCCTCCTGCAGTTGCAGCTCTGCTGGTTGAAAGGGTTATTGCTTCCAGCTGCTTGTCTCTTTCCCTTGCCTGGACATTATCCCCCTTTTATAACTGCTGGAGGAGCTCCTCATGCAGACACTCCTCAATCCATTTCAGACAAAGTGAATGGATGGCAAAAACGTGTTATTTAAATTGTTTAGGAAGTTATGAGTGTGAGCAGTTTTGCTAGCAGATCTGAAGGGACAGTTAGGGCTGGAGTAACAATGAGTGTCCATCACCTTGCTCTGGCTCTGACCCAGTGAAGAAGTTAAGTATTGTCATACCAAGTAAATCATCAGTAAGAGGAGAAATGGCAGGATGTGTATCCTGGCACACAGTATAGCCCTGCTTAGAGATGCCCTTAGAGTGTCTGGGCAAACAGTGCAGAGTGTAGGAACGCCTTCTATTATACAAGAGGGGCCAACATCTATTTGTCAGTCTAGCCTGAAAGAATGTAAGTGTTTCAGAAATAATGATTATGACATTTCTGAGACTTTTTCTTCAGCCAAAGGTATCTGTTGAATTTTAACTAAATTATATCTATGGTTTATGACAGATTTTAAAAAGATTTTTATAGCTAAGAAACTAATTTCCTTCTCCAACCAAAAAAAAACCACGAAAAAAACAACTCCCTTCCCATCTGAGCACTTTTCTGCTTCTGATGCAATTTTCTTTAGTGGTATATAACAAGCTCTATCTGCCTTTCACCTTAGGTCTCATGTACTTAAAAACAATACTTGCGAAGGAGCTCTATTAGGATAAATTAATATCTTAGAGTGCTTGCAATAAAAAATGTCCTTTACTAGTTTTAAGTAGGAATAGTAAAAGCTAGCTTTAAAATGCTTACAAATGAAACAATTTGAAATGGGAAATCAGAAAAGGACTGCGAAAAGAAAATAATGAGGGAGTAGGAGAAGTGTGGTAGTGTTTCAAACTGAGGCTCCTTATCTGTATTTAATTAAGAGCTAATAAAGTAGGATTTAAATGTACATAAACTAGACACAGTAGAAACTTGTTAATTTGAACTCTAATAATTTGCAGATTTTATAATTCATGAAAAGGAAAAAAAATTAGAAGCTTCCTTCAGCCTCCCAGTAATGGTTTAAACCAGAGGCAATAGTGAAATAGCCTATTATTAGCACTTAGTTTCTTTGGCAAACATACTGGAAAGGAGTGGCTAGAGCCACTGTGTTATAAGGGATTAAATACTGGATCACTTATTAATGCACCTTAAACATACTTCATTTTATCTTTGCATTCCTACTCTTTCAGACAGCACCCAGTGTAAGTCCTTAAGATTTTCACTGATTTGGAGTTGCTCATAAATAAACACTTATGCCAGGTCACAAATGCAGTGATTTGCACTAACTCTCAGACATAAAATGACAAATGGCCACTTTTAATGTTATTCTCATCTTGTGTGCAAATATTTCAGCTTTCCTAGGTGAGAGAGTTTATACAGAGTCTAAGAAATATATTAGTAAAACAGAGAAATTCCAAGCATACTTCATACATTTAATTCATTAATTTTGTAATTAGATTGCAATGTTAATTATATTTTTAATTCTAAACTAGTGTTTACTTTAACGAATTATGAATCAGTGCCCATTTTTAATATTTTCCTTCAAATTCCAGTTGTGTGAATTGACCTTGATGCGTTGCACCACCAGCTCCACACTTAAATCGGAAAAAAAACCCAAGAAAATGGCAATGTGAATGATGAAGATGTTCCAGTCTGCTTTAATCCTGACTCCAGTTACCTGGAAACTGTCTACCCAGTTATATGTAAAAACTTGAAGGATTGGTCCATTTCATCATCTGCCAGGTAAGTACAGCTCTTGCTATCTTCAGCAGGGAGTTATCCATGTAGAGCTCTGGGCAGAGTAGGACCCGTTTGTATTGGTTCTTCTCCTGTGGTGGATTTGCTTAATCAAACATGCTTGTCTGCAGCTTTCATTTTGCAGCTAGAAGGCTTGTAGCAAGGTAGAGGAGCTGGCATTTGCATTGTGATTCCAATTAAGGTGAAATTAGCATGAACTTATATTCAGTAGCTGATGTTTAATGTATGTTAGATGAACTGGTACTTTCATAAACTGACTCTGAGGATTTTTATGACATTTCTTGTCTGCATCCTACAACGTGATTAAACTGCAGTAGCACCATGTGGTTAATAAAGTTAGTTCTATCTTGTGCTGTACCTTTCTGGCATAGAGAACCAACCAGATCGGCTTTTAAGGCAAAACTTGTTTAAAAAACAAACAAATAAAGCCCTCAAAACCTGAAACCCAACACACAATGAAACACACACAAAAGTGTTCCCTGGGAAAACTGGAACATCTGTCCTAACTATTGTGGTAAATAGCAAGGATCAGAATAATTGTCAATGCCATAGGAAATTATTATTTTGCTTTATTTTAATCTATTCTGTATTTTCATTGAAGCAAGGGGTCTCTTGAAAATAGCACACATTAGAAATACTTAGAAAATGCTTGCATTGCAACTTCTTGGCAAAACCAGCCAACCAATAAACATGAAGTATTTCAGCCATGCCATGTGTTGCAGGGGTTGGCCAAGTCCAGGTCCTTCACAAAAGGATCTAATTTTTACCATCAGTCTTTCTAGGAAATGCGGGTTACTACAGCTCTGTTACACCTGCAGAATGAGAGTCTAGCAAGAAATCAATAGGCCCTAGTGAATTAAATGCTTACCTATCAGATGGTCTGTGTTTCTAAAAACATATCTCATGTTACGTGTTTGCCAAGGCTCATTTAAGCAGAAACTGGTTTGCTTGTTTTGTAGGAGCATTTTTCCCCCAAATACAAGGAGATCAGTTCATCTTGTCGAGAAGTTTTCTTCTGCTACTTCTACTGTAAGCAGTAGTGTTTCTCTTCACTGTCCTCTTTGCCTTTTCCTCCCGTGGCCTGCAAGGAAGCCTGCTCAGGCTGAGAGACAGCAGGAATCTGTTAGCAATGGAGAGATGCCCCAATAATAGCAATAATAGCACAAGCAGTGTGTTAGAAATTTACTGCTACGTTTCCTGGACAAAAGGAGATGAGCAATAAGACAAAAATGTTATCCTGGCAAGAATATGCTCAAGGATGGAATTATTAACAATGTTAGAAGAAAAGAACAGGTATGGAAACATGAAATTAGATGAAACTAAGTATGCAAACCTGTTCCTTATGTTGGTAACGATTAGTGTTTTTTAAAGCAAATACGATGGGGCAGCACCAACTCCATTTCATTTAAAGGCCAATCCTAGTGGCAAAAAAGGTGCCGTCATTTTCCAAAAAAATCGTCTCCCACAGATTGGCACTGAAAAGTTGTGGGGCCTCTGCTGTCCCACCGTGTTTGTGTCTCCTGGAAGTTCAGCCTTCCACAATTACATGGGGACGTGTGCCGCTGCTGAGAGCACTGTCTGTGCAGGGGCAAACCATGCCATGAAGGCAGCGGTTTTCTAGCCATCCCCTTTTGATGAAGGCAGGAGCCACCTTCATGCTTTAGTGTTAGAGCAAGGCTGACATGGTAATTTATCTTTTATGTGTTTTACTAGTGACTTGTTCAGCTAATATTTGTTTATTGCAAGTTACAATTGAGCTAGTGTTTATTTGAAAAAATGTTTTGAATTCCTTGTAGGAGTCCAGATATTTTTCAGTCTATTTTTTTAAACATTCTTAGATTGTATTGCCTCACTAGTAAATATTAGTAATTTAAGATTTATGGATTTTGTTCCTTTTCATATAAATGTTTCCCCAAGAATTGAGCTTGAAATAAATTACTTCATGTTGTTGCCCATTGCTGCATTCACGGATAAATTAAAGTGCCTGGTTCCCTGTCACTGATTTTTCAAATGTTAGTAATTAAAATTGCAGAAGAGTTTTTAATGCCAAAGATTAAACAGATGTTGTTGGACACATTAGCTTTAGACACAGATTTGGCAGGTAAAATTTAAAGTAAGAATGGCTGTTTCTATAGTCTTTCTTTTTAATTTTAGATTTACTGGCCTTTCAGGTGTGCTTAAAAGCAAGATGAAATTTGAAAGTGTTTGCCACTATTTATTGACATGTATCCCTCAAACAGAAACAGTGAGATGAGAAACTCCTTATCTGGAGAGATGTGTGTAATGGCTGATATTAAAAACTGTTTACCCATCCTCTGTGATTATAACCTGAGAGCTGTGACTAAGTTCATTATAGCAGCTGAAATTACTCTTTTCCTGCTATAACCTGACTATTTTGGGTTTTTATCTGTACTACCTCTAAAGTTCATTCCTTATGCTGGTGAGTGTCTTCGTATGGTCCTGAAACTCACTGTCGTCCTGCACATATCCCCTTGCTTCTCTTATGTTGCTACCTTGTGAGTGATTTTTCATAATTACAGCACATTTTTGTGAAGATACATCGCCTCTTCTGTCCTGCCAGACACAGTCCTCAGAGTCTCAGTAGCTGGAGGGCAGCCAGACAAAATTTTGCAGCTGCTCTGTGAAAATCCCAGTGTCTGAGACCTCAGCGATATTAGGACTCTCAGACTTATCCAGATGTCAAGAATTCTTACAGGGCCCATCCTGAGCTTCGAAATGTTAACAAATTCCTGTGGATAATAGGTGCACCCTGTCTAAAGAACATGCCTGTGCTGTACTACTTTAATATCTATGCTATCTCCAGTCCAGACTCCCTAACATATACAAGTTTAGATGGAAAAAAAAGTGCTATAATCCATTTTATACTCCAGTAAATACAGGCCAAGCCTCATCCTGATGATTAAAAGCTGCTCTAATATATTTCTAGCTGTTTGAGATACAATTCACGTACTGAAGTGTTGACTCTTGCCACACCATCCTCTATGCCAGACAAGGACTAGTGAATTGCTGATCTAATACATGACATGTCATGCAATAGTTTCTCCATCCTTGGGGAGTTCTCCTAGAAGAGTTAAAGCTTGTCTGAAAACTGTTTTGCACTGTTGGAACAGTCTAAAGAAGCTTCCTCCCGTCAGTGAGTTGAGCCCGTTGTGTCTAACTGTTTGCAGTCCTGTCTCAGAACTGCATGAATTCACACCTGAGCCTTAACTTGACAAAGCACATTCAAGTGAGGTCCTTTCACTTCATGTCTTTTGCTTTTCCACCCAATTTAGTCTGCCAGCGTATGTACCAACGCTGAGTGCTCTGTGCAGGGTTGTCCTCCAGTCAGCATCCAAGTCTCTGAGGGATCTCACAGGCAAACGATATACATTTCTTCCCAGAAATTTTCTAATATGACTAAGAATGGTGTCCTAAAAATACCACCATCTTTCTGCTTTTTGTATATGTGTATGGATTGCGCTTCATTTTCAGAAAGTCTCCTGGGGGGCTCAGGAGGAGTTTTGTTGGGGACTGTGGTGTCAGTTGCCCAAGCTCAGTCCTTGCTGTCAGGTAGCAGGGCAACAGTTCCAGCTGATGCCAGGGGAAGGAGGGAGGCTGCTGTCCAGGAGGAAATAACACTATTTAGTAGGACGCCCCACCTCAAACTTCCTCAGCGACTGGAGAATTTTATTCTCTGAGCTCTCTGATGTGGTCCTTGAGTGTGTTTGGTTTTGTTTTTTTTTAACTGAATACACATTTAATTTTCCTTTGAACTGTCTGGTGCATTTAGCAGTTGGACACAGCTTTCTTTCATTCCACCAGTTCCAATCAAAGATGGCATCCATCTTGTCTTCCATGTCTTATTATCTTCACAGTAATTTCATATAACTTTTGAAACTAAGCACTATGCTCATAGCTTTACTTTTGCCTGTTCAGAAAATTGTCTAGATAACAAGAAATAAAATAATAATAATCTCATTGTGTTTGTGAGAACATTTGCTTTCTTAAACCATTTGAAGCTAATTGTATCAGGCTATTTCTCCAGCAGGTTTCTGATCTCATCTTTTATTAGAGTCTCTCTGACCTCACTTGACAAAAAAGGTCAGACATACTAGTTCCCTAGCTGCATTTTTACCAAGTGGCACCCATTTTGGGACTTCTTTCCTGATCAGAGCACTGCTTTTCTTCCAGGTGCAAGACTGCTGTTTAAGGAAGGGTTTAAGGTGGAAATCGGTCCATCTCTGGAGTTCAGCTTTTCTTACTGTTAGTATGTGGGCATGGTTTGCTCTGGGTGATTTGCTGTTGCCTTTAGTTTTCCCCTTTCCCCTCCTCTAAGTGCGTAGCCTGATCACCCACTATTAAAATATCTGCCTGGTCTCTTTATTCTACATGGAAGGTAAGACATGTCTTAGCCTCTCAGTTTTGTGCCACTTCTTGAAATCATTGCAGAATCCAAACCTTGGGTGATGGTGGTCTCTGGATGCTTATTTCACTAACTGGGAGTGGTTCAAAGTCCCCTTCTCCCTGCCACGTTAGCAAGTTGGGGGCTCTCTATCCTCAAATCCTACTGCTTTCTGTAGGATGGGCATTTTTCACTTTCTTCAATTAAGTTTTCTGCTGGCTTGATGATCATTGCAGAAGAGCTACAGGAGTGCCTCAAGGGTGAGTGTCTTAGTAGCCTAGGTGTTGAGGTTTTCTTGCAGGTCATGGAAAACTGGAAGAGTTGGACTTTACATTTTTCAATAACATTTTATTTTTGTCCCAAAAGTAGGGGTTTGTTTTCCTTGCTGGGTCAAAGCAGGTCTCTGAAGTAAGTGTGTTGTGTCTGTCTTCAGTTGAGATATGGCTCTTGGAAATAGGAGCTTCTCCATGCTTTACTACCACTGTCATCTGAGATGTGTCCGTGTCTAACCAGAAATGTTAGTATCTGTTTGCTTCTCCAGCTTAATTTCTGACAAGTCTGGAAGGTAACCCCTTTCTTGTTGAGAATTTAGGTTGTCATATCATTTCTTAGAATAAAACAGCATATGGAACTATGTGAGTCAAAGTTCCAATAGCATTTCAGTTTCTTCTCCAGGCAGATACAGTTCTATTTTAGGAATCACTCATCTGTCCATCCCTGTTGATATTGAGACATAATATTCATTTGTCATCTCTATAAAGTCTGTCTGTTTTGTCAGTAAAACATGCATGCAGCTGCTCCTTGAGCCTCATCTGATTCTTGAGTCCATCCATCCTGGAAATGTGTGTTAGTGTGTCACTGTTGTTGAACACTACTTTCCTTTTTTACAGTGTGTGCCTCCCCATATTTATCATTCATATTGTCTTGGGTTAACTCTGTATCCTTACCATCACCTTTCTGCCCTTTTCAGTCTTTTTACTTGCTAGTTATGCCCTGTTCTGGCTTACTTTATTCCTTTTCCTGCTGCTGCCGTATTTATTGATGAATAGCTCATTTCACCCCAGGCCACATAATCACTGATCCTCTTCTTCCCTTGCTGAGAACTTGAAAAACATACTTGCAGAAATATTTAATGATGGGCCATTTTGTGCCAAATTATAGTCACAAATACCATCATGTTTAATAAGGTGCACATCTAATGTTTCATATAGCAATTTGAAAATTTATGTCCCTACTTTTGCTTCTCATTTAGGTCACAAATTGTTCCTGATTGTATTATGGTTTCTGTTGCATCAGTGCTGTTTTTCATTTTATCCCACCTTTCTTTTTAACAGCTCATATCCTCTCTCTTGCAGGTAACCCAATAAATGGTTCTACTACGTGTAATTCAGTGGCAAAATCCTTGCTGCCTCCACTGGTCACAGGATCAATCCCTGCAGTTCTCTTTGAGGTCATGATGATGAAGAACCGTGTGTGTTGTAGGACATCATGGGTGGGGTATGGGCATGTTTGCAGTTTCTGGAAATACTGCCAAGGCAATTGTCAAATGCCAAATGTTACTAAATATTGCATTTCTGTGGGTTCAGAAAATCAAAACATCCACCTTCCCCAAGCCTTCCAATGTGAGTTAGTTACAGAAATCACATCGATGCCTCCTTTTTAAGGCATGGTGTAAAAATACAACCAGAGCAAAAGTAGCTCAAGACTGCAGAGAGTTCCACAACGCATTTATCTTCTTCTTTGCATTTTTCTTGTAGATAAAAACGTAGAATTGTAATTGTTTCTTGTAGAATTTATTATTATTATTATTGTTATTATCCTTTGTCAAATCTATGTGGTCTTCTTATCTCAACTCTAGTTTTTAACCTCTTAGGGATTCCCTGTTTCTATGTATTTCACTGCTTAACTTCTTAATCATGCCAACAGATGGTTAAAGTATGTTTTATTTTTTTATATGACGAGAATCAATGTTTTCTCTGTGAATACTACACTGAGAAAATGCTTTTATTCTTTTTATTAAAAAGCTAAGTGAAAAAAAATCTGTTCTAAATTAGGTGATGATGAATATTATTGCATGCTGTTGTTGATTGAATGAAAGATGTGACCAAAGTTTTAAAACATGACAGTCTGCTTCTGGATTTTGTGCTGGTTTTGGTAGCATGTTTGGGTTCACATAATATAGCTAACATAAGATATATAATTTTGTGTCTTGAATGTAACATTGGTTCTGAAGAATAACATTCAAACTTTGCTTGCCTTTAGGTGTCAGTTAGGAACTGCTTTTAACTGATAACTGACTGATGAAAGGAGGGGAGATCTATTGGATTTTGCAAAACTTATTTTCTTTCTACTGTAGGTTTGTGTCTTAGTTTCTAGAGAGGCAGTGAGCAAAGTAACCCCCTAAATGAGAGGACGGCTTTTGTTTCCAAGTTCAGTGCTGTTTGGCTCCAACATCTTTCCCTGTCTTTCTCTCTTCTCTTTCCCAACCACCTTTGTCTCCTCATCTCACAAACTGCACAAAACCACACCTTTCCTATTGTGTGTACTGATGGAGCATGGGGATGGCTTTTATTTTGTGATCATCCACAGCTCCTGACAGATGAATACAGAGGAAAAAGGAGACAAATTACATGGGAACCTTGGTTTAGTTGAAGCCCAAGGATGCTGTAAGTTAGAGGGAGACATAGGAAGCAAGAAGACGGAAGATAGTGGGATCAGATGAGTGGCCCTGTGATCTCAATCTTGAGGTGGTTGCCAGCAGCTTGAAGGGTCTGGATGTTTATGAATACCTTAAAAGAAGTATCTGGCTAAAGAGTTCTGCTCCTATGTAAACCTTCAGCTTTGTGTGGCTCTCCATCCCCCTAAACTCTTGAGAGGAGGTTTCAAGTACTTTCAGTTTCATCCTCCTGAAGCAGAGGATGAAGTATTACTATTGTCACTTAGAACTACCTAGAAAAAATTTTTGTGGCAGTGTTGTGACATTTCAATGTCTGTGAAACAATGTGAGTAGGAGAACTTTCCTTTACTACTGTATTTCCATGCCCTGCCTTAGCTGTTGTCCATTACTTACGCTGTTTTCTTTCAGTATTAGTTTAAAAACCATTGGACAGAATGCCAAGGTTACTGATTGCCCTCACCACTCTGAAGGCCAAGAAGGTAAAACAATTCTCATTATTTGTTTTCCCAATTTTTTAACTCTTTTTTTTATTGTATTGTTTTTTTCAATAAGATTCTGAACTTTACTCCTGAGAGCAAAGCAAGAAATAAAATTGTTCAGTAACAGATGTAATGGGGATGGAATCTACTTCAGGAATAGAAAAATTATCCTGTGTTTCACAATATCTTTGTGTGATTTCACTGTGTAATCAGGAGTTCTTGTTCGTCAAGTAACACATTGTCATCTCAAATTTTCTTTCCTATTGCTTGCATCCACAAATGAGAACTCATGGCATGTGTATAGGTGTAACACGCTTAGATAACAAGCTCTCATAGTTCTGGAAGATCTGTGTTTGAGTTGTAATGGTAGGCCTTGTAATGCTGGAATCTCAAAGACTAAATTATGGGATTGCTTGTAATTCTTCAATATACGAGACAAACTAATTTCAGTGATCAATGATGTCTCTGACATCCTGAGAAAAAAGTAAAAGTTCTCTGTATTCGTGATCAGTTGGATACTGTAATGTGTTAGAAAATGTTGCTGCATATGCTATATTGCATACAGCTATGTCACACATTGTTTCTGTTTGTCATTAAAATGTACAGCCTCTAAGGATCCTTAATACATAGACAGTTGAGTGGATTGCCTTATTCAGTTGATAGCATGTATTATGTTGTTGCTTATTTATGAATGTTAATTTAAGGACTGTTGGTCTGATTGCCTTCAACAGTTCTTTTTGTCAAGTCAATGAAAGCTTTTGAGATTTGGTTGCTTTATTTGTATGTCATGACCTAATTCTTCATATACAATAAAAAATAATCAACTGCATGTAGACAGTACAGCAGTAATACAGTATATGTAATATGTATGGTAGACTTACAAATTTAAATGCTCAAAAATGAGTAATGGTTCTCATGGTTGCAGTAAGGTCAAGCACTTGGGGTAGGAAGCATCAAGATTAAAATTCCTACATTCAGGAAGGCATCTTCTAGGATTTTCAGAACAGTCTAACCAGGTAAATTGTCTTAGCTTAAGTTGAAATGTATCATAAATAAGGGCTAAGCCACTCTGTAGTTTTGAAAATCCAAACAGGTACTGATCTGTATTTTTGGATATCTGTATACTTTCAAAAGTAACTATGGTAGGTGGGAAGCCTATATTTAACTGGAAGTCAGTGAGATTTAGCCATTAGTGATTTTGTATTAATATTAAGTACTATATAGATATGAAAAAAAAATAATAATCATTCTGAAGTACCAGGCCACTTTTCGGAAAAACGTGCTTTGTTAGATATTTAGGGGATATTCCCTAGAACCCAAACCTGAAAAAAGCTAATTGGATTGACTCAAAGTATATAAAGTTTTAAGTTCTTCACAGAAGTGAGGCGCATTAATGCAAAACTATCAGGCATATGAAGTTCTTAAGAAGATAAAAAAACAGGTGTTTTTTTGCTTTTGAATGATTAATCTAAATCCAAATTATTTTTTTTCCAGGCTAAGCATGAATTTCTCTCTTTTGCAGTACCAAGCCAAGTCTTTACTCTTTGAAGATATCAATAAAACCACCTCAAAGTACCTCTGCCTCACACAATGTTATTTTCAGGAATTGCTTAAAGGTAAACAGTAATAAAACTTGGTGTTATAAGGTGAGTAATTAAGAAATGAGAAAAGATGAATTAATGTGCTGTCCATGAAATTATCATTCTGATAATTGTTTTCTTTGTAATTATATCTAGTTTAATTTGACACTAATACTTAGAAGCTGTGGCTTTTTAAACTGTCCTTTGTTTTGGGGAAAACTCTAATTTGTTTGGCAAGATTCATTTGCATCTATGCTTTTCTAGGGATTTTTTGCTAAACTTCGCATGAGCCACTGACTTGTGCAATTAGATACATCAACATGGAAGGTAACATACTCCGTTTCAAAAGGAAGAATGGAGGACCAAGTTGAATGTGCACTGTTACAAAATTAATGGTTGCACAATGTACCTCACTGCATTGTTATTGTAGTCTCAGCAACATTTGAGCTGTTCAGAATCCTTTGGAATGTAGATCAGTTCTGAGGTATGAAGGGGGATAACTACTCCCTATTGATGGGCCTTTAAAAAGATATGCATGTACTGCCACCTCCATGATCTGAAGATTAAAGACCTCAAATATGGAGAAATAGAGACTGTTGAGTCTCCTGTGCCAAAATTCCCTTTTTCTCCCACTAGTGTGCTTTACTGCATATATTAACGTGTGAAAAATCTGATAATGAAAGATATTCCTCATGTTACTACGATTTCAAGTCTTGTGCCAGGTAATTCCTAGCCAATGAGTTATGTGACTCCTTTGTTCCAAGGAGCAACTTCTAGTTAGTTGGAGGGAGAAAAACCTCAGTCTTAATGCTGTATTTTCCATCTAATAGAAGTATTTCTGAATCTCAACTGTTGCTGGAATTAAAATTCTAATCAACTTTCACTTCGATTCACGGTATTGAGGAAAAAATACTTCAAGCAATTTAGGCAGTATAATCTTTTTCCTAGAACGTTGTACAGTCATAGGAATGCCAGGAATTTGTTGAACTTAAATAAATGCAATCACATATTAAACTTTTTAATGGTAATTTCAGGAAACAGCTTTATACGGTTTTGCTCTCCTTATTCTTTTATTTTTATACACGTGTTGACAACAGTGGATGCTGAGGTACTACAGCAACAGAGGTCTAGAGGGAAACACAGAAATAGTCTCATTTAGATTTCAAATGACCATTCAAGTTTTTAACTTTATCATGTTTTTCCTTCAATTATAAGTCTACACTCTGACATCTACATCTTTGAAATTGTATCGTGGAAGTGATTTTAAAATGCAGTCCTTTATGGCAAAACAGTACCATAAATCACAAAATACTGAGCTTGGTATATGCCAAAATGCTGTATCTCTAGCATTAGGAAAGCTCTGTGAGAGGAATTGTGTTCATATTTTGCAGGTTTCTAAATATCAGAAATTAGTTTGTTCCAGAATTTAGTAGGATAAAAGTATTAGAAAAGTTTTTCAGTTGAAAAATTGAGATGTTGGTTAGCTAGTGTCCTGTCGACAAGGGTTCTTACATGGATTTCTGCTGCACAGGTAGGTGGCTTAAGCATCCTGCCTACTAGCTGATGGAGTCTGATCCTGGCTTTCTACATTTCTGCTAGGACGTTCCACTCCGTTAATATCAATTCACTCAGTAATATAGCCTTGGTTTCCCACATCCAAGGTGACTGCACTAACTCCTGGTTTATGTATTTAGACCGACTTTTGAATATTGCTTATTTGTGCAAAGGGGACCGTTCCAGTAGAAAACATTGTGCAAGTTTCAACCAAAAGAATCTGAAACCAGCAAAGGAGTTGTTCACATTTAGACCAAATCTCTACTAGACTTTGTGCTGAAACTAATATTGTAATGAAAATCTCTGGGCTGGACCTGGGAATTTCCTTTCAGAATTTATAGACTATGCAAAAAATCTTGGTCGACTTTACCAGTGAGAACAAAACGTAATGTCAAATGACAAGTAGAAATAGAGCATTTTTTAATGCATTACATTTAATGATTGCTTTATGAGTTATTGCCAACAAAACAGATGAACATGTTTGAAAACTGAAAACCTGAAAAGGTTGATTTGCCTGGGATGAGAGGCTGCAGCCTTCAGAAGTCACCAGTCCTGGAAACAAAGACAATGATCCTTCTATTGCTGGATATTTTTTCCCATCTGTATACTTGGGGAAATGATAATTTTCAGAACAAATTTACAATTTAAAACTGGAAATTATAGTGTTTCTAATCAAACACTTAAAAATTTGCCATAGAGAATTCTATTGTACTTAAATTCATATAGTTATATCCATAAATGTTAAGCTAATATTGCTTAGTTATAGAAAGCTAATGAATACAATCAATCCACTCACTGGAAAATGTAAAGGAAAGATGTTCTACTAGCTTATGTGACTTTCAAGTGTTTTCACTAGTCCCTTTAAGAGCCATCCCTCTTTCTGTATATGTATAAAATGTGATTTTTTCCTTATATACAATTTGGTTTTGGTAAAGGTTGTTTTCACGCTAATGTCATTTTAAAACATCTTTGTTTTCTAGAACTTCCTAAAAAAAGCTGATTTTTACATCATTGCTGTTTACATTCATATGGCAAAAACATTTAAAAATTATCGACAGAAAGTGGAACACAACCCACTGGATTTTGTTGCACTGTTCAAAAAGCCTTGCTGCAGTTTTGGCCTCTTGTGTAGTGGATCTGTAGCACAGCAAGAGAAGAAAACACTAAGTAATATCTTTGTTAGATCTTTTTCACATAATCTTGTACACGGGATGCAGTTGATGAGTGTGATGAATGCACAGCCACCCTTGTTTGCACAATGAAGCTTTTTATATTGTACAATTTATAGTTCTGTTGATGCAGTTCATTGCAGCTATTTTGCCCCACCAAACTAATATTTGGGTTCAAATGTTCACTCTGATGTCAAGGTCTGATATTTTTACCTCTCCCTTTCTCTTAATTTTATTGATTTTTCTAAGCCAAGCATTCCATAAATTAGTTGTAGTAAGAAGGCTTATTGTGGAATGTGATATAATTGGCAACTGATTGTTGATGTAGGAGATTTATGTTGGCCTTATAGTAATAGTTTCTTATAATTGGAAACATATGTAATTTCTAGTGTCTAGACTTGGGAACTTTCCCAGGAAGGAGTTCCAGGTGGTTATCTAAGCATAATAGGCCAAATGGCTACCACTTAAAGGCTGCAGACATGGGAAATATGTAAATGTTGCTCACAAATGTAATTTTTTCATAAATTTAAGTTTATAAATTGCAACATATCCATTTACATCTAATGGTTTGACCAGCTGATTTGTTTTATATATTCATGTAGAGTCAACGTTAAAAACTTGAAATTTGCTTTCCCTTGATTGCGCCCTAACTGAAAACATGTGAAATACAGACATGGGAAGTTCTTGGTGTGTCTGGATGTCAAGAAGGTTTTAATTATGTCATATGCCTAATTTAGTTGCACTAATGTACGAATGCTTACCTTGAAATAGCAAATAGTTACATATTCATATTTATTAAATTCTGGGAAATTTGCTTTTGTATAGCTAGGGTTCATGGTACCTTGAGTTTCATCTTCATTTGCTAATAGACTAATTTCTGGAAGGACCTCAGAAAGGAAACGTGTCTGGAAGTTGTACAGCCTACAAAAGCATCTGGAGATCTGATATTGTCCCGATCTCAGTTTGCCTTGAACATACTCTGCACGTTAAAGCATCCCTGGAGAAGGAAAGCACAGTTGGCTGTCCCAGCGTGAATACTCTGCAAATATTGTTCTGGGACCTGCACAGCCGGTGACTCACAATGAATATTTTCAGCTCTGATTCTGACTGTACAATAGGAAATACAAAAGAAAATCAGTAATTTGCTGGGGCCTAACATGGTGTGACTTGATCATTGTGGCTTACACAGAAGAGCTGCAGTAGGAAACGTGAAAAGTCCTCTCAATTCAGTTTTCATGTGCCAGATGGTTGTTTCTTGTTCTTGTATTTTTTTAATCCTACCTGTTAAGATAGCAAAGAATGACATACGTTATCTGGTTCCGCAGCCAAGTGTGTGGTCCAAATTATTTTCACAGAATGCCTGACAAAGTCTGCCTGCTTGCTTGCCTGCCTCAATCATTTTTCTCAACTAATTAGAAAAGTCTGCCAAGCATTGTTGGGCTAAGTCACTAATTATTCTCAAACAAATGTTTCAATTTTGCACAAGTTAGAAAGTGTCTCTGTTTTAAATGACTACATGCCAAGATGCCAGAGCAGTCAGACCGGTTTCGTTTATCAATATGTAGAGAAGTCTCAGAGGACCAAAGAGGTAAAACCATTTAAAAGCAAATGACTGTCTGGAGTCTTAGGTGCTCTTTTAGGAAATAATGCTGTAATACCTCCTGTTGTATATGCTAGGTTTTAATGAGACGTAGAGGGTCTATTTTCCTTCTGGAAATGTTATTTCTTGTGATATTCCTGACTGTGCTGGTCCTCAGATTCTCTTGGTTTTGGCAATGATTTAAAGGAAGTTTTGTTATTAGTCACACAAGACTGGCCTATCTAATCCTTTCTCAGGTTTTACAGTCTGCTCATCACCATCCTTATTTGAGCATTAAAGAAGCTGGTCTCTGATGTTAATGACACTGGAAAATCTTTCCTTGTAGAACTTCCAATTGACTTTGGCAATCAGAAGAGACTTGATTGGTTTAAAGAAAATTTACTGCTTGTTTTCCAAGCAATGGTGCTGTACCCAGACCTGAACTCCATGCTTCTCTACTCAGAAGCAGTTGTGAGCTTCCAAAATGGTGTCATCCCATCTCTGATCCTGAGATGTTTTAGTCATATTCATTTGTTTGTGACAGGGTTCACAGTCTGATAGTTTGGTGTTTCACTAATGAGATACATGCCTCTGGCCAGCTATATCTTTGCTGACAGGTTATACTTCTGCCATCTGTCTGTCCAAATGCCATCATCTCAAGAGTTGCTCTGTAAGAAGCAGATAGATTGTCATGTTTAGGAGTCTCTTTGTTTTTTGTTGGATCTACCTATGTATACCTAACAAAAGTCACTAGTTTCCAAGAACTGCCTTCCTCTCTTTCTTGAAAGTAGAGAGTTGCATATTTTCAGAGATGTTTTTATTATATTTCAAGAATGACAAGAGAAATTTAACGACTTACTTCACAAGGATAATTGGAGTGGTTTACTTATGAGCCAACTCTAGAGTTTGTTTCACAGATGCATGTTAGTTCAAAATTGGTGGGTTAATTTTTTTAAAGTGGATATTAAGAGCAAGGGGAAAATGGAAGAACTGAACCCCCAGAATGGCAGCAGAACTTGGAACACTTCCTTAATTTCCAACAGCCACCTGTGCCAAAAAAGAAAATGTGCCTAAATATTATGGTGTTGCTATCTCCTTGAACAGTTACTCATACTAGGATAAATGGGCAGGCATAATCTGTATTTGAGTAATGGTTTATACATGTTTTCTTTTTAACCTCTCTCCTTCCTTCTTTTAGGGGAAAATATGGAACCTGATGCCTAGATACTTTGTATTATTAATTGCTTGTTGCCCTTATCTGCACCCACTGGCTTAGTTGCAATCTGTCTATGTGGTGTATGGTTTCTTCCCATGAATTTTGAAAAATTATTTGTAAAGTGGAGATATACTACATGGGAAAATCTACTTAGCCTGGAAAGAGTTAGCTACGGACAGTGCTAGTAGCTCCTGGAAATAACTGAGTTGCAGGGGTACATGCAGACAGATGATCTCAAGTGAAGACATTGCAAATAAAACATTCCTGGTTCTCAAGTATGATGTAAGGCAACAAAAGATGAATGAGCTGTGAATCTCCGGGTGTTCCTCAAAGTTCAATCCATACTTATCTCTCACACAGCAAAGAAGGTTTTAAGATAATGGTGTTATATGTTTTGAAAGACTTTTCTTTTTCTGTTTTGTCCTTCTTTTCCTCCTCCTGCATTCAGTACATTGTTATTTGCTAGATAATTAACCCTGCTGATTTTGAGGTGCTGACTGTCCTTGATAAGGAGACGAATCTTACTCAAAATGTCTGTTATCTAGTTTTAACCAGGAAATGCACATTAAATGTAGTGGACTTTTGGTAGGCTGCTTTTGCTTTTTTGACATCTGAATGTCTCCACAGATTTCTCTTCTGTGGGTTGGAGCAAAAGGGAGGATCTGGATTTGTTCAAGCTGGTATTTGTACTCCAAGACCAGGAAGGATGTGGTGGCAGTGGGAACATCAGGATACCTAGTCATGCAAGGATTGGTGAGAAGTCCAGTATCCTCCTAGTGATGCAATACCTTTGGTGCATGAAAGGACCACCCTGCAGGCATGTAAACTTTCCAGGTCCTCCTTCTTCCATTTTAAGCATGTTTTGCACAAAAACACTGCCAAGCATTGTTAGTGAGGCAGGAGGTCCTAACCCATACATCAGTTTCATCATGTTCATTCTTCAAATACATTTTGTGCATTCTCTATTCATATTTAGGAACTGATATAAATGCAAAAGGGGAGGCTAAATTTTAATGTAGTAATTTTCTCATAATGTGTCATTTTTCATAAGTTAACAAAGTGGAATACACTGAAATCAGCTCTCATTACAAATGAAATATTAGGTGGAGCCTGTATGTTCCCTCATAAGCAAAAGAGATTTTCTGGGACCGATTCCACGGTGACTGACACTTTGACATATTTAGGCTAAGTCCAAAACTTAGTCCCTGTACTTATCACAAGTCCTTCTTATTACATGAAAATTTCCTAAATGACTTTGATTTTTTTTTTTTTTAATGTAAAATTGAATTTTATGTATGGTCCTCAGAGCATGGTAAGTTTGGCTGTGTGGTTTTTTGCTATATAAACCTTTTTACATGGAAGCTCCTTAGTTTTATGAACAATCACAGTTTCTCGGACTGAAAAGCTATACTTTCCATCCAAGAACACCCCCTGTTTTGTATATCTACACATGTGAGTTTGCAGGAGTGCAGTGGGAATCCAGTGGGAGTAGAATTCCATTGTAGCAATGTAAGTGTTACATTGTTTTAAACCAAGCAAATTTTATGACATAAAACCTATTGTTCTTCTTTCTCATGATTCATTGCTACAATTATACTTGATTCAGTATAGATTTAATTGTACTTTATTTTATAACTTTCTCTATTTGGAAGAATTCCTTTGGAATTATTGTCTGATTTATCTGGGGTTTTTTTCATGAAGAAAGTTAAAATGTGTGCAGTTGAAATAATTTGGAGGAGGTTTCCAAGTTTGTAATATTTTCTTCAAATGAAGGTTCATGAATTGAGCTCTCAGGATCTTCATAGTTTCCCCGATTTGCACCGATTATGTCACCATAAACAAGTTCCAACTGTGAACTGATTTAATATAGCTCATCATTTATACCTGAGCTTTTTTTTCTTTTCTCCTTATAAACTAAAGGCTGTCCTGATTGAAAGTAAGGGGCTGGGCCCTTGGTTTGTTTTAATATTGAGCAGGAAATGTATCAACACTGTTGAAGAAACCAGTAAATTGTTCCTGCCAGGGTGTTTGGGAGGGCGATGAAGGATCCTCTCAAGGGTCTCACTCTTCAGTTGTTTCTCAGTGTGTTGGTAAAGCCTGTGTATTGCATAAAGCAATTTCTACATGAGAAAAGAGCATTCTTCTACATTGATTAGCCATAAACTCATTCTAAGGAGCATGGAGGACAATGAATGTGAGATTTAAGTTGTCAGGTATATGATTGCACATGATACTAATCTAATCACACTCCTTGTGATGGAAAAAAGGGTAGAGACAGAGGAGATTCAGTGTTGCAGGAAGAGACACTAGTATTGTACAAGCAGCGGGGATAATTCTTTCTGTTCTCTGTTACATTGGTGTTGCTGCTGTTGTGCTTGGCAGAAAGCATTCAACCTAAAAGGTTGTAAAGTTTACAGCTCTTCACACGGTGTCGCCACGTTGTGTAACCCAGTAGAGCACAGCTATGAAAAGTGATTTCTTGAAAATCTCGTCAATAAATTTCATTATTTCATGATTGATCGAACTGCAAACATAAACTGTGTGTTTTAAGACAATGCTTTTGTCTTACAAAATTATAGTGTGGAAATGAAATTTACTGCTTGCTATAGGTGCTTTGTTCTACTCCAGCAATGGTCCTTCCTTTTTTTTTTTTTCTTTCTTTTTTTTTTTTGAGTAGGAATATTTCAGTCCCCCAGCCTGAATAAAAAGAGTCAGTCTGATGCACAGGGTTTCAGCTGAAAATGGATTTGGTTGCAATATATAATTGAGCAGTGGAGAGTAAGAGAGTTTTTAAATTATGGAGTTGATTTTAAAAGTTGACACTGGCATTAAAGGTTCTATATTTGGATCTCCTGCTTTGGTGGCTAAAATGCACATTTATAGATAGAAATAGTGATCTGAATTCCCCTTGTGGGTTTGGCAGATAGGTTTGAAAGTTGTTTCATTTTTGTGTGTAATTTTCTTTTGGCAAGAACATGTGCAGGGGGTGGTGGAGAGGTCAATTTGACTATGTTTGTAGGTGCTGACAAGTTTTCTGAGATTTATTTTTAATTCAGCTTATTTAAAAATTGCATGGCTGTGTTTTTTAAGATTTGCTGTTGCCAAAGATTTACGTGTTAACTTGTATGTATTTACCATTGTTTTTGTGACAGAAATGTGCTTTATTGATGCAAAGCGTGTTACAGTTAGACAATAGCTAGTTAAATCTGAGCTTTCGAAAATTCAATCATTACCGTATTTTATGAAGTTATGCATTCTGTGGGTTTTATATGTCATAAGAGCCAGCTTTACACTTTTACTGATTAATCCATTTGGTAAGTTAACTACTTTTTGGAATTCTTTTCAAAAATGTGAATTTGATATTTCATGACAGTCAAAAAATTTATGTTTTTCAGGCATTTAAAGAGCTGCTTTCAAGGTAGGAAAAGTTATTGTATAAGTTCAGGTTATTTCCAAATAAGTTCAAATGTACATGGTTCAAAACAAATTACAAAATAAATTAATTTACATCTGAGCTAAAGAGCTAACCTTTTCAGCTGTGATTTATTCCCATGCCTTCAAGCCATGTGGACTATCAGCATCATGGCTTTATTTGCCGTGAAGGTCCTAAAGGAAGGGTGAGCTAAGGAGCAGAATCAGAGCTTTCCCTCACTCTGGCTTCTCTTTTCTCAGTCAGTTTGGAGGTATCAGTGCCTTCTGTTGTGTGGAGCAGTAGCTTTTTTCAGGCATAATATTGCTGAAGCAAATAGCTGTAGTAGCATGTTACCAGCCAGATCTCTCAGCTACGTTGCATTGGTACAGAAGTGATAGAAAGATTAGAGTCAGGGAGAGGCGATGCCTGTACAGAGCAGCCTTGCTGCTTTCACAAAGACACTCCCTTACTCAGCACAGCGAGTTCAAGAAGACCATGGGCTGAGCATTACAACTTCAATGTCTGTCATGCAAATGCCCTCTTCTAACGAAGTTCAGTTAGATATTTGCCTGATATAAAATGACTTGGGATGTGGAGCAATTAACATTTCTGTCAATACGTTATCCCTGCACTTCAGTAGCTTTAGCCTCAAATCTCTGCTTCTACCTCTCCTTTCTGAACTAGCATCTCTTCATCCGGGATTAGAAGTATCACTTGACCATGAATTGATCTAAACCAAAAACTTCGGTTAAGAACCATGCCAGGAGTAGTAAATGGTTACGCTGCAGGAATCGTAGCCAGTTAAAAATTGGAATTTCTGAAAGGGGGGCTACAGTCTTAATCTTAAACAGCTCTGGAAAAATTGCAGCCCTGATCTCCACAGGGAAGGAGGAGGGGGGAAGCATTGATTCAGAAAACATGTGCTGCACTCCACTGTATAAATCTGGATTTCAAAAATAAACTTTTTTAGCATGCTTGAAAGTTGTTGCTGACTACTGCCAACTAGAAAATTTAATAAAGAGTTTAACTTTGTGCAGCCCAAGCCAGCTCTGCAAACACATGCTTTCCCGCTGAGATCAGAATGAATATCTAGTGCAGTGTGCAAGAGCCAGACTGTACGAGCGAGCCTGTCTACATGCATCCCTCATCTGACTTCAGTTATTGTTATGATGGGCACAGTTCCATGGCTGTAATCATCGCAAAGAGTGTGTGTCCAAAGCTCTGCTCCAAACTCTGTCATGCTGCTTACATTTTCAATTGTTTTAGTAAGGCCCTTTCATCTGCAAGCTTAGTCTGTTTGGTAAATGGACACATTTACCTTCTCAATTATAAATCTTTTTATAGAAGATCTCTTGTGCTCTCCTTATCTTCTAGCGTAGGATTTTATGCTTCCTGGAATTTAGTCCTAGCCATTTTTGAAACAGCTTCTCAATAAAAAGAGACCAGATTAATAGATTGTGTGAAAAGTCACATAATTTTCATTATTTCTTTTTGAGAAGCTTTTTCAAATCTAAATTTAGATATTTGAGTCAGTATAGAATAGGGTAGATGGGGAAGGGAGTTGAAAACATATTTCTGTTTTCAGTGGAGAATCCAGCTTTTGTCAAGTGATATGTGGTGATGAGAGAGGACTGGGTTTGCGTGAGCAGCACATCAGGCTGTGTGTCAGAGTTTGTGTTTTCAGCCTAGACCTTTATTCTTCTCCCAGAAGGGGCACAGAGTACAGAGAAATGAGTTTGCTCGGCTTGTTTTGGGAGGATTGAGACTTACGTAATGCTGAGCAGCGCTAATGCAGAGACCTGTCGAACCATGTCCAAATCTGTTTAGCCAGTTACACTGGGAAGAGGGGAAGTCCATAAATAAAGGAAGGAACCGTTTATACCACAGCCACGTGAGCAGGCATTTAATAAAATACCATCTCCGGTTATATTCCTTCAAATAAACATTTCTTTCCAAAGTGGCAAACAGGAAGAACATGCTTTGTTTCTCAAAAGCTAAACAGATTAAAATGTTGCCAACCTGTCAAGAACAGCTGAGGGAAAAGAAAACATCTTCCCATGATTTTGGTGAAAGGGGGACTAATGGGCTCAGGGAATAGCAAGGAGAAGGAAAGTTCTTTTGGCTTTGAAAAACTAAGTGAGAAAGAATACCATAACAGAGAGAGGCTATCAGCGATGGCATAGGATGGGAAGACCCATAAAACAGCACGCTTTGCAACTTAGGATAGCTCTGCCAAGTCTTTGAATTGTCCAAATTAGAATGAATGGGATTGTGATTTTGGTTCTATTATTACTATTTATTTACTTATCAAAGTAAAAAAGAAAGAACACCCAGCCTTCAGAAAAGGGCAACCATTCCTGTTTCGTTTTGTGGTCCCAGTGCCGCCTTGTTCAGTGTGAAGGCAAGAGTCCAAGGGGTGAGATCATATTCCAGATATTACTAGGGAAGAATATGTGCTGACAATTATTGCATGAAGCCATTATTTTTTTTCTGCTGTTAAAAGAAGAACCACTTCAGGCAGTACTTGTGTCTAGAGACATTCTTGGCTTCTCTGCTGTTACTCATTGGGATAATACATCTCCTCAGTACCCAGAACAAGTTCTTCTCATTGCCTGCATCTCGGAGTACGGGGCACAGTGCTACCTGTCCAATATATTGACGCATTTCTGTCTTGATTGTAAAAATCCCAGGTCTGGTTACCTCACACAAGCTCTACAACAAAGAACTGACTGCCTGTGCCAAGTTGTGCTATAGCTGGCCTTTATTGTCAACCTGTAGTGTTTTGTTTCTCTGGCATTTGGTCTCTATGTTCACCCTCCTGACTAATACAGAGGAAATCTGGAGTCTCACTTTCATGTCTCTCTTCTGATCATATTTGTTATTCTAAAATAAATGCCATTGTGGCATTGGCTTAGTTAGCAAAGCAAATAATGTCTTTTCAAATGAGTGAAAAATTTATCGTCTTTTATGTCTGATGACATGGCAACATTAATAAATATATAATTGTTTTGGGTAGTGCTTTCCAGCAATGCTGCCTTTTTTGCTCTTTAATATACAACATGATATGATGTGTTTGAATCAAATTCTAGTAAACATTTACACCTGTCATAAGAACCACCATTTGTTGTCACAACAATCAGACTGGTTGAAGAAGCACTGAAGGAAATATCTTCACAGGATTGGTGTAGTGGGTAAGCTTTCATTGCAATTGCTCACTCCGAGCTTAAACTGAATAATTCAGCCTGTTCTATACAAATTTTTAGTACAAATTTCCTTTGGCAAAAAGCAGTATTAGAATAAAAAAATAACTAAATCAATTTGGGAAAGGATAATGGATAAACATTAAGAGGTTTTTTTCTGAGTTAAGTTTTGGGATGTATGATGATTACCTTTGAGTAAATCATGTGTAGCCCATGGTAATGGCAAGAAGACCTACAATATAAGTAAGTAGCAGATGGGTAAGGGTGGTCTAGAGTAGCTCAGCAGAAAAATTAACCATCCATCCTTATCCAAAATACAGGAAAAGTAAACATTCTTGTGTAGCATTTGGCCGGAAGCATTTTGGATAATCGATACAATTTGAAATGAGCATCTTTGATTATAAGTTTTGCTGAATACTGTTGTTCTCCCAGAGTATTGCAATGCTGAGCTCCTTGACTCCTGCTTTGACCACTGTAGGCTTCCTTTTTACATCCTTTTCCAGTTTAGAGGGGAGATATAAACAGTTTGTCTTAATTTTCCTGTGGAGCCTCACCCCTATACAAGAACTAATACTGTAGATCCGTAGATAAAATTCTGCAAGCAAATGCATTCTCTGCTATCATGGGATTATAGAAACGTGGGTGAAAGATTAGGCTTCCCTGAGAAACTGAGTACTTTTGCTTCTTGGAGAATTCAGCTGAAGTGTTACGTGAACACTGCTGTTTGTGGTTTCACTCCTTTTGTTTGGTTTATTTTTGTTTACAATCATGATGAAAAAATGAAATTAAAATAAAAATGAAACAAGCACTAGCCAGAGCCAATTGTTCTGTGTGAGAGAGTGTCTTGAGGTTTGGTTTTATTGTGTCAATCTGAAGCATGAGGCTGGTTCAAGGCAATGGTTGGCAATAAGTGTTCTGCTAACAACAAGGCAATTGCATTACAGTAACACTAGAAGACTGAGAAACCAAGAAAAGAAATGAAATTCAAATGTAAGTAGTGCACAACATTCAGAAAAAGGAGGAGAGAGTTTGCAGATGCTGTGGCTTTGCTGCTTATTCCTGGAGCTCCAACTGTGTGTTGCTGAAAAGGAATACTTGCCATGAAGAGGCATTTTTGGATATGAACTAGACCACATTGAAATGCCCATTTTGTGAAAATGTATAGGGACAGCAAGAAATCTAATAGTTGAAGTGTCAATGAATTGCCCCATTTAGGAATTATTCCCAACAGAATTCAACACCCTGGGAATTTTGCTTGGCACAGCCCACTACAATTTTTGTATGGCCTGACTTTAGCTATGCAAAACATACCTAGGAGAAAGTGCTTTTAATACCTTAGCTATTGCTTGTAAGGGTTTTAGGGTATTGGGGTGGAAGGAGTCTGGCTTGGATTCTTAACTGCAGTTCTGTTTTCACATAACCCCTGATTTTTTTGTCCTAGAAATGTGAAATCCCAAAGTCATATCTCTTAACTGAGATGTTAAATTTAGGATCATAGGTGTCCTAGATTCTCAATATAGTCAATGAAATATAAACATCTCCGAAGGGTAGTTTGACCCCTGCATGAGCTGAACCTGCCCTCAAGGTAACTTTTCTTTGTCCGTATAGTTGTGAGAAATGTTTATGACTAGCATCATCATTTGCATACCTAATTTACGTAGCTATGCTTAGGGCTGTACCTGAGCTTAGCTTTACTTCTTTAAGCAAAATGACTTTTGGTATTTTGATATATCAAAAAACTTGTCCAAAAATGTATGAAAAGTGTGCGCAGAATGAAGCCAGCTAAAATTCTGGCTTCAGCTGCAAAGCTAAGGCAGGGAGGGGCAGGATAAAGGAAATCAGCAATAGATATTACCCAGCGTGTAAGTCTGGGATATGCACAAAGCTCAGATATGGATAGAGACACCATAAATCCTCCAGTTCTGCAGAGGTAGGGGTTGGGGAGCTTGCTGTCTAGTATTTGAGGTTAGAAGAAATTGGGGAGAAGGAGAAAGACGTGGTGCTGTCACAATAGGTGAAGGGATGATTGAAAGCATAGAGCTGTGCTGAGGACTAAATGCATAAAGAACAGACAGAAATACTCTGCCAGTTGATTAGGGGAAATTGGGGCATGCTATAAAATGCAATAAAGGTTATAAATTATGTTCTTAATGTTTTCTACATTTAGAATAAAATAGATGGTGCAGCCTCATTTTGAATACTTTGTGCAATTCCAGCTGTCCCATCTCAAGAATATGATGGAAGTTTTAGAAGTACAAAAGAAAGCAACATGATCAGAGGGATGTGGTGGCTTCTGTGCAAGGGAGGATTCAGTAACCTAGGTCTCCTTAGTTTTGAGAAAAGGTGACTAATAAGGGGGAAGCAAGATGTACTGGAGCTACGTAAATTCAGCAGTGACATGAAGAAAGTGAAAAGATAGCAATTATTTATTATTTCTCACTTGTCAAAAAACCAAGTGAAATGATCAGGCAACACATAATTAAATTGTGGAAGCTATTGCTACAGGATGTTGGAGATGCCAAAATACAAATGGTTTCTTAAAGTGATTAGATAAATTAATGGAAGAATAGTTCATAAAGAGCCATTAAAGCCACTGATAATAGGGCCAGCCTCCAGCTCAGGAAGTTTCTAAACTGCAGGTTTGCTGAGAATTGGCAGGGCATACCCTATGCTTGTCCTGTCTTCATACTCTTTCCTTAAGCATCTGTTTTGGCTGTTATCAGAGACAGGATACCAGGCTAAATGAATCTTTGGTGTAACCCACTGTATGGCTTTCTTCTTGCTAAACCACACGATAAAGGTCTGCACTAAGTATCTACACTGTAGGCCAGATGCAATTTAGCTCTGAGAATTCTAACTTTTGTATATATATTTATTTCATTTACAGTATTATTTAATTACATGCTTAAAAAACAATCTAATTGGGCTAAATCCAGTGGTACAATTACATCTCCTCTCCTTGTTCCCAGTGCGCTGTCCTGCAATGTGTTCCACCTATCATATTATGTTGCTACTGGTTCATATTATGTGTGTTAATCTGGTCTATGCAGATCATCTTTTAGTGTTTCACTGTAGCTGTTTAATAAGAAGGTCACTTACCTTTAATTATCTAGAAGGTTTGTTTTTTAGCATTAGTATAACCTTGGAAAATTATTAACTAATATGTAGACCCTTGTGTATAGGTCTCTTTGAGGGCTGTTCCTCAGGCAACAAAGTGAAATATAATGGAACTGCTACTATCTTTTTGGAGTTATTAGTTGCATCACTCAAAATAGTTTCCGCTCAAGCCCCCATGGCTCTGCTGCCTTTAGATTAGTAATATTTGTAGTCTCCTGCTGAAGTACTGCTGAGAGAGCCAGAACTAAGTGGTAAGCACAGTGGGATGCTGTATGCATTCTCTAGCTTTTCCAGGGTTTACCCTAAGAAGGTTTTCATGCCCGTGTGACAGTCACCAGCAGGCCAAAAAGCTTTTGTTTAACATTTAGCATGCAAACTGATCTTTAGCTTAAAGTTTGGGTGGTATTTCCTCTGAATGTTATACATTGGGGAATATCTGCCCTTCCCTATGTACATTTAGTATGTATGGGTTAGCAGTTCCACTGGTGCAAAGTAAATTAGTCATGTCAATATCCTTTTAAAGTTGTATTTCTAATGTAAATTCTTTTGGTGAATTGCTCATACAAACCTGGAGTTATACAGGTGTATTTACTGTGTTAGCTACATTTAATGGGTTGTTTACAAGAAGCTCAAAATATGCAGAATTTTACATTTCTTTTGAGAGGGAGGGGTATTCCAGTGTCTTGAAAGTACAAGAAATAAAATAAAAATAATTATTTTTGAAGGAATAGTTAGCTACCCTGACTTCTTGGACACTATATCCCAGGAGTCTGCAAAGCATGAGAATCCTTGAGGAATCAAATAGTCCATCGTTGTTTGGGGTGAGTGAACCCCATATTAATCTGAAGCTCCTGGAGCACCCATATTCCCGGTGTTTGGCCTAAAGGTCTATAAGGATATTACAGGCAAAGTGCTATTTGCAGAATTGGGCAATTCCAGAGTTTAAGGCCATGGAAACTCAGGCTTTCACTCAGAGAGATAGCCTGGCAGGAAGTCAGGAACCCTTCCATTGTGTCTGCTTGTTGCTCAGTAGAGATTTCTTGAAATACAAGTTTCCATGGCATACTCTTATTTCAACAAACTGGCACTTCCCAACAACAACATGACCTGTTGGAATTCCCTAACCAGCTCTAATTTAAACATCAAAGAGGGTGAATACATGTCTTGATTCTGGGATTATTATAATTTTATTCCCTTCTCTCTTTTCCTCCGTTTCCTTTTCTTCCTAACTTATTTCATGTGAAAGTAAATGCTGTGAACTGATGCTACAGGAGGGTAATGGTTCTGATGTCTTTTGTGTGCTTCTTTGATCTATGTTGTTACAGAAGATATTGCAGTGATTGAAGGCATTAAGTTTTTAAAAGGTAGCTCAGATGATAACTAAGACTAATTACTCTTGTTACATAGTTTCATGAGTGACTGCAGGAGCTGCCTGTACTTGTGTTTCTCTCTTCTCCTTTCATTCTGTTAATGTGGGGACAGCCACTTTTACAAGCCCACTTTGCAGGACCAAGATTGTGCTTTCAGTGTGGAAATTGGGTTTTTCTGCATTTTTTGTTTTGCTTTAGGGTGTGTGTTGCCCTCCCCGCATCACCTCTGGAAACATGGAAGGGTCTTACCTAGACGTTACTTAATATACATATTTAGCATTTGCTTTTGAAAATCTTGGAAGGCTGCCAAAGCAAAGCAAACACTTCTTGTACAATCTTTACTGAACATGTAGGGAAACCTCACAGAGTCTTTAAAGCTGCAAAGTGTCAGAAAAATCAGGGACATTTGGAATGTTTGTATAATGCTAAAATATGGTGATATATGAAAAGCTGAGATATGAAAAAAATACACACCCGCTTTTCATTTATCCTATTCTAGAGATAGGTGTTGTGAAAAACACTGAGAGCAACTGCTACCCAGAGAACAGAAGTGGGTTAGGGCTCAGAGAAGGCTGTTTGCAGGGGACAGAGAACATGAGGTTTGATCAAATGCCAAATTAATCTGTTGCAAGTTAGCTTGCGTAAAAAGAGATCATCTGAGACCTCCTAGTGTGTCATTAAAAGGGGAGTATCAGTCATGTCTTACAGATCGGAAAACTGAAAACAGAAAGATTAAGTGACTGTCCTGTGGTGTAAAAACAGGGCATGGACAGTGCTGAGGGAAGAACTGAAGCTTCTGGAATCCCATTTTTTTTTCTCTGTTGGACCATGTTGTCTCAATTACAGGGATGAGAACACTAAGAAAACCAAGCCTGGGGTGCTCTTTGACTCTGACCTCATTGTATGCTATTTCTTTAAGAGAACTACTTCAAGGTTTACAGCAAAAGAATGTGCTTCTAAAAGCCATTTTGATGAAATCCCAAAACTAGCAGCAGCAACCCTTTCTCACTTTGCAGCTTGATAACAAGCCTCACCAGTTGACAGTTTATTTTCTTTCCAACAATCAAGTCTTGACTGAAAGAGCACTTGATTCTTGAGTAGGCAATAACAAGCGTAGGCATGGAGTTGCTGCCACTTGTGCTTTCATTTCAACAGAAAAGTAGAAAACCAGATTTGCTGAAAATGAATTTAAATGTTTTCCTTACCCACCTTCCCATGTACATCCATTTTCTGTTCAGTTTTCTTAAATGGCACTCACAGAAGTTGACAAAGATTCCCACTATGTTTTTATGTCTTTTTCTTTTGGCTTTTCAGTTTAGGCTTATGTAACAAGGTAAAAGATTTATGGTTCTTTCCAGCTTTTATAATGAGGTAAAAGTCTTGACTTTCTGTCCAGCTATGGAGGAGGTGAACAGAGGAGATGAATCTGAAACAAAAGAGTTGAATCTAACAGTGAAGTTCACATAAACTTACTATATGCAGTGAACTCAAATGAAGAATGAGGTCAGTGAGCACCACATCAAAGCCATGCCTTTAGAAAATCCAGTTAAATCATGGAATATAATCCCTTGCCTGTGTTTGTAGCATCTAGAGGGGAGAAAACACATATGGACTTGACCCAAGGTACCTGCTTTGAAGGTAAAATAGGACTTCTGTGGAGCATTTGTCCATTCTGATTTTGTGCAGTGTTTGGCTGTTCCCAGAGCTAAGCTACAAACAAGACTAATATGCTATGCTTCCTAGTTTGGAGTTCTGGGGACAGGAATTGTCACTGTTTTGTACAGATCCTGGAGTACTGAAGTATTGCCCTCAATTTGGATCCTGAGGGGTGACCACAGAGAAGTGTTTTGTGCATAAAGGAATAGGATTATGGAATTACTGCTAAATGTTCACAAGGAGTGTCGTGCCAGAGACATATCCAGTATATTCCCATTCATTGGAATAAAGTAGTGTGGTTGGCAGCTACCTCACAAAGCTTCAGTTCTTAAAACCACCTACCGTGTTTCATAGGTTAGTTATTTTCAGAATATTTTGAAGAAACTTCATTCTGGATTAGTTTAAATCACAATGGCTTCATTAATTTCTTAACGAGTTCATTTTCCTCAGATGTTGTTACCATCCCAGATCCCAGAATTTTCATACTGTTTGAATAGAGAGAGAACCTTTAAATCCTATCCTTCATTAGAATAAAGCTCTTTTTTTGCTTTCTGTTATTCCGTGTAAGAGGTGGTAATACAAGAAAATGATTTGCCATCCTCACAAATTCTTTGAATTCTGCTTCTAAAGCTCTTCTTTGAATCATATTCTCTAGCATCTCATGAGGGTTTGTGCAAAAAATCATTCTCTTCAGCATTACGCAGACATTGACTGGGAAATCTCTTTATCAGTGGTTTAAATCAAAAGTAATTTTTTTTCCTAGAATCCATTTTAGTCTCCTGTACTGCTGTTTCTCAGTGTGAAAGAATCTATTTAACTGCCTGCTTTTTGGATGGCTTTTAATGTTGTTTTTAGATTTATACAAGGAGTATTTTGCCGATGAGCCTCTTCATCTTCACCACTAGAATGATTTTTAATGGACATCCAGTAGTTTCATACTAAGTAGTTTCTTTCAGCTTTATTCTCCCTAGGGAGGAATGCAGTGAATGGCTGGAAATGTCAGCAGCTGCATTAGCCGAAGCGGTTTAGCTGCTGCCACCTCCTAGATAAATCTTGCCCTTTTTCATTTCTGTGTTTCTTACTGTTTCCCTCAAAGTAAGAGAGCCAAAGAAACTTCCTGTCTGGCATAATTCAGATTAGGAACTAAATTAGCAGCTATTATAGATGGGCATTTTTCTATTGATTTCAGGGTGAAATCCATTAAAACTGGCAGAAAAATTGGCTCCATTTCCATAGAGTCAACAAAATTAAACAGAAATATGAAGCTGAGAAAAAGGAAGGAATGTATGCAGCTGCGTGGACTACAGTCCAGCTCAGCCACTGGAAAGTGTAATGAGGACCCTGGCTGCTCAACAGGGAAGGTACATATGGTGTGGGCACTGCCACTCCTCTTGGCTGTTACTTGACATGCAGATGGGATTTAACATGAAAGTAAATTAGCCAGGATACTCATCCTTTCCTTCAGAGCATCCAGCATTTCCACCTGGAAATGAATTAGGTGAACCTCTGCTATCATTCAGCCAGGTAGTTCCTGTCTTGCCCTCATAAGCTGACAAAGTTTGGCATTGCTGGTGAGTTACTCATGTGGTTTGGCTGAAAATGCATAGAGCCAAGTCTTCCCCCAGCTATATGCATTGCTGACATTAATTCATATACTTGTCTTCATTCATATGCATGTTGTGGTGATTAACAGCTAGATGGTTAGAGAAATTCTCTTTGTAAGAAAATGCACCCACCAGCATATTTTTGCTCTCAGGAAAAGTCCATGACCTTAAATGTGTTTGCTTTTTTCATGTTATGTGTTTGATAAATTCAGAATTCGGGTTGTATAATTTATCGTGTTACACAGAAGTATTGCAGGTTGCTCCTTAGAAGATAGCTCTGGATCTGTTCTTCATCCAAGTTCCTCAAAGAAAGGAGAGATTGTGCTTTGGAGTGATAGAATTACTTTAAATATACATAGCTGCTTGATTAGAACTGAGAACTTGTGTTCAAAGTTCTTGATATTTAATACTGGAGTCAGCATATCCCACAGCTGTGCAGTTATTTCACGTGCCAGAAATCAGATTTTTAGGAAAGAGATTGTATGTCTTGAGTCATCAGTGTGGATTAGCCCCCAGAAATGTTATTTAGTGTAATGGGTTATCAAACGTTATGGTTACTTTTGGAATGGGTGTTTTTCAGAATGGATTTTTTTACAGCTTCCTGATGTAACAGTAATTTGAAATTTTATTTTTTGAACTGCTAAAACACAGTGACCACCTAATTGTCAGAGTACATATGTTGTTAATGAGAATACTGAAAGACTTTTCAAAAAAACATTATAGCTGTTTTTGAGTTAATCAAGCATTCAGTCTCACAAGTTTGTTCCAGTTAGAAGGAGAGTTCAATGTTGAAGACAAATGTCTTTCATGTAATCCTGTTTATTTAAAAAGATGTGCCAAGTACCTTTTCCTTGAGCATAGGAGGATCAAACAACAGGAGATTGTTTTCAGCTGGTACTCAGACTCAAAAGCTCTGTCTAGGATTTTCTCAGTGCCGCATCCCACATTTGCCCAGCCTGCATCTGGATTTTCTTTCTAAAATTCTGCCTGTCTGTGGGGTTTCTGTTGTCCTTTTTGTCACACCCACACACCAGTCAAATAATCTTTTGCATAATTCAGATTCCTGACTGTTCTTTTATATTCTTGTTTTGGCCTGTGACAAGCTGTATGTTAGGATTACGTTAGGATCAAGGCTTTTTTTTTTTATAAAACACATATATAAAGGAGTTTGACTCTCGTGTTTTAAAGGAAGGATATTGGTTACAATAGCATCTCCAGTAGTCTATTCTGTACTGTTATAGCTTTTTTTTTTTATTTTTTTTTTTTTATAAAACACATATATAAAGGAGTTTGACTCTCGTGTTTTAAAGGAAGGATATTGGTTACAATAGCATCTCCAGTAGTCTATTCTGTACTGTTATTACTTTAACAATGATAAAAGTTGTTTGATATTATGTTGGCAAGCCCTAAGAAAACAGATCTCTTGTGAGGAAAAGTTCTAGAAGTGGGACACTCCCTGTGCCCATGTTTTTGTAAGTGCAAGAAGGATTGCAATGGGAAATGTTTGTTTGGTATTTTTTGAGTTTAACATCTGTATTCATCATTGTCTGAGAGTGAGTGGGTGTTTCTTAGCTTTGAAAAAACACTCCATTTATTCATCCCATCGGAGTGTGAAATAATAAACAAAGGGAGAGGCTATTACTTTAGGTCAAGGTCCAGAAATACTTATAGGTGGAAAAATGTCTCTGACAGAAATCTTTCTCTCCTTCAGTCTTGCTCATGGGATTAGTAATCGATCGCTGACTGGTACCAGCAAGTGTGTCTGGGCTGCGAAGAGAGATGGGGAGCTGAGTCTTGCCTCTCTTCTGCAGTGGGGAGTTGCCAGGGGTTGGAGATGTTAGTCCCAGGAAGGGCTGGCTTGGCTACAGATTGGGTGTAAATCAGGGTCACTTACTGTCACTCCTGTATTCATGCAGATATGGCTTCTACATGTCATTTGGTCAATTTGCTTTTTGTTAGCAATATTATTGCTAAATAGTATTCCTCTGGTTTGGACTACCTGTGAGCACTTCTTGTTAATCTGCTGCTTGGAGGATAGAGCAGCTCTCTGGATGGGAGAAAAGTGTGTGCAGCACAGAGGAAAACTAAGGCTAGGATTATCTCCCAAATCATTGTAGAGGACCAGGAATATATATAAATTGTCTTGATGCTCATTTCTGAGATTAATTTCGTAGACTTTCTCTTTTCAGCACTGAAGTTACAAAATAAATGAGCCAGAATTTTAAAAAGGGAGATGCTGATACTAATACATCGTGTCTGGAAACTAACTAGTTCAGGTTGTGCTTCATTATTTACAAATCTCGAGCATATTTTAACATAATTTGTCCAAGTAGCATAGTGCTCTTTTATCATGTTCCTTCCCCAGACCATCTTTCCTTCTTATCTAAATGTCTCCAGATTCTTTCATCTCTCTCTTGGAAGCTGTCAGACAGTTATGTAAATCCAGGAGGCAGGACCAGTTTTTCAGTGGCACTCATGACTCTGAGGACAGGATCCCATCTTGCTTCGAGCTACCCTTGGGCAAACTAAAAGGCCACCCATTTGCAGCACCAGAATTGAAGTTTCAAATTGCTTTTCCTTGGCACTCTTCAGCAGAAATAGACAAACGTGGCACAGGGTTGAGTTTGCCGCTTCCATGCATATTTATGCATATCCATTCCATATATTTATGGATAACTTACTTTTGGGATACCAGATTTGCAATAACCTAAAGCCATTAGGAATGGTTCATGAACATTCAGGCGTGCATACATAATTCATGTTAACTGAATACATTTATGCTCACACTCATAAAACAGAAACAGGTTGCAAGTTATTAGTGAAATAAGTGGAATTGCTCCTTTATAGCATGTGTTTTATGCTACTCTCTAATTTAAAGCTAGATCATTAAAATATAAACTTGGCTGATAATTATAATAAATATTCCTTGAGTGTTTCTACTTCCCAGCTTGTATATAATCTTTCTTTGTTTCTCTTTGAAAACATTTATTCTATTTCAGATTGTACAATATATACCAAGAGGATTTCAAATCTATGTGCCTTGTGGGTAACTGACCTCTAAATGAAGGCTTGAGGTAAGATGTCATTTTACCTGAGTTAAACTGTTTTTAAAGGAGATTCAGTGAAAGGATTGAATCCACTTCAAAACAGCTGTTGCTCTTAGCTAAATTCCTCCTACATAATTAGACAGCTTTACTAATATTAAGTAATGGAAGCCTAGAGGGAGAAAAAAACAAAAACAAAACATCACTTTCTGATACTGCCTTGGTATGAAAAAAAAAAAAAAAGTAGACTTTTTTGCATAAAAATATCTATATTTTACAGCCTAAATCATGAAATGTAATAACTCCCCACTGCTCTTTTTGATCTACATGAAATGACAGACCAGATCGTGTCCAACGTGTCATTAGTCTTATAAGGTTGTTTGCTTTCGGGAAGTGCAATATATGTCTCAGCTCTACTAAGGAACACAAAAAAGCTTTCTTAATGTTTTTTCACAGTGTTTAAACATAAAAAAAATCCTTGCATAGTTATGTCTTGGAACTTCACTGCAGTAAAATTTTCTCTCTACTCAAGAATTAATGTAGATCTCAGGGCCTGAATTTTTAGCAAACTAATAAATGGCACGTAAATTTAAATCTTATTTCAGTCAGTACAGGAAAAGGTGTACTGTGAAACAGAACATTCACAAAGGCCTAAGTGTCTGAGAGTCTTATATGTCCACAATATAAAATCTGAGCAGTTTTAACTTTTATTATTTAATTAAGAAAAAGAAAAGCCACAATAGACATTTCAGATTTAATTTTGATCAGATGGATTTAGATCATAATAACTTATATATTTGTAATTAAAACATATGTTCATTGTTTATTCTTCTTATTGGTTTAGTACTACTTTATTTTTGTGATTAAATGCAATTCCAAAAGAGGAATGCAGTTTCAAAGCCACAACTTTTGCAGAGAGAGTTGACTAAAGTTAGAGCAATTGGAATGACTTCTATTGATTCTATGATGTGTTCTTTTATTGCTTTGCCTCAAAGTGAAACAATTATAAATCTTAAATCTGTAAATATTGATATGAGATGTAATATTTTCTGTTCTTCTAATGTTCAAGTAATTATATTCACAGGATTAAATGCATGAAGTTTCTTATATTTCTGTCCTCCCTATTTCAAGTAAGTTAAAATATCAATGGAAAACGAGCAGAAGAGAAAATCCTGTGGATTTTTTTAAGACCCACACAGTCAAATGGAGCCTTTCATGTTCCTTATGTCAAATTACATCTTCAGTACTTCCATCTTTCCTGTTTCACCTTAGAATTAGAATTTTGACTAACAGTTTCTCCCTTACTGGGTCCAGCTTTATCAAAGCTGCCACTCAAAGCTCGGTACTACACAGCTTTCCTGTTTAGAAATGCTCTAAAACATCCTCTTGGAGTGGTGGTCCTTTGCGTCTTTTCTTTTTTTTTTTTTTTTTTTTTTTT
>NW_015090862.1:11196018-11265048 GCF_001431845.1 Calidris pugnax
TTTTTTTTTTTTTTTTTTTTTTTTTTTTGACAGAAATCTATAAGTTTACAGATGCTTTCTCATGTTGTATTAATGAAGGCAGCTAAGACAGCTGCCTGGTTGCTACCTGGATTTGGTGGACAGAAGACATGAACAGAAACATTGAACTTTGAAGGTTTGCTTTGGCATATAGTATAATTAGTAATCATTGTTAAAATCAGCCCAGGTTTTCCTTGTCAGATTGGTTAATAACAACCCAGGATCACGTGGCCATGAGTGTAATGTCTAGGTCAGACTACCCAGAATTGTTAGAACTTTAATTCCCTTGCATTTAATCCTTTTGATGTATGTCATGAAAGTATAGCCTGTAGCTGTCAAATTACCTATGCACTGTGAGTGTAGTCTGTTTAAGTTCAGGACTTAGCATCATGTATTCCAATTCAATTTATTTTTATATCTCATCTTTCACGCAGAGGGTCTGAAAATGCTCAACAGTGAGAGACAGAATAATGAGATAATGCTTTACAGAACTGTGTAAAGTGACTTGCATATAGATAGCAAGCAAGGCAGAGGTTGGACTTGAGTGAAAGAAGACAGACCTGTAAATTAAAAGCAGTAGTAGTATAAATACAGAGCAATTTTACTAGAAGAGACTTGAAGGGTGCATGGAAAAGGTTTTTGTTAATGTTAACTTTTATTAAGAGTCAACAGTAGAAGAATAAAGCTTTTTACATGTATATAGTGAGGCAACTTTGTGTTAAATAATATTTCGTGTTACAGGAATTTGTATTATTAGGATGGAACAGCATGGTTCTAAACTTGTTACTTACAGGAGAAATAGCATAAGGATGGAGAGGTAAAAATGTTAGGATAGCAGCTGCCTAATGACAAACCAAATACTTACTGAAGGTTTGTGAAGGGATAGCATGATTAAGCTGTGTGAAGGAAGAAAAAATTTAAAAAGGGGGCTTTAAAGGATCATTTTAGATAAAATTAATCCTGGTCTGAGCAAGAGTCATAGTGACGATATGGAAATAGTGGTAAGCCTTTGGGGAAAGCAGAGGGCACTAGGAAATAAAATTATAGGAGTGTGGCGAGATGACTATGTATCTTGGATTGCATGTTTATGCCCAGATTGATTCATGTCTTCCTTCCAGGACATGGGACTTTTTGCATTTTTCCCAACCTGCACTATCCAGCAATGCAAAAGGAAAGTAGCATTCCTCATTATGGAATTGTATCCTGCTTTTGCTTTGTTAAAATGCAGTCTGTAGTGAAGTAGTAAAACTGAGTTCTTATTTGAAGAGTAGTAGCAGAATCAGGGACCACATTCTACCTTTGAACTGTTCTATAGCAAAAGACAATGTACTACACCTTCACTTCCCCCGTATCCTGAACTACCTTAGTTGTATGTACACAACTTGTAATGTAGACCAGATTTGGGTTGAAGAATATACTTTTATATTACTTGCATAGAATTGATGAATCAGGCTGAAACAAGGTCAGGAAAAAATGTAGTTGAAAGTACAGAGCCTTAAGCAGTAAAGAATGGACAAGATATAAAAGCTGAAAGAAGTAGAAAAAAACCTTCAGATATAGTTTGCTCTTTGAGGACAGCATCAAAGGCTGATGTTGGAAAGGTTTGGGAAGGACAGACTAAATAATCAATGCTTCCATGAAGATGTCTTAGGAGAAGCCCAGTATAAAATAATAATCTACCAATAAAAATTTTAAAAATGGAAGTGACTCAAAGCCGGGGAGGAGGATTTTGGAACAGAATATCACTTCTGCTGAATGTTCAGAGAAGTAGCCATTGAGAAATGAAACGCTGATTATCTAGCCAAGAAGGGCATTTTGTGAGGAGAAAGAACAAGTAAAGAAAATGGGGAAAGAAATTTAGGATGGAGAAAATTTGATAAGCAAGATGGTGTAATGGGGAGGAGATCTGCAGTAAGAGATGGGATGGAAAAGAAACATGTTCAAAATTAATTGTATCTGCACTTCATGTTTTTGGGTACAATTGGGTTCATTCTAGAAGAAAAAAATTAAAGTCTTCCCCTTCAATAAACAGTGTTTTTAGAAGTAGAGCAAGACTACTGACAAGATGCAATCCACCTATTGTGTATATAATCTATATCTGTATCATCTATTGTATATATAATCAAACAGTTCAATAATTTAAAAACATGGAGAAAAATGTGCTGTGTCTTCAAAAGTTAACAGTGAATTTTAGGGTTCTGCCATTATTTTTTTTGGATTTGCAGTATGCATCACCATAAATTGATTTGGATGGGAGGAGTGCAATACAGTACAGCTACACTAAGGGAATCCATATTTTTGCTTTTCTGGAAAAGTGGATTGTCTCATTTGTATTTTCTTTGTCTCTATCAGCTGAAAATATGAAGACCCCCCACAGCAAAGGTACAATATTTTATGGAGCTGCATAAAGCTGCGTGCCAAAATTTGAGAACTCTTGCACTGATCCTGTCAAACTGTTGTGTGACATTAGGTGTGCTCCTGGTGATGCTCTGTTGGTGGCTCTACTCATTGCTAACATTTGTTGACCCACATGCAGGTTGCAGCTTGAGGTGTTTCTATGCTTGTGTTCCATGAGACTGAGTCAATGACTGATTTTAGACAAAAAGTGTATGTCAAAAAATGTATTATCAAGTGGTTCATGATCAGCAGTGCTTGGAAAAAAAAAAAAAAAAGACATGGCAAAAAAATGAAGTTATCGCAGTGGGAGAATACATAATAAGGACGGTATCAACAAAGAGTAAATGGATCTCTTTGTTGAACAGGAGTTCTTCTCCTAAAATTGCCAACTGGTTGGTTGGTCTTCACTGGCTTTCACTCAGCTTCTGAAAAGACTTGGTCTTAGAAGGTAACTTCACTTTGATTTGCTGAGACTTGAGCATCTGTGCACAGCTTTCTGCAAATTTCTCATATACACCTTAATCTGCAGTGCAGTATGCTATAAGATTGAATTACTACAGAAGTTGTTTTATTCCCAAAGTGCCTTTTATATAAATGAGCTGCCTAGAAATCTTACACAGTTGTGGAGGTTTTTTTCCCAGTGATGACTTTGTCATAGGACTACAATATAACTAGTTATTAAATATTGCTAATATATTATCTACTAATAAAAAAGTCAAACTGTTTAACATCATTATGCTAAAAAACCACAATGACCCTTAACGTAAGTCCTGACATAAATTATTATTGTTTACACAGACCTCCCAGCAGTCTACTAAATGCAGTTTGCCACTCAAAGTTTTATAGCTCTGCTGTTTGACTATTCTGGGCTGTAACACAGATTACCAGTGTAACAGTGCATAAATAAGTCCTGCTTTCTGCTTCTTTTCATGATGTCACATGTTATGAAAGCAGAAAATATGTTTGAAAATAGCATCCTCTCAGATTACCTGGGCAATCTTGCATCTTCCCTCTGTCCTTTTTATCAATAGCTTTCCCATAGTTGGTGTAAAATTGTAGCATGCTGAGAAAGGATTTGGATCTGAAAGATTTCATCACCTTTAAATGACATTAAATAGTTGAGCTTAGTTGAACACACGCACTTTCTGCTCTGTGGGGTAGTTAATAAAATATGAATTTAGCACACAGTCTAATATTGATTTCTCTGTGAGAGATTGGGTTGATATTAGATAATGATGTTGCATATGGACAGCAAATGACTTTAAAGACCTCCTCAGCTTTTTGATATTCACACTGCACTTTCAGCACATTCTGCAAGTATTTCAGCATGTTTCTGATCTAACCAAAAAGGACTGCACCTGACACTTCTCAGAAAGTCGGTCAGCTTTCGCTTAGTGTCTCAGTGGAATGTTTTAAGTCAGTTTTTGCAATTTAGGGGCTTGGTCAGAGAAAGTGGTGACGTATCCTATGATACTCAAATGAGGAAGCCTCTAATGTACCTCAAAATAATGGTCTTGACTTTATCTTCCAGAAAGAGAGATAAAGAATGCTCGGGCCATCCTCCGGGGAAAGCAAAACCTTGGCTTTCTGTTCCCTTGCATTGCCAGTCCAGAATCTGAGCTTTATATCCACAAAAACATAAATGTAGTCAAGAAAGTGTCAGGGAATGCCAAAACCTTGGTTAATGTTAGGGTTGGCAAAGGGAGGTCAGGAAAGCTATGTCATCTACCAGTGTGGTGGGTCAGTCCTTCAGTATCCATTGATACTGAACTCATGTAAAGCTCGTTTGTATATTAAACCACAGATCTAGTCAAAGAACCAACTATAAACAATTTACTATTGTTAATACTAACTCTTTATTGAGATTTTAAGTACACTGTGTGGAATAAAGGTCTATATAACTGAGAAGAGTACAGTTTCTCCTATTTTGAGAGCCTTGTAGTTTTGCAGTAAGGCTCAGTTGGTATTAGGGCAAAGTGGTCATATAAAAGAAATGGTTTACCAGTGGATAATTAAAGCCTAGCAGTAGTAACAGGATAGAAATGTAACCAAGAGGTTGGAGGTTGGCATGTTGGGATATAGAGGGATATAGTTAACGCTGAAATGAACGTTGGTGTTAGGGGTAGTAACAGAGTTTCGTAAAGAGTGGGCTGAATAACTTCTCTTAATAAAGCCTGAGCATCCTTATGAAGAAGCCACATAGCTCAGTCTGAAACTATGGGCCTGATCCAGAAATAATTGAAAGAGGATCCTTGGCTTGCATTATATAATGGTTAGACTAGATGATAGGAATTGTCTCTTCTGGCTTCAAGCATATGATTACTCATTTCCCAGAGGATCTGCTTTATAAACTGAAGAACTCCAGTTTTTGTTTTTTCTTTGTCTTGTAGATAGCCATATTTGGAGTGTTCTGACATAAAATTCTTAAAAAACTGGAAAAGGTTTGCAAAATGCCAAATCAAAACACCTAAAAATGAAAAAACCCCAAAATCTAGGCCTTTAAATTTAGTGGTATTAGAATCATAGAATTGTCTAGTTTGGAAGGGACCTTAAAGATCATCTCATCCAACCATATTTTTCTCATGGTTGGGAAGCCACTACGGAAAAAGAAATGAAAAATTTTTATTATTTTTTTAAAAAATGACATTTTTCATCCAGAAAATCATTCAAGTGGAACCACAGTTTTTCTTGTTAACATTGTAGTAGTAACCTCATCTGACTTCCTTTTTTTTCCACTGTAGTTGCTTCAACTGTATACTTATCACAGATCTGCAATGCGCAAAGTAATCTGGAGTTTCCTTGCCTAAACTCAGATGTAGCGGGGCCTCGAGACAATATTTATGTGTCAGAGCTTTGCTGAACCTTACCTATAGGAAGCAAGAGGTATTTGCTTACCTTCGTGTTAGCTAGCACAAAGAAAACTTGATTATTTTTCCTCTGAATTAAATTAAGTATGCATACCATATATATATATTTTTAATTTTTTAAACTAATTTTTCTGTAAAGACTTAAAGCTTAAATGACTGTTTACTAAGGTGGTTTTTTTTTGTACATGAAGACTGAGGTTTTCTGAATGTGAGCTTACAGATAAAAAGCTGCCATATTGAAACTTATTTAAAGACCAGTTGAAGCCTATAGGTGGTGGCTCGGTCCATGGTGTATTGCTATTTGAATGCATAAAACTACCTTGTACATTAGGGTGAACAGCCATGAGCATTTCCAATTGCATCCTTCTATATTATACATGGGGACAGAAGTTCAAACATTTTCATATTTCTTTCTGAAAAGTGAGTTATTTATTTACTACATCTTTAAAATATTCTGGATGCTCTTTTCAGAGATCAGGCGGGTGTTTTTTTAATAATGGTTTTATTTTCCTTCCATAATTAAAAATTAAGTCATGACGTAAGGGATAAGTTTAAGAATACATTTAGGGATGTATTTGCTGATAAGGAATAGTTTCTTTTCACTGAGGGTTTTTTAAGTCTTGAAGCTTTGGAAGTGGTTACATCACTTCCAGGAGTCACGTGCTAGTCTTGTCCTGGTTTGAACAACCTGAACTTCAGGTGTCTCCTGCTTGAAAAATTCAACCCTGTTATTTGCAGCATTGGGCTGCACAAATTTCTTACCCTACTGAAGTTTCAAGAGGAAATCTGATGGGTTGTGACTACCAAAAGGGAAACTTGAACAGGAGGCTATGATTACCGCTAATATTCTGGAAAAGATACTTTGGGATCTTTGACCTTGTGTGATTAAAGGTCCCTCTTTAGTATCTGCTTCATCACATAACATCTCTGGTGCTTAATAACACACTGGTGCTTTGGCTCAGTACCACCTCCAAGGGAAGAGTGCCACCTACTGAACTACCAATTCTGTTTCCTGCAACATCTGTACTTACCAGTTTCTCATCCAAAATAGTGACCAAATCCTGTCTTGCTTACTGTAAGAAATGTGAGAGGATCAAGGCCTTTCCATGACACAGCCATATATAACGTTGCAAATCTGGATGAGATTACTGCAGCATGGCACTTGCTAACAGATTTTTATTTTTTTTTCAGTGTGGGCATTGGAACTTGTATTTTAACATGCTGATTATAACAGACTGCAATAAAAGTGAAGTTAATAACAGTCCACATAGTATTACTACTATCTGACCCTGATTTGAACTCTTCACTTCTATAAATGCTAAAATACACTGTTAATGATTTCTTTGGAAGTATGCTAATAATTGATGCAATATTTCAGTCTTAGTCTCATAAAAATTAGAAATGTCTTTAAAAAGGATTAAACCCATAAAACTCCTCATGCTTCCCACTAGATGCTCAAGTGCATTTCATCAGTCTCTCATGCAAAAAATTTCAATTATCCTTCCATAAATATGGATGAAATAAAGTATATATTTGTCCCATAAACTCTTATATTCATTCCAGCGTGACTGAAATTACAGAACTCTTTATGGTTTTTCCTTCTAAAATCTTTCTTTTGGCAAAGAAGAGGGAAAAAATTCCATCTTTGGACATGTGCATGTTCATTTCCAAAGGAAAACAGGACAACTTCAGTTTTGTACAAAACCTGAATCTCACAGAATGAGTATTTTGGATGCCTTTCAAATAGAACTTCGAACTTTTGTGTGAAGCTGGTAATTTGGCTTCTCACGGATCATTTGGATTAGAGGATGGCTATAGGAACTTCATGGAACTAACCCAAGTATCTCCAGAATATGAGGCTTTATGTTTTACATGCCTCTGCTAGAAAAAAGGGGAATGAAACAAAGATTAAAATAGGAGCAATGAGAGTCTTTCTGATGGGAAAAAATTACTTTGAGAATTCTTGAAAAGTATTTGCTTAGATTTGCATCATGGTCCTTTCATGACCTTGTCTAAACAAGCATCTGACAACTTGAGGTCTTTCCATTAGGCAGTTGCTGGACCATTTGTAAAATTAAGATCCTGTCACACTTTAGCAAAATCTTCAGCAGACACTCCCTCAAAATTTGGCAGAAAATAAGATAATGGATATGGAAGGGGGTGGGGGGAGAACATGTAAAAACAACTGTAGAAGCAGCAAATTTATATTCTGCTTTATTTTTTTTTTTTTAACATTGGCAGGATATAACTGTCATTGTGCAAAGTAGGCTGTGCCGCTCTATGCAACCAGCCTGAAAAAAAATTATCTCCAAGCAAAATCAGCAAGATCTTGTGTAACAATTTAGTTACCTCTACGGTCTAGCAATACTGGGAACTCTTGCCCAGAAAATTCTTGCTACTTCAGTAGTTATGTATTCTTTTTAATTTTGCCGTGGCTTTTTAAAGAGCCATCACAGTTTGCAGTTGGTGCACTTGAAGTAGAGCGGGCAGGTCTAAGTGGGCAGCTGGTTCTTGATATTCCACATGCTGGACAAAGAAGGTTATGACTCAGCCATAATAGAATTCTACCCATTTTTCTTCACTTTATTTTTGCACTCATTTAAAGGAATTATCTTACGGATCCACTCTCGTTCCTCCCAGGCAATCAGAGCCACTGCTGTAGCTCCATATTTTGAGGAGGGTGTAGAGGAGACCATGGTGCAACTTAACCAAAATGCTCACCCTGAGGTTGGGAGTCCTGGGTAAATAGGTTATTTAGGTTGTGATCTAGCCTTGTTTTGAGCTGAACTGCATCAGCACTGCTTCAAACATCCTGAACTGGTGATTTTGCTTTGGGAAAGGAGAAGCTGACATAACCATTTTTATTTTGTGGTGTAGCAGAAAATTCAGTAAAAACAAGCTGTTACAATGTGCTTTTTATGCCTTTTTTGTTACCCTTCTCCATAATTTCTGTTCTTGGATTCTCTTCAGGTGAGCTCTCCCACTTATGAAAGCTGACAGGTTTCAAAGGATGCTCAAATAGCCAGTTCTGATGAGACAGTTACCTTTTCTGGAAAGCATTGGCTCGAATTGGACCAAATCTTAGTTATCTTCCATGGGGATCAAGGGCTCAATTCTCAAAAACATTAAGGCATCTAAATGCTTCTGACTGCAGTGAGATTACTCATGGGCTTAATGTGCCTAATACCTGACTGATTCATGCTTTAATAGGAGGCTTTTTGTGCTGTAGAGGAAATTAATAAGAGGCTTGATTTTATCACTTGTTAGGTGAAGTTCACTAGTAACACTCTTATCCCCAAACAGCCCCTGTTTAGGGGATGATTCTATTTTTAGAAGAAATTCAGTGATTGGAGTGGGGGGGAATTTATGCACAATTTCTTTGTTTTATTTCCTTGTATTGCTTATTTGGAGATTTATCTTTTCTGATTATCATAAATATGTAGGTAGCTAGAAGTGCTTTTATATGTCATGCTTCTTGCTCTATGCAAGAACAAACTGATGCTTTATTCTTTTTGCAGCAAATTGTTGCTGAGTATAGATGGCACAGAGCATAGAGTTTCATGTGTTTTCTTTGTTTCTTTGCAGAAAAATGAAGTGACAGGTGCTTAGCCTCATTTTTCATGCTAGCTTTGCCATGCCATTTTCACCAATAATGAAGGCAGCTGCCAGAGCTTGAGGAAATCAGGCGAAAAATTCAGCTGGCAGGTAGACCTAGTCACTTTAAGAAATGTAATCTTATGTTAGCAGATGGTAATTAAAAGGCAGAAGAAATAAAATTTTGTCTCAGTTTTCTGCACTGTTACATCAATTAAATCTGCAACAGAAGTGCAAGCAGAAAATATAATTTATTTTCATGTGGCTACACAGTATGATTGTATGCAAATCTAATGATTTGTTTTGCAAAGACAATTGCAATTTTTTAAACCTAAGTAGAATAACTGATCATTTCCAGAGATGCGTATGCAGTAAATCTTCAGTCTTCAATATGCCTAACGCAATGAAGTTTATCTCCTTCTTGTTTTCTATTTACTGTTAAACCTCAAATTGGGGTCCCCTGTCTGTGCACTTCCAGCTTTCAGTGACACCAATTTTAATCCTAACAGTTCAGTGAATCTTAGTGTGGAGAACTAATCTAGCTCAGGCCTCAGCAGGGGTGCATCCTGTTAAAAGAGAATATCCAGAAAGTGCAAGATTGAACCTGGTAAGAATCGTTACAATTTTGCAGGAAAATGATGTTTCAACTCTGACACAACTCCTAAGGATTTTCTGTTCTTCCTCCAACTTACAGACATCTAGCTTTGATGACAGAGCTTTATCATTCCTCATGTGTTACTTCTTATGGCTGTTAGAATTGTGAACAACATGTGCAAATCAGCTGAAGTGTGAAATAATTACATAATTAAAGCTCATTATGGTAGTAGTGAACCTATGTCACTGTTTCCGTAGCTGGCTTTGATTTGCAGGGGTTTTATGAGTCATGCATAAATATTCACCCAATTTTATAAAGATTCACCCAATTTTGAATGTTATGGTATAGTCAAACTTGAATGATATTTTACTAAATATGGTTAGTCATTTTTAAAAGACATGGGGTTGTTTAGCTTAAAATTGATTGAATGACTAGATGTTTATTTCATATTTCTGAAATTCCAAGCCAAGTTTCTCTGTGATGCTTAAACCACATTCTTGCCTCTCCTGCATAAAATCTGCATTAAAGACAATGAGAAATAACTAAGACATGTTGCTCAAAAACACAGTGCCCAGTTCTTCTGTCCCATTGACTGATTGCTGATTCCTCTAAGCATAATGGAAATTTTATCCATATAGCTCCCATTCTAGTGAGACTGGTATAGCAGGCAGCACTTGGTCTATCACTGAAGGATTTGGAGTTGTGGTCAAACAGAAAGCAGATCAGTAGAGTTTGTACTAGAAAAGCCTCTCTTCATGACATCTGGGCAGTAGTGGCTGCCTGTACCTGTGTCTTGAGATGTCCTCTACAACTCTCAACAAGTTATCTTTGCTCTTGCCACCATTCTGACCAACGACGTTCTTGGTACTCTGTTCCTTGAGCTCTTCTTCCCCCAAGGCTACCACTATTGCCATGTGTTGTGGTACTCTGAAACATGTTTGTGTCCATAGAGACCACAATATAAAGTTGCTTAGTATTTCTCCTTTTTTCAGCAGCCTTATTACTATACTTTGGCAGTGAGTAAGGTGCTCCGCTGCTGTTAAGCCTTTTGCTTTCTCTAGAGACCAACATTTAACCTCTAAGTTGTTCAGCCACAGGTTTTAGATCTGGAAGCTGTGTTTGTACTTGGTTTTACCATACACAGCAAGTCTGTAGCAGACTGAATTCCTGGGGAAGCTGGGGATGTTCATTATTATCTGAGAAGCCAATGCTGCTGCTTTTGAAATGTTATCTATGTCCTCTGAGAAAGGATCTTTTTATACACCCAAAAGGATAAAAACCTTTCAGCTCAGGCCTTCCAAAAAATGAATGCTGTATTCCTCCTGCTGGGACTTTGTGTTGAAGAAGGAAACAGATGCTTCATTTGGTTTCTCCTCCACACAGAAATCAATGAGTAAGGTAATATAAAGTCAACAACATTTTTAAAATGTGCAAAGCAAACTCAGTGTCCTTACAGTGGACGTTCTTTAAAATATGTGCTATTAGGAATTTTGTGGCCTTAAAGTCCCCCATTTGGGGCACTTTGAGGAGCCTAACAGTCTTAAAATGCTGAGCAGCCTTTTTTGACAAACTGGGGTTTCTGGGTGTGTCTCATTCTTCACTGAGATCACTGATAATAATAAATAAAAAATGGCTTCAGTATGTATTGCCCTGTCTCTTATGAATCTTCCAGTCAGTTTCCTCCTTTAATTTTCAGAATTAAAAGACAGAAATGCTGGGAGTGGTCTAGAAAATGGGAGGGGTCTTGGGCTAGGAAATAATATGGTCTGAAAATAAAATAAAAGGGGTTAAGTAAGCTCTTAAAGAGGGAGGTGAAGTGGGAGAATGAGAAAATAGTTTGGATTCAGTCTGGCATTTTCTTTTACAATGCTTGCCCTCAGTCAGTACTTGCAGTGATAGTAATTTCTCAGCACAATGTCAGGTACATAAAGAAATGTGACAGCCTTCCCTGCTAACTCAGGCTGCCTGCTAGAAATTATCATTCATTATCATTATTATTATAACTAACGAACTCCAAGTCTGATCCCACTCCAGTGGCACTGAAATGGCAAAAATCCCAGTCACATCAACTGTAGAGGCTCAGGCCTGATGCTCTATTATTTAAAGAAATCCAGTGGTGATTAGTGACCGTAGTTCTGTTATTGTACCAGGGATTTATGTTCTGGTTTTTAATGGAGTGTGTTAAATGAGGAGCTGTAAAATAGTAGCTATGAGAAAAATGGTTCAATGTGATTTTAGAGTTTTGATATAATATGTTACCAGATGTAGCCACTCAATCAGTGAAACAGCTTTTCTTGGACAGCATTCTGCTCCAGTGGATAAACTTCCATAATTACCCAGCCACCACAATTAAAAAATATCTAGACTCCTTCTTTCTAGTTTGTTCAAGCTGATAAGAAACTGGTAAGATGGAGTTTCAGTGCCTGTGACATGTTGTTATCGCTTGGCAATTCTCCAATGCAGAATATTTCAAAATCAAATCCGTAAGTCTGCACATTACTTTGAGGAAATGTGTCAACAAAATGCTGTCAGCTCCTTGCCTCTTGACAAGCTGTACAGATTTCAGACTAGTCTGAACCGTAGCTTGTCCATCAAATCAGCAGATGTCCTTTTTGGCACCATTGGTAGTGCACTTAGGTTACTTGGTGGCTTTTTTTAAAGGCTGGAGAGATTCTGATTGTAACTGGGGTGTAAGATCTGGTCTTGGTGGAGTAGAGACAAGCAAGCAAAGCTTCTTTCTGATGTATCTGGCAATGAGAAGAAGGAAGACCTCAAGACTTTCATGCTTTGCTCATTTGATTTCAGATCTGGATGGGGTGTCCTGAATGACAAGAAGGGCTAATTGGAAGCTTCTTCCCTCAGCCCCAGGAAAGGAAACAAATGCTTAGAGTGCTTGTTCAGACTGTGACATGTCATATATCTTGATGACTCTTACTGCTGTCATTGTAGTATGTAATTTTCTACTATTTCAAGAGGGACAGCACTGAAATAGCACCCATTTTCCCATCTGAGAAAATCCTCTACTTGCGAGGTACTTCTGGTTGCTATTATCTCCACTTCTTGTGAATTGGCTTGGTTGGAGAGGTTCAGCTGTTTCTAGTTTTCATTGAAAGGGACTATAATACACAGATTCAGCAGGTTTAATGTTTTACATGCCAGCTTAATAGATTGTTAGACTAAAGCATCTTGTTGTGAGTTGAGAGGTGGCAGACTGCCTTTCTCAGTTAACTCTGCAGATTTACGTGTGTCTTGTGTGCATCCTGGTCTGTACTTACCTAGTGCCTTTTTGGGTCCATTTGCTTTTATTCCCTAAGGCCACTTAGGACACAAAAGTAAAGCCTATTTGTAGCCTATCAACTAAAGCTTTGTAGAAACTAAAGTTGATCTTTTTCTTAGTATGGATTTTTAAGTTTTGCAAAATTTAATCCAGTTAAAATGCCTTTGAACATTTACACTTTCGAGTATACTTATTTAAAATGTATGCACTTCCACTCTATCTTTTGTTTGTAAATTAAATCTGATTTCCTTACATTCTATAACAGCTTGCAGTTTTCTTTTTCCAGCCGTGAAAGCTCTTTCCATCTGCCCTTCAGCTAGTCAAAGGTAAAAGTCTCTCCCTGAGAAAGAGATTAGTATTTCTCACTGGAATTTCATACTGCAGGATGACAGTCTTCTCTGGCACACAGTAAGCTCACCACCAGCCACAGTATACATGAAATCATAATCAAAGACAGATGCCTTTGCCTGTTATAAATAATCAGTGCTGCTTGCATAGGCCAGGAAAAATCCTTGTTTAGACTGGTCTTACTTTCTTTCTTGGACCTCTGTATTTCCCTTGGCCTTCCCTTTTTTCATCTCTTCTCTGTCTCTAATTCTAGATATTTGCCTAAGGAAATAAAAGGAATGGGGAAAGTAGATCTTGGCACTCTGAATTCTCAGTGGATTACCCTATGGAGTGAAATTAAATACACATGACATATAAAAGGGAATGGCCTTTTAATTTATAGCAAAAGTCCCAGTTCACAATAAATCCGTTCTTTCCTGTTTGTTCGTGTGCATGATGAGAACATGTCATATGCTTCTGTGAAGCTGATATAAAAGCTCTTTGTTCTGTGTAGGATTAATTTTTTTGAATTGGTGAAAGGTTCTATGTAAATATCAAATAGCAATTGTGGATATGCTTTTAAATTGTTTATCAAATTCACTTGCTCTTCAGCAAAATCCAGTACAGTACTGTCTATTTTAATAGCTTCCACTAAAGGCATGGCCCTTCTAACTCCAAATTGTCCTTAAGTACTGGTGAGATTTCTGAGGTATCAGAACTCAGAGGAGAGCCTCTTTTGGATAGCGTTTTCAGATCTCTTTGTGAAAAAAATTCTGTTCTAGATGTAGACGCAGTTATGATTTTTTTTAGCCCCAGGCAATGCACAAAATACTTATTTGCTGAGTTTTAGGTAACATTTTCAGCTGCAGTCACCACCCTTCCAAAACGCTGCTTATTTAAATTTTCTACACTGTTCCTAACTAGACAGTGTGTGTGAAAGTTTTGTTGTAGCGTTTCGTATTCTAGGTTTCCAAATTCTTGTGCTGTTTTATTTCAGGAATGTATAGTGTGATGAGGCAGGGATTGCAAAAAGAGCATCACACGACTAACTGCTTGCTGCAATGCAACCAACGTGAAGAGTTCTAATCCTTTAAAAATCTAGGTGCTGCTGGGTTCAAGTTCTTGCCATGTCCTGTGTTCTTACAGGAGTTTGGCAAAGGCCTGCCACTAAGAAATGACAATGTTAGTTTGCTTTGCAAGGAGGGTCAAACAATGTGCTTGGGGTATCAGTTTTACTCCATTAGATTATTTTGCTGCAGAAGTATGTTTGCAAAGCGCACTGTGGTCTGGTCTCAAAAAGACTGAATTTGGTAGTACAGCAAATCATGATCGTTCTTACACCATTCATCAGCGAAGCCTTCTAATGTGGATAGTAATTTTAAAACTACCTGACTAAGAAGGGCCAGTGATGGAACAGTAGGATTTGGTTTTTAAAATCCCAGTCTTTTACGATAAGAAACCACCACTGCCAGTAGTATGATACAATTTCAGGTAAAGTGGGAGTTGAGAAGCCTTTTTTTTTCCCCCTCTTTTTTTTTTCTCCTTTCTTTTGAAGTATATGGGCCAATTCTAGTATTAACTGTTAAAACTCTTATTTTACCATAGTAAAAAACAAAAAATTGCTATGGTCGCTTGCCTGTTAGTATTTATATTCTTCACCTTTATCAAATGTTTTCCTTCTCTGCACAAGACCATAAATACATTACAGGGCAAAGGAAGGTATGATCAGTTTGCCTTTAACACATAGTTGACATTAGTCACATTAATTAATCATTTTATAGACTACAGGTTTTCATAACAGAAACATCATCCAATTCAAGCAATTAATCCACTCATCTGAAAAAACCCCCGACATTAAAGTGACTTATTGATACCTGTTGCCACAAAAAACATGCCAGATAGGTCAGATGCGGTTAAGCTGGCTCTTAGATTTCTATGTGTGGCAGTCAGGCTCTGCCTGACTTAATTTTGCCTGTTTTTCCACTTCTCTGGGAATCATTAAAGAATATAATAATACAAGTTTAATGAACTAAAATCTCTCAGCTTTAGCTGCCTTGGTAATTTTATTTTTTTTTCCCTTCTGCAGTGAGAAGGATCTGACCACAATCAGCCACTTGTACTTCTCTCTCCTTGAACATAGAGATGGTTTCACCGTGCAGGGCGTGTGCGAGGAAAAGCTCCGATCAGCCTGTGTTTGTGGACGAGCTTTGCCTTTCGTAGCATGTTCAGCTTTGACACCGTTCACTGACGATACAGTTCCACGGAATGAAAAGCCTATGGAGTAAGGTACACGCTCAAACTATCGCCGAAATTCTTGCTCTATCTGGAATGCCACAGAGGCTTTTGGAAGCCTTTGTGTTAGAAAGCGGCACGTTTCCCGATAGCTGTGGTTTGGATAAAGTCATGCAGAAATGTCACGCTGAAAAATTGCCCAATGGATATTTACACCCATTTAATCATTCGTTGGAGAAGTGAGGCACGTATCACTGGTGATATGAGTGCTGTGTGTTGACTTTCCAGCTCTACTGGATATAGTTTAATCACGTATCTAAATTAATAAAACCAAAACATAAACTTGTGCTCCATTCTCTGGAAGAGGTTAAGGTTTCCTTTTTCTCCCCTCACTTCAGATTCCTTTCTTTCCACCCTGTTCTTTGATTTCTCTGGCTCTGATAAAATGACAAATTAGAATGGAAACCAGTGAAATCACTTTATTAGGGAATGCTGAATCATAGTGTCTTTCGGTCACAACTGTAAGCAGAAGCATCTTGTCCAGAAGCATGAATTTAATTAGAATTTTGCATAAAATCCATTCAGTTAAACCAATGCAACCAGTTTAAATATTTGTTCTTGTAGATGCAGTAAACCCAGCTGAAAAACATTTTAGGACAAATCATGCAGCAACTAGATTAAGGGAAATTGCTAAAGAAAGTTTTACCATAGTTTAAGCTTTTGTGAATGACCAGCACAAGCTGCATCGCTGTAAGCTGTCTGTAAACACAGTCTGCACCTCCAGCCTTTTTTGAGGTGTTTTTCCATCAAAACCAGGCAATGTAATAGTATTCTTTGTCTTGTACTCTGTGCATAAATAATACTGTTGCTGCTGAAGCAGCCCATTAGATTGATTTTGTGAGCACACAAAAGATATAAGCCTTTACTTTCTAGTTAGTAATTGTATATTTGACCTAGTGCACTATGTTTGCAATCCTTTCAATTAATGTCACTTGAAACTGACTCTGAGTCCTCCATCCCCTCACCCAATGCAGCATAATTGTAAACCAAAACCCATGCAACTGTGATTTCATCTTAATACTTGCTACACCACTGAGAAGCCTGGCTTAATGTTGCTAATCGGTAGCCAGCTTGTCTGCATAGAAACAGTAAGTGAAGAAAAATGATTTGCTGTTTGTGCACAGGAATGCAACATTGAGGATTTTGGTAGGGATACTTAAATAAAAGCTCATTACAAAAATAACCCTTTATGAGCTACCTAAGGACACTTCATTCTCAAGCATGAGTTAAGTTATCTCTGGCAATTTATCAAAGAGAGGATGTCTAGGTTATCTAAGCCTGGTTTGCTTTCTAGGATGGGCGCGAGCCCATGTCACAAGGTCAACTTGAAGAAAGTGGTTTCAGAGGCAGGCAACAATCAGTAGATCAGAGCAAGGTGGGTGGTTGGTAGTGCAGAGGACATCTCTGTTTTCTGAGAGGTGTTTGCTTGTATGCATATGAATGTGTGTATCTGTGCTTCAGAGACAGGTGTGATTAAAAGGGAATGGCCAAGAGCAGGGACAGAGACAAGACTAGATTGTTGAGGAACAAAGAAGGCAACATGGGATGGATCAGAAGCAAAAAGACTTAGAGCTGGAACTGGACCAGCCTTCTTTTATAGTTTACTGGGGGAATTAACTCTCTCCAGCACATTTCATTTTACACTATCTCTGTCTTACTTTTCGGAAGTCTGCCTCTGTCATCCGCTTTAGGTATTAAAATGGCCTTTCTTAGTTGTTCCTCATCTTGGCAGTTTTCAGTGGGGCTGCCAGGAAAGCTAAAACCCTCTTCCTTAGTCTTTGAAAGCATAATCAGGGAGCTAAGAGGCCAGGATTAGTCTTGCTAATAAACGCGTACAAGAGAACTCCTTTGGGACTTTCTGTTTTTCTAACTATTTGCTTTAAAGGATTATGAGTTTCGACCCTCCCCCAGTGAGACAGCTGGGGTTTGCTCATCCTCCAGTGTATTGTGGAGGGGAAGAGAAATTACCCAATCAGTCTGCTCTTTGGCTTTCTGAAAGACTTTTTTTTCCACTGTTTTGGCAGTTGAAATTTTCTTGCTTTCCAAGGGCACTACTGAGACACCCACCATCCCCTGAGGAGCTCTGGTCAGTCCTGTCTGTTTCCTCCAGGGAATAACAGCAGGGATGCTAGCTCCCTCAAATTAATGTGGGTTGAGGTCACAATCCCTTGGGCTAGCTGACTGGCTTGCCTTGGAGAAATGGGTGAGGTTCTCTAGGTAAACAAAAATCCCCGTGTGATAGTGAGCTAACATTCGCAAATATTCAGAATCCTTATTTCAAGTTGCTTTAGGCTATGTGAGAACACGTCTCAACATATCTTTGTCCAATCTCAGCTAATACACTGGAAAATGAGCAGACACTTGAGCGGGTCAGGAATTTCCACCCGGGGAGGGAGAAGCTGCACACCAGCCCATCAGGCAGCACGTCAGCCTCTGTCAAAGTCAGGCGAAGGGATTCAGGCTGATCAATGACTTCGTGCTGGCTGCAGTCACTGACTACTGTGACCATTCATAACTTATGGTTTAAGCAGTAATCTTTTTCAAGAGCTTGAAACAATTAGGTGCATAGATTGAAATAATGCACTGCCATGGTAGTTTTACATTGCACATCTTGAGTATATGATATTTAGTCTTTGCTGGTGGAAGCCTCCATCTGTGCAAACATTATAACTGATACCATTCTGAAGGAAATCTGATGAGTGGCAGAAGAGAAATAACTTATTTAATTAATGATTTGGTTGCACATATGGACATGTGATCCCTGGCCAGATGCATTCAGGCAATTTTTTTATATATATAAGCAGCATGGTAGGTCTTTAGATATCCAGTTACAGACCTCCACAATAAAGTTAATATTGCCAAGACCACATTTTGTGTGTGTGTACAGCATCCCTCTCCTCCTCTTGTGTCTCCATTTTTGCCTTTTCAGTTCAGTAACAAATGCTTCAGCAGAGGCCCTTTGGATTGCTTTGATAAAAGCATTCAAAAAGATCAAAGAGAAAGTAAGACTCAGCTGGTGGCCTTTCCCTTTAAAGCAGTGGCTTTTAGGCCATGTCTATGCTACAGATGTTTGCTGGCAGGGCTATGTCAAGCCAGGTTTGATAAGGAGTTTGATCCCTGTCAGGCAGATTTGTGTAAGGAGAAGCCGTCAGAGCAGATGCAATTTTTCTGGCTTTGCTATGAGGACTTGCTTGGCAGGAGTGAGAAATAAATACCCCCTGAATATGCTCAGTGGTGCAAGTGCAGTATGGTCAGCCTGAAAGGCATTTGGACATAGGAGACCTTGACCCTGCTGCAGTGGTGTTGACCTGCCCGTGGTGCATTGCTGGCACCACCTTGGCTTAACACTTTTTTCCAACGTAGTTGTGTTGCACGGGAAGCAAAGCAATAGAGCCCGAGCCTGATATAGTTCTATCACCAAAGACCTTGAGAGAAAGATGGTGAATTAACTCTCTGGTGTTAACTACCTTCTTTTTTAGCAACTGGTTTAGCCTACACCGGCACAGAAAGCCTTGCTGAGGCAGGTGGGGTTTTTCAGCTGGGTTTATCCTCTACAGTTCAATTCTATGTCATTTTCTGGAAAGCTTTTATATAAATGCAAGATGTTAGTTGGGGTTTTAGTAGAATTCCTGCTGAGAAGATCAAGAGAGAGGAGATGGACCTCTAAAATGTGACTGGCCTTGGAGGCCTTTCCATTTTTGATGGAAATGCAGTGCTTCAGCGTTTGCCAGAACGGATCATAATTCCACTGTTCTAAGGAACGTTTCCTCTTGGTAATGACTGTCAGTAATTTTGACACTTAAGGAAAGGAGAATTCCTTTCATTTCAGGATGTTGTGTTTTTAGTGCCAAGGAGATGCATTTTGGGGAAAGCAGCCTGCAGCTTAAACCCTAAAACACTGAAATGGAATTATGGGCTGCTGAGACTGTTAGTCATTGGTACTGCTTAGGACACGCATCTGTGGCTAGAACAGATACTCAGAATTGCACCTTCTGGAACAGAAAAAGAAACGGCTCTAATTTTTGTGATGAGAGCTGCTCTAGGTTTGCTTATTTGAAATGAAATTTAGGGCGTGACATCATTCTCTCCTGCCACAGCCTAGACTAAATTCATTTTCCTTTAAATTCATTTCTTGCTGTGTTTGCTTTTTCTTGTATAGGCACTAAGGATGGTCCAGAATGTTGATTACATGCTAACTTTAATGCATATTACTGACCTCCACTATCGTGAAATTAGGTAAGTGCTCTTTAAGCACTGGGTTTGTTTGTTTGGGATTTTTAATAAGATAATTTACCTTTACTGAAAAACAAGCATTTATGCCTAATGCCTTCACCTATTCGAATGAATCTGATATTTATCCCTTTCCTGGACTTTTTTCCTTTTATTTTACCTAAGGTTGTAAGGTTTACAAAGTTGCTAGGTTTACTGGACTTCTACTAAAGAATTTATTTATTTAAATAATGATTTGAAGATTATTCCTGCCCATGTTACAGTTCTATTTATTTTTAAAGAAGTGCGATCTTCAAGCCTGCTTTTGCAACAACCTACTCACTGGGGAGACTGATCCAAAGCTCTCTGAAATCAATGGAAAACCTCCAGCAGGTTTCTTGAGCTTTGGCATTTTCTTATGTTTGAGCGCATGAGAATAAAGGATTTTTTGGTTTTCACTGTTGCATTCTTAAATCTGAATAAGTAGAAAATTGGATTTATTAGTCATAGAAGTGGATCTACAATAACAAAGAACCTGTAGTTCTCTACTGTAAAGGATATAGTTTGGCAAAATGTACAGCAGGTAACTCTTACAATGTGAAAAATGTAGACAACCGGAATTAACTGCAACCAAATGTACCCTGGAACCAAGGCTGTAATTTATAATACAGTCAAGAATGCATTGCAGACTCCTCAATCGATAAGCTAATGAGAAAAAGGCCTGCAATTAATTACAAATCAACTGGGTCAATATCCTGTAAATGAAAGATATGAAATTGCTAACATTTGGAAGAAACTTCTTTGCCAAGTATATTTATAAACCTCATATAAAATATGATATTTATAAAAAGAATAAAAGCTCCTTTCACTGTTCAAAGGCAGCACCATGAATGCTTGATTTCCTTTTGCTCTGAGAACTCAACTGAACTGACTTTATTTCAACATATTTTTTTCTGTGTATAAAAGAACCGAAGTAATCTTTTACCTTTAATTTGAGACCTTACAATGAAGCATAAGATCTATAAATAGGACTCCCAGGGTGATGCTATCCACAACTTAATGGTCAAAGCATCTAAAATGATGAAACTTTGTGGCCAGATGGTTCTCCTAGTACCTTCTCTCTGAAGCTGTCCTATCAGTGATATTGGCAGTCTAACATCTTGTCACATTTATAGAAACAGTCCCAAAAAGGGCAGTGGGGAGTGAAGAGATGGGCTAGTACTGGCGCTTGAAAGCAGCTCATCGTCTGCGTGGGTCTCCAACTTCAAACAACTCTATGTCTTTATAACTTTCAAAATTGGGAGTGCTACTTACCCGGAATCCTTTTCATCTGTCAGTGATGATTTTTTTTCATATGTATTTTATAACACTTCTGCTTTTTATTTAAAAGGCAGAGGACAGTCATTTCCAAGGAGAAAATAATAGCATTAAACATGTGAATTTGTTTTTTTGTAAGTTTGGTGGGTTTTTTTAGTACCTTGCTGCATACTTTTTACTGTCCTTTATGTGTGGGCAATGGAAATCAGAGGAACGTATTGTAGTTATATTCAACATTAATGAGGTTTTAACTGAACAATAACTATCCTTGAACTGTAACACATTCATTGATACAGAAGCATTTTTTTCAAGCAGGTGGGCAAAATGCCCATAAAGACATTGACAATAAAGGAAAAAGTTAGGAATTTATTACTTAGTTTCCCCCCCGTATCTTCACTGTAGAGGCTGCTGGATTTAATTTTTAGCATCATAGGGTTTCACAGAGATGTCACTAGGCTTCCCAGGTTGTCTGAGGTTCCTAGGATTGCTTGTTCACGTTAAAAATATACCTACCAGCCCTGTTCATCATTGCAGAGAAGAGCAATTTTTTTTCAATATGCAAACAAGGAAATCAAACTCTGCCCACACAATGTTCCTGGTTTCACCATGGAAGTCCAAACCTCAGTAGCCATGGGAGTTGCTGAGACATGATGTGTGAACAGGGCCTTTTCTTTCTTCATCTTTCAGGGTAGAGTGAGGCTGTACTTTTCCAGCCAGTGAAAGAAAATGTGGAGGGAGAGAAAGAAAATCTGGAAGAGCACGTGCAAGTCGGTGAGTGCTGACCCACTGAAAAGAGGGTCTTTTCTCTACAAGAGGCAAATATCTGGAACATCCCTTTGCAGCAAGTACAGGAATAAGGGTGTTTAATAACTTTTTTAGGCTTTCCAAATTCACAAGTATGTTGATGCTCAATGTTTCTTTGCTACTGCCTTACTAATTTTTATTTTTTTAAGAAACCCCCTGGGGCCCCTTTTTATTTAATGATAGGCTACTAATAAATCAATGTTTCTCATTTATGTTAAAATGTTGGTATTCATCATGTAGACTACTGACTGCAGGTTTAAAACACCAGAATATTTGATCCAAAAAATATAGTAAGCCTTAAGTCTTTTATTATGTATTTTTTATATATTGGGAACGATACAGGGTAAAAAAATTTAGTTAAGGTATGCATGATTTCAGAGAAAAATGTGTCTGTCTGACAGCTTACATCATAAGAAATGACAGGGGTGATGTTTGACTACTATGATAGTTTCAATTGCAGCTCCAGCTTAGTGCTTTTTCTGGTTTCGGTTTTGGTTTGTTTTTTTTTTTTGTCTGACTTCAGGTGTGATGATAGTTGCATTGAAGTCAAGAATTTTGCACTAGTGTTTGAGGAACATTGAGTTGTTGTTTTTCCACCTCACAAATCTTGATGTTTAGAATATCTTTCTCTTTTCCCCTCCTTTCCAGATTGTAGCAGTTAAGACACAGTGTCCCCATCTACCCAAGCCTTCAAAGCCATGTGAGTACTCCCATGAGGACAGTAGAGAAGGAAACCTTCTTGGAGTCTTGGCTGCTGTGTGGGTTTCATAAAACTTCCATTAAAACTTTTCAATCTGGACTGTGGGTTTCTTTTCAAGTAGCACATTGCTGAGCTAGGCTAGCTCTGTTGAGGTTAGAAGTATTAAATCAGTACCAACATTGCAAGTTTTTAGGTGAGAGAAGCAGGGTCTGTCTCCACGTGAATGATGTCCTTGGCTCACAAAACACTTTTTTTTACTTCAAACAAGAGTGGGATTTGTTTCCAGTCTTCTTTGTTCCTTCTTGTGCCACATCTTCACTCATCCTTTTCCACTAAAATCTTGAGGTTTTATAATGCACGATAAAATGAAAATATGTTAGTGTATGGTAGTATGTCCATTAGTCTAAACGTGGGAAGTAAGTGAACCACAATGACTGTTCATGATTCCTTTAAAAAAAAACCTTTATTGTTATTACAATGACTAGAATTTCTGTATCATTTAATTCTTTCAGTATATTTTACATACCGCCAAGAAGTTGTTCTGCCACTTATTTTTCACCTCCAGAATTTTAGTACTTCTCTTTTGGTTGTTTCATCTTTCTAGAGATTCAGTTCTGATTTGAGTTGCAGTGACAGTGAGAAATATTAGTCAGCCTACCTGGAAGAAGAATTTATTCTACAAATGTCCAAGCATATGCTGGTTTTTAAAAAATAGAAATACAGAATATTTAAAGAAATATTTCCAAATGAGTAATGTATAAATGAATGAATGATTCTATTTTAATATAAGATAATATTAACACAACATTGAAAAGTATGTTATTAGTTTAGTCAAAATGTTAGTGGCGTCACTGGTGATGCCACAGATACCTGCAAATTCCCAGAGAAAATGCATGCATTTCCCATTTATAGAATTAGCACTGCAAAGCTCAGACTACTCCTATTTCAAACACATCCCACCTGCTCAGGAAGTTGCAGACAGATTAGAAATGTCTATGAAATTTGGCCAGCAATAAATTCTGTTACACTGTTAGCTGATTTCCATTCAACCTGGAGAAGCACAATCATTTTTTTGTCTGCATTTTCCTCATTAGATATTCAAATGAAATTTAAATACATGACATCTGCATTACTATGAATATATTTTTTCATTAAGCTACAGAAACTAATTAGTACTGAAATTAGATTTCACATACAATTCATGAAGTCTTTTGAAAAATCAAAACATAAAAAACCCACAACAACAAAAAAAACCCAATCAAACAAAACCTGCCAGCAGTTTTGCATAGAGATATCTGCGTTTTTAGTCAACTAAAGAATGCTGCTCCCACAACGCTGTTGTAGGCCATGCTTCATTTCTTTTTACTTTCTCTTCAGTTAATCATTGGATTTTCTAAGTATAAATGCATTATGACAATAATGAGGTTTTAGTTTAAATGCACTCCTGAGTGTATCAAGTCAAGCAGTTTTCCTTCCTTCTGATGTGGCTTTTTTGAGGAAAGTGAGGGCAACATCACAGAATTTCTTTCTATCTTTGTCATTGTTTATTCAATTATTCTATTAGGGACCGATTGTGAACCTTTTACAGTCATTAGCAGAAGTTTGTTGGCATTGATTTGTCTCATGGTGTAAGTGGGAGAAGAAAAGGGTCTCGGTATCACCTTCACAAGGAATTTGTAAGTGATGCAGCACAGGTGAGTTGAGAGAGCTGGGAGGGGGAGACATCTTGAAATGTGAAGCTAGAAGTAATTTCTTGTCTTGTTATATACTGTTATGTTAAGAGTTAGCAGTGGTCAGTTATTTAAAAAAAAAAAAGGAAAGAAAATACTTATGCTAGTACTACAGGCTTCTTGTACTTTTTTTGTTTTGATGACTGAAATTCTGAGATGTATTACAGTATGGCCATTTAATAGTTGAACAGATGACAAAATAGAAAAACAGCCAAAGCAGCCTCTTTGGGGTTATCTGTCACCACACAGGTATGTTTTTCCATCTAAATTTCAAAGGTAATGCAACATTTTCTTCTTCAAAATGATGGGGCAGGAGGAGCTTATAGTGTGTATGGCCCCTCTTCTGTTGATATTCATTATTTCTAACAAGGGAGGTCACTTTTTGGTCAGTGGTTAACATTAAGCAATAAGTAGTTCTCTGAACAGCAATGAGCTTCTCTCAGAAACATCTGCTGCATGGGGAAGGCATGCAGTGAAGAGTGTGCTGTATGGGCACTGCTTATATCCGGTGGGCTTAGTTAAAATAAATAGTGAGATAAGATTTCTTACTTTGATTTCCAAGTCTGCTGTTACTTTGTTCCATTTCCTTGGTCAACTCAGATTGGTTTACCTAGTTGTAAAATGTGTTCCATAATATTTACTTGATTTACTGTGATTACATCCCCTGTTATTAGTTTAGGTTCCCTTTGTTCTAGTTATTGTATACATTTATAAGAAATCAAAGTCTGTGCTTCAGGGAAGGTATTACCTTCATAAATAATGTAGGCAGAGGTACCAAGAAATTCTAGAATGAATTAGGGGAAGGTGGGCAGCTGGGAACACAGCTGAAAAACAGGACCATTTTTGCAAAGAAACTTGGGAGGTGTTGAGTATTGAACCATTAATTAATATTCATTAATAAATGAATAATATTATTTATTAATAAGTGTTACCTGCTCTTTCTGCTGAAGGGCCTAACTTGTATTTTTTGACAATTTGTTAAAGGATTTTCTGACATTGTTGAGAGCTTCCAAAAAGAACTATATAAAACATATATGTGTTTTATGTGAACTGTATAAAGTAAACCATATAAAAACAATATCTGGTGGGAGTGAGCTTTTTTAAATGTGTTTTATCAAATCGACAAATGGAGAAATTTAAATTAAAACAACAGCCAATTTGTCATGAATTTAATATAAGCAAACTTTTGAGCTTTCTTCCTTGCACGTCCTCGCATAATTTCTGGAATTGGTTTTAGCAGCTGTGTAGATTTATTTAGATGCTGTATCTGGAGTCAAATACACCTTCTGATTTAGCTTTTAAGTTAAAAATACACATGTTCATGACTCATACTCAAGTCAGCCTATAACAAAGCTCGGCTTTGTTGTTCAGTATTTACGAGACAGCAGTGTAATAACGTTATGCATGGGTTCCTTGAAACTAACTACAAAAATGTATGCTGTATGGAGCACTCACCTGGATTTTAAAAACTATTTTAGAGTCCTGACACAGTGTCTCTTTGGTATAAATTGCTGCCAAATTAAGTATGTCCCCAGCCTGTTTTGTATTTTTATGCCACAACATTTTGAAATTATGCCAGTTTAAGATACAAGCAAAAGTGCTTGCTCTGGCTTGCTACTGTAAATTTAAAACATTAAAATTTTGATTAATGAGAAGTGGATGGAATTCAATCCTGCCCAGGAAATTCAAAAACCTAACAGGCAAAGGAGGAAGAAATATGTATCATGGCTCTGGTGCCTGATTTGTTTTCTTGAAACTTGATTCTCCTCTGCCTGAAATCTGCTAGAATGTAAGGAAGATCAATGGCATTTGATTGCCCTAGGAAGGAAGGAATTGCTCTAGATGGTGCTAACAAGTGGTAATTTGGTTTTGGCACTGTTTTTTCTCCCCTCTCTGCCAAATTCACTTTGCTTTGGCACTGTTTGGTCTTTGACCTTTTTATCTAACTTGTTTCTGGGGTTTGTTACTTATTTTCCTTCATTACCCCCATCATCTAACCTGGGCATTTGCCACTGCTTACACACCCTTCTCCAAAGTTAGGGATCATCATCCAAATCTGGGAGAAAATGCTTGGCCAGGATTAGGAGCTAAACCTCAGTAGTGGGTTAAAAGTAAATAGACTGAAAAGCTGGTCAACACCAGCTCTTTGCCAGTTTTCTAACATGGCTAAGTGGCCGCTTGGAGAGCCTTCATGTCACAGGGAGACACAGGAAAAAAGAAGGAAGAGAAACCTGTTGAGAGTTTCACTTTACTGTCTGAAAAATCATGCTTCCTCTTATTCTTTCTTTGCATCAATTTCACACTACTTCCAAATGTTTCTTTTGCTGCCCCTCACCTTCCTCAGCTGTAAAATAGCAAAAGCACGTCCACCCAACTGCTGCTCAGGTGAGTCATTCATATTTTCAAATTCCATTCAACACATAAAGTACAAGGTATTATTGCTTATCTGTTATTACTTATCCGTTATTATCCTAGCAAGATTCCACTCTACGCATTCATTTTAATTGCTTAATATATTTATCCCTCAGAAATCCTCTCTCCCCTGTAGCGTGGAAATGTGGACGGATCTGAATGGCATATAAGAAAAAGCTTATTTGAGATATACTGATATGGATGCAAGATATATTGATGTGTCCCTTTAATGTTATATTTATGTGACAGGTGAATTCAGGAGAAGAGAACAGTTATGTCACTTATGCTGAAGATCCTTCAAAAAAAAAGTCTTTACCGACACTGCTAGAAATACCTTCTGATCACTTCATTCTGATCACATTTAGGTAACTTAGTGCTTCTGTAGTTAGTACTTTGCGTTTTGTGATTGTGTTATAGTTGCGCAACAAAATTGAAAATAATTAATATATTTGGGGCGAATTTCATGTCATTAAGTTGAAGTGTATCATTTCCTTAAAAAAGTTAACTTGGCAAGAGATTTAAAATGTGTGTTAATTAATAGATTATTCCAGTAATCACATCAAGATATAAATTACTGTAATCATGTCCGCTTAAATCTTTCAATGATTATAATGCCATCTTTTCCGTGTCATGTTTCTAAGAAGATATTAGTTTCTTGTGAGTAGTTGTTTGAATTGGTATAACCATGTATCATAAAGCCCATTGCTCTTGGGGGACACAAATACCACTTTTAGTGGCAAAAAAGATTCATAAAGGCAAGAGAAAGTTCCTGTAGGTGGGTGTGCAAATCAGATAACTGCCAGTCCTATTGACCTCACTACCTCAGTGCCATGCCATCCCTACCCCTTTTTTGAAAACAGTTGAGGGGATTCCATGGGGAAACTAGAATCCAAGGAGGCATCCAGTGCTAACATCGACTTCTCCCAACTTAAATGAAAAGAGGTGGGGGGGAAGTGAAAAATTTTCAGAAAAAGAGACCTGATGTGTATAATACACAGAGTGCCATGAGGCAGTGTCATGACAAGGCTTTTAAATCACTGTTTTCCAGTCCTGGAATTTACCAGGGCACTGCACCCAGGCAATACAAAGGTCCTCTAGAGAAACGTATGCCCGTGCTGCCATGGATATTGAGAGTGACTTGAGGAAATTGTTATGATAGTGAAAAGGGGCTGCTGTTTTCTACAAATTTAAGGGTGAACTGCCATGGCATTGATCTCCTGCTTTCATCAAAATTAATATGGGCCTTTGAACGCCAAAACAGGGGAGAGGAGTCTGTTTTGTAATATTTTTCTGAGAATCACTTTTCCTAGCGTGGGTAAGGGAGAAGGAACTGGTTTACACTGGAAGCTTCTGCACTGTAGGCAAAGGAGGGCATTCACAGGTTACAGATGTTTATTGTGTCAGGGTGTTTCCGGGTGGTTTTTTTTTTCTCTCTCTTTTGGGGAAATTTTTTTAAAAGTATGTGTTTGGGTTTTTTTTTTTAAAAAAAGTGCTTCCAAAGTCTCAGCTGATTTCCAAACTCCTGATTTGCTAGACTACTTGCTAGATACCATCTTTGAGTATCTATAATTTAAATAATTGTACTTTTGAGAAAAGTATTGTCCAGTGAAATATTTTCCATATTTCTTCTAAATGACTGCCCCTGCTTATTGAGAAGAAATATGTAAATAATGTTATTTCCAGGGAGGAGAATTAATAGCCTTTAATGGCTTAAATTCTATGAGCAATCATGCCCATGAGGTACTCCTTACAGAATAGTTCTGGTAAACTCAACAGGACTCTTCATGCGGTAAAATTACTCATACACGTAAGTGTTTGAGAGCAAAATGTCAGTGTTCCTCTCCCACATTCCTCCTGTTCCTCCATGAAAGAAAGCCAGCACATGGACATCAGAAGTCATTTTTAGTCTAATATGTCCTGAACAAGGATTTTATCTAGACTAAACAACTGTTTTGAATATTTGCTGTAACTATTAATTATTGAAAATGCTTTGATTTTTTCTATTCATTTACTAGCTTTTAGTTCTTGATTTAAATCATCTGTAGTGTTCCTACTTAGTGTGTTCACTTGGTATTTAATGTTTATAATATCTGTTTATTACAATTTAACAACCTCTACAGTTAGCTGCATTTTACTTAAAGTGAATTTATTACTTGAAAAAGGTTCTGGAACCAGTGATTTATCAAAGAAGCAAAAATAGCTCCAACTTGTGTCCTGCTAACAAGGAACTGCATATTTGTTTAATTGTAAATATGTATTCAGAGCATACACAATAAGCTGTAGTATACTTATCAAAGACATACTGTCTCTAAAAAGCTGTCATTTTTGTCTGGCATGAGATTACTTCAAAAGTTGAAATTTCCCTTGAAGGTACGGAAGTTATCCAGTTATACTTCGTATTACTTATGACCATTAGTGCATTCTTGGTACAGCTATTTCACAGATATATGTTTTAATTAATTTATAAAGCAACTAGTTTTTGAGCCAGTTAGTAAAACTGATCACAATAGGCCTGTGAATTTTCGGAAGCAAGTACGCAAAATTTCCCTTAGTGTTTTTCAGGGTTTTGGTGGTTTGGTTGTTTTTGGTCTACTTTATTATTCTTGATCCTAATGGTAAAACAAGAACTAACTGCATTTAATTTAGGCTGATTGTGAGTCAACTCTGTGTCTGATCTATGGCTGCTGAGAAAGTTACCTGATTCACCCTATATTTAGGTCTCTGCCAACACCTTCCTCCCACAGAAAGGGGCCCATGGATTCCTGGTTGTTTTCCTGTGGTCACCAATGCAGCTGAGGGACCCACCTGAGTGACGGGTTCTTACATCCATTTGGAATTTTTAATCATGGCTTAACACTTGTCAGCTTCAAAGTACACACTGTTGGGAAATTAGTGTCACATCATGCGATACAGTGGTTGTAAGTCTCCAAAGAAAACAGATTGATTTATTTTTTTTTTCTTCCTAGCTAAGGTTAACTGTCTGGACAGCTGTGAGTCAGGCCTTCAAGACACGCTGCTTTATCTGATTGGTCTCAGTCTTGATCTGGCACATGAAAGGAAATGTGAGGAAGTTTCAAGCAGAGATCATTTTGCAAGTCCAAAGATGAGAGTAAGGTCAAATTTGCTTGCATTTTCACAGTATCTCATTACAAACATAAAACAAAGTGCCATGCAGACGTTACGAGGTTTAGTGTAGCAATGGTTTTCACCTTCAGGAGATTTACATTGCTGGAGTATTTTTCATGTCCTGTTTACCAGCATCAAAGAAAAATACCACAGTAAAGAAAGAACAGTTATGTTATTTTAGAAGTGACTTCCTTCTAGGGGACAAGCCATATGGTGACTTTATCTAAGTTTTGACATTCAACTTCCACAGGTGTTGCCAGCATCTCATGCGGCTGCAGGACGTTAGCATTTAGTTAACTTTACATTAATTTAGCCTATAACGTTACTGTAACTGCTTGTCTCCTGTAGAAAACTACCACTTCTTCCACGCATTTAGAACTGTGGAGGTTACAGCATGGGGTGGGAAAATAGACCATTTGAGGTTTTTTTAATTATTGTTTTAGCACTGTCCTTTATGGTTATTGGGAACAGTGTGTGAAACTTAAGACTCAGCCAGCAGGGTGGAAGGAACATTGCTTTACAAAGCCAATCCTACCTTCCCGCCAGGTAAACTCAGTTTTCAGTCTCAGGGCTGGCTCCTCAGTTTGTAAAAATTGTCTTAATTGTGTTCATAATTATTCATTTTTCTGAAAGTTTTTAGATCTTAAGTGTGTGCATTGTTATGTTTCAATGCTTTATGGCTGTAGGTAATCAGTTTTTCTTACAGGGGAATTGTTGGTTAGCTGTACATTTCAGTAAAACCACAATTTAAAATTTTGTTAGGTGTTGTAACATGCAGTAAATTCTGTGGTTAAAGGCAGAAGCATATTGAGCAAGACTCTGTGCACTCCTCTGTTCAGTCGTGTAAAATGCTATTTTGTGTGTGCTGGGCATGAGGAACAGGTCTGCTCACTTGTGACTGTTGCAGTGTAAATGTTGTATTTCACAATACCTACCACAGAGAATCAGAAGTCGGGAGGGTTTTTCTCTCCAAAAATACAAATGCAGAAGAGATAAGAACAGATGTTGTCATTGGTTACGTCTGAACAACTCCTGTGAGGTCACTCGGTATCAGCGTTTTTGCACTTTGTGCGTCCAGCTTTGCGTGGAGGCCCTGTGTATGCATCATCATCTATGTTTAATGTAGTTCATACCCAGGAAAAGCACTTTGTTTCCTTAAGCATTTTCATGTTTTGGGTTTTTATCCACAGCTGCATTAAATGTTGGAATATAGATGATGCACCTTGTATGATGAAGAATCTTTTTTGCAGTCTTCAGGTGTCTTCATCGGAGATTTTAACAAGTAATGTTATTATCCCTCAAAATAAAAATCCATGTGGTGAAATGTCAACTTTCCTTCACAAAGATGGTAGTTAAAAATGCCATGAAAATATAGATGTCAAATTTCCTTCACAAGGATGGTAGTTAAAAATGCCATGAAAATATAGCTCTACACTATCTTAATAGCTGTTGTGCAAATCATTCTACCACTCTAATCATGTATATAAGCATTGTTAATGCATGATGTTAATGACCAAAATAATGGACACCTTTCTGAATCCTTTTGGTGATGACAATGGTGCAATCTATAATGTAAAAGTGAAATCAAAGTGAAGTGAATGATGTGTTGCTAGACTAAACTTGAAAAGGTAGAGCACTGATCTGCTAGGAATCAGCTATGTTGTCATTTTATTGTAAATTTCTAAATTCTCCAAGGTTTTAGTCTGTTTGGGATTTGGGTGCAGGTGGGCAGTGGTTCTTTTGTCTTCATAAAAGTATGTTTTATAATCGAAAGGGGCACGCACAGTACCAAGATGCTCTGCTCATTTGGATGGTTATTATGGAGAGCTGTGCACAAGCTGGAACTAAACTAAACCCTCCACACAAATCCCCCCGTGCTCTGAGAGGAGGATAATGCGAACAGGAGCATGACATGTCTTCGTGTCTCCCTCGCTTGCCTTAATAAGTGCTAGGAGGATTTCCTGGGGAATAAGTGTGTGTTCAGCTGTCCCACAGCAATCAATATAGAAGTGCCCTCCCATGAGGTGGCAGAGTCTGTTTGAAAAATTCAGGTGTTAGGAAAATTCCTGCATATTCTTTAGAAGCTCTTTCATTTACAAATTCTGAGAGTCTCAAAATATTTCTCTGCTTTTCTGTTCTCTCTTCATCATTTTTTGATAATACCATGATACTATGTTCAACTTCATGTGGTGCTTTCTTCCAGGGAGGGTTGGTCTCCATACAAATTTATCTGGATCAATTTGTGTCCAATCTGTTACTGGCTTGATCGGATAGAAATGGATGATATCAGTGAAGCTGGCATATTGCTCCTAACCCTTCCTGATGGTATATTCAATACTTGAAAATACCAAAGGTCTAAATATAAAGGAAGTTCTGTAAAATCATTGTCCCCTTTCCAAGAAAAAGGGCAATTCCTGTAATATGTATCTCATCTCTTTAAAAGTCTTAGTTTGAAATGCTTTTTGCTGCTGTTTTGTCTTTATTATCTTTTAATTTCTAGGGCATTCTATATTCCACCAAAAAATCCCCCCTAGCTTTCAACCTTTCCTGATTATTTTGCAGGTTTTTATTTACTTTTATTATATGTTATTTATAAAAGCCTTTTAGTTGGACTTGTTTTTCCTTTCAAAGGCAGTGTCTTTCATTATTAACTTTCAAAGAGCAAATCAATCCCACTAAGCTGCCACACGTTTTATACTAATTATTTTTCCATTTGCTGTGAGTGTTTCTTATTCCACATCTGCATTAATATAATTTTGGTCTTCTCTCTCTTAAAAATAATATTAATACTCATTTATGTCCCTTTACTTTCCAGCTTTATTAAGGCATTATTGACTCACCTTTGTGAATGTTTACATACCCTTGAAGTTTTTAATGTTTGTGATAAACATGCACTTTTGCTGCTATCATTAGCTGGCAACAACCATAAATCGACTACTTCAGTTCCAATTCAGGTCCCAGTTCTCCTAAGGTGCTGTCAAGAATCATTCTCTCATAGCTAGCCATACACCAGAGGAGAAGGGAGAGCAATTTCAACTTTTTAAGAGCTGCACCTCAGTATAATCTCATTTATAGTCAAGAATATCTCCTCCTTAAGTATTTTCTTACTCTTTCTTGGCTAATGGAAAACCTTTGGGTATTTCTGATAGTGTAAGCCCCCTGCGCTCTCTATGCTTAAAGTATCCAGACATTCCAAGACAATGGTTGTATGAGCCTGAACCATAACCATAGTAAATTTTTGTGGGTATTACTGCCTTTTTCAGTTCTTTGTTCCAGATCATATTAGTAATCCCTGCTATCAGACTCTCCTTTGTTGTCATGTCTGTGACTGTGCATGAAAAGAATAGCTGCCCAGTTACATAATATATTCCAGTGATGTTTGCCTTTGCTAATTTTGAAGTGTGACTAAAAGAAGAATCTGAGAAGATAGAGGTTCTTATTTTGGGCCTTGGACAAAAAATTCATGCTTTCCACAAGGATGTGATGGACTATATGAAAAAAATATTGTTTGTGTTTGATAATCTGCATTTTTATCTTATTCAGTGAACTTTGGGTTTGAAAAGCAAAGACAAAACCAAAAGCAGATAGTTTTGGAGAGAAGTGATAGCCAATCTGTGATATTAGTCAAGAAAACTTCAGTGGTGGTATGAGTCAATTGAAAGGAGTTTAAAAAAATTCTGGCAAGGTCTTGCCTGCTAACAAAGTTTATATTCTTTTGTTGATTTGTAACTGATATTATACATACACACACACATTTTCACCAGCTGAACAACACAGATTCTTTAGGTCTCCTGGCAAAGCCCATTTGTTAGAGCATGGACAACTACTTTACCTTACTCTAATTTAGCCTTTTCATTCCTTCACGCTCAAGTTCGTGTAGATTCCTTGTGTGCTGATATTTGCCCTAATGATGTGTAACTTTTTGGAAAGGTTTTTAGAAGACTAGTATTGGTATCTTCTCACTAGAACTGAGGAGATACCTGTCTGGGTAACAACAGGTCGGGAAGATGATCTAAAAGCTGTGGAGTAAGATTTAAAAGTCTTGGTCCAAGGGACCAAGATTAGAGGGGTATCAAGTCATCCCAGGAGATTTGACTTATGCTGAAAAATATATGATAGACTCAAACACATTGGAAAATGGCTTATTAATAAGCTTTTATAGGATCAGTCTGCAGGAAGGCACCAGCATAGGCTGGAAGAGTCTCTCTGAACATAGGCTGCCTCAGAAACCCAAATGTTTTGTTCCCTGATTTTAATTTTTTTTTTTTTTTCATTGTACCCAATGTATTAATTACTTTGCTAAATTTACTCCCTAATTTACACATAACTGTGCCAGTCCCCTTCTGTTCCTGTCTAACTTAGAAACAGCATGAGAAATTCAGTTTTTCCTCACTTACTTTTCAGTAGAACACACTAATAATATTTTTTTAAAGTAGAAAATAAACTCATGCTAGGGTTCTTGCATTTTGACAGGCAACATTTAAAAAACCAAAGACTCATGGCCTTTTGCATTCAAAATTCCTTGTTATTATACTGCAATTTGAATTACTCTCAGTTGGTTTGGATCATCTTTTTTCTAGGCATAAGCCAAATTTTTTTCCCATCTGGCTTACAGAGAAATATACACTAGGTAATATAATACTTAATGCATAATTTTTCACTCGCTGCAAGATGTCTCTTAAATATAGAAGTTGTATACATGTACACATATTGCAAGCTAACAGTAAGAAATCCCAATACAATCTATACCAAACAGTCATGTAGATTATTCAGGTATAGAATATCTGTATAGAATCAAAAACTCTTTCACAATTAAATATTGACAGAAAACATTCTTAGGATACAACTTTCCGAGCAAATGCATCCTCCAATATTTCAATATATGCTGCAATTAATGCCCTTGGGTAGGGTAGGAGTGATCCTACACTGATTGTAGGATAGCTGATGTCTGTGGCGTGAAGGCAGCTACACGTACGTATCTATCCCACTGGTTTGACAATAGCGTTTCCCAACATTGGTGCTGTACCTGACTTTCCCATTTTAAGAAGATGTAAATGTATTTTTATACAGTGATTGCATTTGAGTTGCTTCTTTAAAGGGTTTTCTCTTCTCTTAAAGGGCTTTTTGGCCTCTGATTTCTCCAAGTCCTGGAAAAATAAAACTAAATGCTTCCATTAGGCTGGTTTAGGCAAATGTGGACTTTCAGGAGGGATGTTCACATGTATTTCATATTCAGCAGTAAGAAATGGACATAATGAGTTATAGACAAAATGCTTATCTTATGCCTCTAGGGCAGTTCTAGCCAATAGGTACTTTTTTAGCAGCCTTGCATAGGACTAACCTCTACGTGGGGTTGGGATGAATCCTGGGGCCGGTCTTTGATGATAACATAAATGAACGTCAGGAAAATCAATTCACTATATTTTCTTCTAGGTCTTTGTTTCATCTCTGGAGGAAGATGGAGACAACCCATTCAGGAAAAATTCACCAAAGGGGTATTTAACAGAAAGACATCTGACTTGAAGTTCCTGAACCAATAACTGTTGGAAGCTGGGAGAGGACACCTAGAAAAGTATTGCTTACTCTCCTGTTACAGTCTTCTGCATTTATCTTTTATCACACAAGGTAATTTGTCTTAACTGAGTACAGCTGTTCTTGTCTTGCACTCAGATTTCTATGGATTTATTGATACATAGTGGATATTTACATGTGCATTTTAGCTAGTAGGTATAGTTCTTCCTAAATCCCCTGCAGAGCCAATGAGGAGGAAAATATTCCTGCAGAAGGTGTTTCAGAGAAAAAGCCTAGCTTGGGTTCTCTTTTTCTGGGCAATCCTCTATCTGCTGATAGCAGAGGGAGGTAAAACAGCTGAGCTGGCTGGTATAAGCCACATAGCATTGAGTGGTTTTTCCTGACTCCAGCCTGTCCATCACTACTAAACGTACCCCCTTAACACAGAACATGCACAATCTGTGGCAAGTCCTGCGTAATGAAAATTTGTGTTGTGCTGTATCAAAATACCACATCAGATTTAACAGAGAATAGCAATCATAATGCAATTAAACTATTCCACAGCTACAAGGAGAACAAGACACAATGAGGCTTTTTGTTGGGTACGTGTGGTGTTTTATCACTATTAAGCTGCAGTGTAAAATTCACTGTATCTCCCAAGCTCCTAAGGGAGACCTCTTGACCCTTCTGACTGCTGGTCAGCATGGTGGATTGGGCAGCTCAGCATTGCTGTGAGTAGCTGTCATTCTGGTGGTGGTGTGCTGCTGGCACGGTCACAAACAGAGAGCCCAACAGAGAAATGATGTGCAAGGACTTGTCTGTGCAGGGTGGGACAGAGGGAAGGACTTGTAGTAGGAGGGGTGAGGCTACTGCAGTTTGGAGGCTCTGGTGTAAATATCAGTGACTGAACATGCCCCTTGAGCTGTGCTGGAGCTGCCATGGCACCCGGTCCCATGTGCCTCCATCCCTGCCTGTGTTTTCTCACTTCATATGAGAAAACCACGCGGAATAACAAAAGACTATTTCTAACACACTTCACATTTTTCCCTGCTCTTTGTCTCCAATTATTCTGAACATAGCTTAAACCCTAGTGCCCTCTTCTGATCTTGAAATAGGTGTCAGCTCTCAGCACACCTGTGCCTGCAGCTCCAGCTCAGCAGACACTGGCAGCCAATTGTTTGAATGTAGGCAAGCATTTGGGGACACAGCTATTTTAATTTGCAATCAGCTTTAAAGGCTTCAACATTTGCTCTGATCGGAAACAGGAGCTTAGGCAGAAATTAGTCTTTCCTATTTATAAAACCCATTTTTTTCTCCCCTGGCAGGAGCCTTAGTCTTGATCTGAAGTCCACTGAAGTAAAGGGATAAACCCTTATCAGCTCTGGCCCAGCCCTTAACACAGCAAGCTCTTTGGCCAGTAGAGTCACTTAGGCTCAAAGAGGCATACTGTTACAAGATCTTCAAGGGACAAATACTAATTAAGGATAATCTTATAGAAAATGTTACTTTTTTGGACATATTTAACATGGGAAATACTGGTAAGTGATAATTCTACAATTCCTTACTTTTGGGAGGCTTTTCAAGTGCTACTAAACCAAATTTAGTTTATGTAGGTAATGCATATTAGGTATATCTCTTTCACTCAGATAGCTACAGACTATATGAATAAGTTCATTCATCATTTATAGGCTGCCACCCCTGGGCTGGAAGGCAGCAGCTGTCATGGAGCACACAGCAGTGCTGCACAGCGGCCTCAGGCACACCCAGAGACTGCAGCCAGTTTGCATTGTAGGGGTGATTCCACGCAAGGGGAAGGAGAAACCTCTTCTTCATAAAAATGCATATTTGTTTTCTAAAATCATCTTAAAATCGTGTTTTTTACTGAGCACCATTTTACAAAATTCTAATAAAATGTTTGCCCTTACAGCACTTGATCTGTCCAAAGAATGCTAAATGTTGCTAAATCTTATAACACTAAATTTACTGCTAAATAAGGTTAGGAATTAATTTTCACAGTACTGGCTTTTCTAGACTGTGGCTGTTTGCTTATGCTTTAAGCAGCTAATATTCTGCAAACTCAGAGTTGTGCAACTGCAAATAAACATTATCCACTGACAAAACTATTTGTTGATAATTTTAGACGGGAATTGTTGAGAGACTGATGGGCAGATTAACACTAGAGGCCTCTCTAGCAAGAGGTTTATCAACACATTAAGCAACAAAAGGGGTATTTATAGTACTTTCCTGGAATACGCTTTTTTCAGCTCTCTATTGCCATCTTGAGTCTCTTGCTGCCTTCAACAGAAAATTCAAGTTGGGGCGTAACACAGACAGCGACAAAGCAAAAATAAGAGTTCCAGTCCTGATGACTAGAGCCCTCTCCGGTCACCAGGTGTAAGTCATCGGGTATAAGAGAAACAACATTCTTTGTTTTAGCTGAGATTGTGACTGTAGCCAGAGTTGAAGTGTAATACCGGGGCAGTGTGATGTTAGTGGAAATTTGTTGTAAGGGGTGGCAGAAATAAGGTTCTCAGAAAGCAGCTGAGCTCAGGCCCAGTGTGGGATTCTTGAATACATGCATCACGCAGACACCACTGGCTGTGCTGGTCAGAGGAGTTAATAAGAATTTAGAGTATATTTGCAGGGGAACAGAGAAATACTGAAAGCATTACCCCTACCTGTTATACACATATTTTGATACCATTCTCTTTGTTCTATAGTTGCCCTTCAGAAATTTTTCAGCTTCCTCTGAAAAAGAATAAGATAGGACAGATCAGGTATTGTGGTTCCTGTGATCCTAACCATCTAATTAAGAAATTCTACATATTTCAAAGTCCATTGGGATAAATGGCAATAAAAAAGTAGAAGTCTTGAGGTCTTCCTAAGTGTGCATTTCTCTAACACCTCCTGCTTTCTACTTTGTAATGTTAAGACTAATTTTTATAACTTTTAGAAGTCTTTGTTCTTCTTATTCCCTGTTCTCTCCCATTGGCTTATTTCACACTTGGTGACAGTATTTTCAGCCAGTATTCAAAACTCAGTATTTATGAGTAATCAGTGTCCCAGGCAGCAGGAATATGATTGTGAGATCATTGTTACTAATTGAATACTTGGTGGGGGATCTCTTTCCCTCTGCTGAGAGCTTGACATATACTAAAAATAAGTTGCTAAAATTTGATTCTGATAAAATCTACTATCCATAGCCCATTTTAGAGTCCTGAGTGTATTTGGGCACAATATTAGCAATCCCAAGTACTTCCCTCTTCCAAACAGAGGATATTGTTTTAAGGAGCCACTTACACTCCTTTCTAATAAATCTCATAATAGCAGCTGACACAAACATGGTTTAAACTGTGCTAGCACAGGGTTAAATTAAACCCTGATAAAAACAGCCTGAGTTGGATTTTCCACCCCACTTTCAGCTGCTCCTCTACTGCAGCAAATATTGGTGTTCTCTCTTAGCTTTTTGACCTGGGAGTTTCAGCTGCGTGTGCCAAGCCAGTACAACCAGCTCCTAGACCCTCCTGACTGGTGCAGGGGCTACGCTGTGGCAAGATATAGAGGTGTCACTGATTAATGCCCAAATGCAAGTAAAGCTTTGAAGGTGTTAGACCTCAAGACCATTACTCTATAGAAGAACTGGCACAAAAGAAAAACGTATGTTTTGTGCCTGCTACAGCTGAACATATAGGTGTCTCCCTAATCCTCTGGAAACTTAAAGTCACTACCTTTTTGTGGTTGTGTACTCATTTCAGTACTTGTGATGCCGTCCTAGGATTTGAGTGGTTCTTCAGAAACTCGGTATGTGTCAAGCTTAACATTTCTTCGAAAGAATGGCCTAATTTATTGGATTCTGCTTCCTGTAACCTGACAGCTGGCAGTGGTCTTCCAGAGAGGTACTCAAGTTAGACACAGCCATCTTAGGCTCTCAGAATTCATAGAGCTGATTATTTTTAATAAAATTCTTGGGAATCGTCTTAGGATGGTGTGTATTTGCTTTTGATGTCATCACTGCTGTAGTGCTGCCTTCAATGCTTCTTTTTATGTATTTCCTGCCACATTAAGTGATCACGGGATTCTTGGAAAAACAACAGGAAATGATATAATGGTACCCACAAGTTCTGTGTGTTGACTTTTCCACAGACTTGCTAGTCTCTGAGCCTAAAAATTGTTGGTAAAATGAAGATATTTGATATTTTTCTCTTTTCTTGATTCTTGTTTGCATGCTAGAAGCCTGACCTTCTGCTGCTTTATTATGTGAAAAAAAAAAAAGGAAAAAGAGAAAAAGAACTAATTATAGAGGTTACTGTGGTTTTGATTACAGGGAGAGTTGTTTAATTTAGTTGCCTTACATTCCTAAATAACTATTAGCAGGAATTCATATGGACACACTCTATTATCTGCAAGTAAGTTATAGCTTGAATTGAGATACAGCAGAAATTGTAGCTCTGCTATAAAATTTGCAGGACATGGAGTAAGTAATTACCTTTTAAGTCTACCTCAGTGCATTCAAACCATAAAAGATAACATAGAAAAATAGAGGAAAGTTACAGGGAAAACTATTCTGTGGCATTGTTCCTTGGTAACCTTACAGGGGTCATAAGCTGTGGGAGGACAAGATGAAGATTTCAGAGGAAAATTGTAGAAAATCACCTCATGCAAACATCAGAGAAACAGGAATAGCTGGAAGATCTGTGCTTTTAGCCATGTCTAAGAGGATCTCAAAGTGTTTCTTGGAAGGTTTGGAATATTTGTAGCTGAGAATTCAAAATCCTTATCTCTTTATTGTCCGGAAAACAGCTTTGCTTTTGAAGATAGGATGACTCTTTCTGGTTTATTGTGGTGAATTTACCAAATAACTTTTCTGTCTTTATGGGTTTAGTTATCATCTGAGGGATAATTTATCCCCTAGATGCTAGCAATAAACAGACCTATTAGATTGTTTAGAGCCTTCCAGCTTCATTTGGATAATTCCTTCAGTAAATCCCCTCCTCATCCGGGATGATTCCTCAATAAATTCCCCAGGCCAAGTTGGGTTTTCACCACATTCCTTTAAAGTCTCATCACTGGATGAGTCCCAATAGATGTCTTAGTCTAGCCAAGTGTTGGGGTGGTGAAACTGTGCATCCTTGCCTGTCAGGCAAAGTGTTGTCTCTTCACTTGTGTCATGCTGTTGACAGTGGCTTGCCAGGAGCCTTTGGTGATGCTCCTACTTTGTGCATTCCCCATATCTGTTACTGGAGAAGGTATGAATACAGTTTTAAACTGATAGTCGCAAACCCAAGGAAATAAAAAGAGCAGTCTGCCTTCTCTGAAACCTGCAGTGAAGCCCTTCACTGTGTTAAAATAACTCTGGTACCAGGAACAGTCTAATCTTACCAGGATGAGGTCGAAAAGTGCTATTTTACCCTAAAGCAGGATATTTTACCCAAGCAGTAGATGAAATTAATCTCTCCTGATCTCTCCATTGCGACTGCTGGATGGCTTCCAAGACTCAAGCAGGCCTGTGTAGCATTAGCTTGAGTACTTCAGGATTCCTGTGGTCTGAAAAAAGATATCTCCTCTAAATGCTGCTTTAGTTCTTCATTCATGGGGCTGGCAGCTCTGTAATGAGGCAGAGGACAAAACGCAGTGGCAGCCTCAGCGCCTGCATTTTCTGAGCCTTTCAGAAGGACTCAAACCAAGTGCAGTTACTCTGGTTATAGCTCATCGGTCCCAGACTCTACCCTCTCTAGAACAGAGACACTGATAGTTGTCCAAAATCATTAAGCACTTTCATGATGATCTAAAAAAAATACAAAATTAAAACAAAACAACTACAAAGTGACCAACCCTCCTCCCCCCTCCACCCCAAAACCACCTGGATTGTGACTACTGTGCTTTGCTTTTACTTTCCTGCAAGGGACACGAGCCCTGGCCTGAAATGTTAACATTTTTTTTTCCCTTTAGAAAAATCTGGGCTTGCTTCCCCACACCCTTTTTTTTTTTTTTTTTTTTCCTCCCCTTGAGAATTGTCCTATTGATGTGACTGATTATGTAAAGGTCATCCTGCATTACGGGTGTTTTGCATATAATGTAGTTAAAGTAACAGTAGGGTCACAATTCACTGCAGAATTTATCCCCAGCTTTAACTTCTTTTATAATTTCAGTTGTAGGAGGTTTTGTCATTCACATATTTTATTTTGAGGGGAAACCGATGTCCTTCAGATGGCTTAGCTATTTATTTATTTACTGTCATTGGTATACTATACCATTTCCTTGTTAGGCTGATTTTGATCATCTGAAATGATAAAAATTAAAGACATCTTGGTTTTTTTGAGAACATTTTAACTCCACAGGCATGAGATTCTCAGAACGACTGTGATTCCTGAGGTTTGTACTTCACAATTAATTGAAATAGGGTATGAATTTTTATTTTTCTGAATGAGAATAGCCCCTTTTTAGCATTTATTTTAAGATAGACAACATGCAACATGAATTCTGAGTAAAACTGACATCAGCTTAACATAATAATATATTGACCAGAAAGCCTACTGCAAAATCTTTAATTTTTCCCACTCCATCAGAAAACCACTGTATTACTGTGCTATATAAGTTATTTGCTTTCTACTGCTTAGGCGTTTAGACTGTTTGAAAAGTCTACAAATGAAAGCAAAAACTTCTACTGTATTTATTGAAAAAATATCAATCTTTAGTTCTTCACTTAATTCTTTTGTCTCAGCAGATTTTTTTAGCCATGTTATACTGCTCCCAAAAAGATTTCATTCATCTGAGGAGGAAAATGAAACCAATGCATGTTGTCATAATTGAATGAAGAAAAATTAAACCTCTTTCCACTGTAAATACTTACCTGTTGGGTAGAGCAAGACTCTGCTTTGGGATAAGCGTTTACAGTGGAAAATTACTGCTTTTAAAGTAGTCATAATGTTCTGAATGTTGTTAAAACTTTGTTTTGCTGCCTTTGTTTTCTGTTAGATTATATGAAATGTCAGGTGATAGGTTTTCAGAGCAGGAACCATCATGCCACTCTATTGTTTTAATCAGTTTGAAAGGAATGATTTGATTCACTATACAATTGCGTTCCTGAGTATGCACATTTAAATAGGCTGAGTATTATATTTTCCTAATTTACCTGCTAATTATTAGGAACATGTTTGACCTCTGCTCAGAGACTGTTGTGTCCTAAAATTCAAGCGGGGATTAACACAGTACTATGAAATCCAAAACAATTCTATGCAATGGATTTAGAGCATTTTGCACACACTCAGGTGAGAACAAGTAAGGCTGATTGTTTGTACAATTAGGGTTGTGTGTACTCATCTCCACCTGCACACATAAAGTCAGGATTTTCACTGGTTAATGCAACTTCCTTAGCAGGGTTTAATTACCAGAAATAAAATGCATGCAATGACAAGAAAAGTCAATTTATCATGTAATTAAATTGGTCTTGCACTGTTTTAGAGAGGTGTTCTTGAGCTAGGTGAAAAATTGTATGTAGTTTCATTGTAGTGGCAGACAGTAACTGGATTCATGTATCTTCCCTGGAATGAAACATGGTTTTCTGAAACCTGGCAAGAGTCAGGAAAGGTGAGATTAACTTCTAGCACTAGCATAGGTTCAGTGCAAATCTGCAAATTTTATCTATAAAACAAGTATTAGTTTTGTTAGGATTCCTTCCCCGCGCCAAAGTAAATGCCTGAAAAACATTACTCATCTTTCCTATCTAACAGAAAATGATCTTTATTTATGGGAATTTTGGGTATTATCAATTTCTACAGCATTATTGATACAACTAAATGTTTATTAAAAATAAGCCTGAGCAATTAAATAAAGGGCTTTGGTTTTTTTAGATGCCAAAAAATTGGTCAGGTTTTAATTTGCTTCATGCCATGAAGTTTGTACCGAGAAAGAGGTTTCTAATAAGTCTCAGAGCATAATGCTAAATAAGAACTAGTCTCAGAACTGATCTGTTTTTAAATATGATTAGGTGTTTTCATAAAATCTTGAGTCTTAATTTCACTACAAATGGCAGTGCTTGGGCATGAGATAATGTTCTGTTTCCTGTTGGGCTATTCTTAGACCTAGAAAACTGAGCTTCCCAGACCTCCCCAGAAATAGGCTTATTCCCAAAAAGAAAAGCTGACAACAAGAATTATTAATGTCCCCAAAACCTAACTCCTACTCTGCAAGATAAATAGAAATAGTTTAACCATCTGCAATAGTGTCAGTAGAGTTACATAACTTATATAATATCTGGAGTCAAGGAAAAAAGATAAGGAAACAATTACAAGTCATCCTATAGACAATACAATACTTTGTGACAGCTCCAGTATTTAGGAAAGTATGTATAGACTAAACATAGTTTTGATATCACTCCAGGACACCTACAAGAGAAATTATATAATTTTAACAGAACTCCTTTATCTGCGATGAAGTGTCTGTTTTGATACCCTCTCGGAGAATCACATCTTCGTGTTCCAGGATGATGTACTTGTTGCTCGTCTCTTTTTTGTTTCTAGTTATGCAGTGAGACTTGACTGACAAACAGCAAATGCCGTATGCCTCCTCCTCACCCTGGAACCAGAAGGTTGGGGTTAAAAGTGGGAGGGAAGAACGGAAGAGGAATAAATGAGAGCACAAGAAATTTGGCAGTATCAGAAATCTGTATGCACAGTGAAGTGCTGAATGACGCATTAAGGTGAACCATCTTAATTATAAATTACATGTGGTAAATTACAAGATAAAAATATTTTAGAAACTTCATGCATCTTGTTATGGTATGTTGCATTATCCTGAGGTGACCCTGGGCAGCCAAATGTTCTTGCAGTCTGTCCTTGGCTTCTTTTGCATTTTACAGGTTCCTAAGCCAAATTTGCTAAGTTAACCATCTGAGCTGTAAATAAAGATTCCCAAAGCCTACTGTGCTTTCCCTGTTCTAAGAGTCCCTTCACAGTATGGCCCCAATTCAACTAAGTACTTAATATGTACTTAAATCCCACTTAAATCAATGGGATTTAAACATTTGCTTAAATGCTTTGCTAAATCATGGCCTATTAAACTGTCTGTGTTAGAGATCAAATTGTAATTTATATTGCACTGATTTCTTTCTGGTGTTATACATGAGACCCTAAACTATGTTTCACTGTAGTCTTGCTTGAACCAAAGCTGGAAGTGTTTAGAGGGAATGTGTGCAAGACCTGTATTCATCATGTGCAAGAAACAGGTTTCAATTATTTTGGGCATCAGGCATTGTAAACTTGTGTTCCTGATAAAGCAAAGTCAAATAAGCTTAGGTAAGAGAATGAATATTTTTCAGGCACCAGCATTTTGAAAATTAGTAACATGAAATTTTCCTTTTTCAGTAATGATTGCAACCCCTGGTGAATGTGGAAACATACAGTTTTTACAGAACGTAGATACATGAAAATATTTGAGAAGGAAGAAAGAAGTTTTTTTTTCTTTGGCTGATTTGTTGGTGATCTTGTCTTGCTACTTTTTTTCACGAATGCAACTGGGATTGACAAGGAAAACAACCTTTTCTAGCAGAGGAGGCAGCAAGAGAAGTTGTCAAAAGGGTCATCAAGACTCTCCAAGTAATTTAATGCATAGTGAAAAATATGTCAAAAATATTGCAACTGTATATACTATACATTTTTTAGAAGTCGCATGTCTCTCTACACTGGGGATGCCCAAAGAGATTACTCTGGCCTTATCACTGTTTTTTTGGAAAAGAGTGAGGACGGATGGTGGGAAAGTGAGGGCTCTTCTAGACTTCTCCTATAATGAAGGCTCTCTGCTTGTAGTGGAAATCAGCCAAAAGACAGCTCATGAGCCAAGAAAGCCCAAGTTAAGAGATGAATGGAAAATACCAGATGCTTAAATTTGTCTTGGATTTTCTCAAAGCTGTTAATACTGGTTTTCTGCCTAATTAGCCAAATAAGGGATGGACTGTGCTTCTCTTTTATGTACAGCTATTTCTTGAATCCTGTAAGAATGAGTTAGCCACCTCTAGGGCACTGCTGTCCATGTAAGAGGAAGAGCTAGATTTTGTTTTTTTAAACACCATTGACAGGACATAATTACTACTGAGCACATCCCGTAACACACCTACCCTACTAGAATTGCCTCAATGAACTCCTCACCCATAACACACCTACCCTACTAGAATTGCCTCAAGATTGGGATTCCTGATGCAGCTTATTGTCTGGAAGTTAGTTTAGGTTTCTGTCCAGGGAAGAAATTACTCTCCATAGATAAGTTTTCCCAACCAGAAAAGATTTATTTCTTGTCAAAGTGTTTTGTCTTTTGTTCACCACCTATTTTTCTTTTAAGCAGCTAGGCTTTTCCCAAGCGATCTTAGTATTTTGTTTATAACCTCAGGGGTATGGATGGACAAATAAGTCTATCTCTCTTGGATATGAAGTGACCCTTCTGTAAGCCATGTTTTTCACGAGCATCTGTACGCATTCTTCAGCGTTTTTGAGCCTCCTGAAAGGTAAGAATAAGTCGAACGTGCATTGAGGTGGTTTATAAGTGTAGAGTCATAAGAACATACAGAAGGGCATTTGTAGCAAAGAAAAGATGAGCCTCTCAAGTGAGGAAAAACTGTGGTACTGATCAACTGTAGAATCAGTAGAGTAAAAAAGCAAACAGATTCTGGAGACAGGAGTAGGTGGGATCAATAGAACCATCAGTATTAGATGTCATAAAACCTTTTAAAATGCACTTATTCTTTACGTCATTTGTTTTGCTGCATAATTACAACACCTATGGCACTAGATTAATCTACGGAATGTAACCGATAAGGCCTGTTCAGATAGCAGATGCAAGTGGTTTGAACACATGTAACTTCATACTAATTTTAATATTCCATTTGTTTCCATAATTTTATAAGATATGCATAGATATTAATCTGTATGTAACACTTACAGAAAAATGAAATACATACAGGATAAAGGTAATGTTTAGATTCAGAATATAGTTTAATAATAATATATTACTAACACTTTTTTCCAAATGTTGATGTAAAACATTCAAAAATTAGAGTTCATCTCTGATTGACAATGCTTGTTATGTATTTATTGATATATATTATAAAAGCACTTCTTCCCAGGATTTTTTGGACATCTCCAGTGAGATGTTTCACAGACTTCTCTGAAAAGGAGAAAACAGCAATTCGTTGAGCAGAGAAAGTAACTTTCTTTTCATACTTTGTCTGATGATCCAATTTCTTCATATTTTTGTATTCATTGAGGAATCTTTCTTTTTCAATTTCATTTTTCCCAAGCCTCGATAAAAATTATCACTTCTTTTAAAAATCTTAGAATACTTCAGTGCACTTTGTTTCATCTCAAAGGCTGATTTGTGAATTGTACATGAAAGCATTCTGCGTTTTCATGTTGATTTTTGAAGATTTAAAGTTTCCCCAAATATTTACTACTACTACCCATTCTTTTCTCACAACTATGAAGTGTAGATATAAAAAGATGCCCCCTCCCATTTTCACATTCTTTATCAGATACTGAATTAAATTAGAAGGTAAAATGGAAAAGAGATTAAATTGCAATTATTACTTTCTTCAAATGATCATAACTTGATTTAATTTCAAGTAAAGCATTAATAAAGTACAATTTTTTCTTGGTGAGAAATTCCATTAATGGAATCATTTCCCAGGGAAACAGAAACAAAGTGATTAATTGTCCTTTCTGCTTTATTAATGAGATTTCTAAAATAAATAATTTTGACTAGTTTAGCATTTGTCTCTTGCATAATTATGCACAGGTCTAGCACCTCAGCCTATACATGATATGTTCTGGACCTTGTTTTAGAATATCTTAACTTTCTCTTTTAATTCTCACACCACTTAGAGGTTGTAAATTACAAGCAATCTACAACAGAATCTTCTTCAGATTCTGTAATAAGAAATAGGGAAAAAGATATACATATGTCTTGTTTCAGCAACACAATGCCTGAAAGTATTTTTAAAAAACAAACGAGAAATATGTCCAAATACAAATTCTCATGAAAAGTTCAGAGTTTCAAAATTAGATAATTTTAATGTTACTTTTATGGTTGTTTTTTCAGTTAGAAAATTAAACTCCAGAAATGTCCCCCTTAGCTAAATGAGGTTTCTGCAATGTTGAAATTAATCAATCAACTCTTCAATAAGAGCCAAGCCTCAAATCCACAAACATGAAACAACAGCTCGTAATGGCTATATACATTGATTTCAGAAGGTTAAATGTGCACATTCAGGGCTTAGAGAACAAAGTCTCTATGGCCTTATCCAAACGGATGTCTGTGTGACTCACGTTACTTTGCATACACTGTAATCACGAAAATTAAGGGACTGGGTTTAGATGAGGCCATGAAGTTTGATTCATGTTGGAAAGTTGGATCAGGGGTTTTTCTTCTGATGAACGAGGTCCATGGAAGTCTGACACTGAATCATTTTGTTCACTGCTGGGGCAGGAAGAGGGATATTATCTGGTTTTAGGACAAAAACAAAGGTACCAAGTATGTGTGTGAGGGTAGATTTTTCTGGCTGGTGGTTGGGCACATTTAAAGGATAACAATAGGGTTTCTCATTAGACCTAGTGAAAATCAACAGTAGCTGGCTTCCATGCTGAGCTTGTGGCTGAGGCTGGTATAAATGCTTTGACTAAACTTCAGAAGAATCAGTCTGAAAACTGGGTGTATGGTAAGAAATAGATGTAAATCTGTAAGTAATCATGCCTAAAGCCTGACTGGGTAGAAATAGGTAGGCTTTGGTTTACTGTTTAGCCAAAAATGTGCTCCAATATAGGCATATCAAATGGATTTGAATAAATTAAGCATCCTGAATGGCAGAGAAACTTGGTAATAGCTAGATTTCAACAAAGAGAGGGATATAGATGCATTTTGGATAAGTTTTCTGTAGGTTTTCTCTGTGGGACTTTCCAAACTAAGCCTGTAATTAGATACAGGCTAAAAAAGGAATCCTGGGCTGTGTTGACATTTAATATCTGTTACAGAAGAGGTTCCCAGGCTAAAATCAATGTTATGTCCTTCAGACCTCAGAAAATTTCAATTAGGGTAAGGGCGTGTAGATCTCCCTGGACAGAAGTTTTTGCATTGCCTGTGCTAAAACTGTTTCAGGTAGGATGAGGCAGAATTTGGATTGCAGCTGTTCACAGTAAGACAGAGAGAGTAGGAGTCCTTGGCTTAGATTTATGTTTATGGGATGTTGATCTTCCTTGTCAGGGCAAGGTTTCCAGAGCTAGGTGACTGCCCAAGCTTTTCCTACTCAAGTTTATGTTTGGATCTATGCATGTGTTTGGTTGAATTAGAGCATAAGACCCAAAACTACTGTCGAGCTAAAGCACAGAAAGACCGATTATCAAAAAATACAAAATTGAAAGGGACAGGTGTTATTGTGACCACAGGAAAGATGAGAGGTTTGACAATCAGTGAAATCAACACAAAAGCCTAACTGCAGAAGACAGAAACGTAGTGGCTTCAAAAGATCTTCTAAAAAATTATTTCTTTCAAAAAAAGTAGAGAGAAAAAAATAATCTGATGCTGATGATTTGAATCATGTGCAGCATGTAACCAAAAACTGAATGAGAAGAACAAAATGAAAAACCAGAAGGGAAAAACAAACAAACAAAAAAAACCCCAACACACCTCAAAAGAAAAAAAGGTATTTTAAAATATTTTTTTCCATCCTTTTCATCCTTTGCATTTGGATTTGCATTTTTGAAAGAAGCAACATTTTGGAGCGTCCACGTACTCTGGAAATACTTTGAGCCCTCTGAGGGAGGCTCCATGCCCTCAGGTCTCATGTCGCAGTCTCTGCAGCCACCTCGTGGGGAGGCTGAGCCTCTTCACTGAAACAGAGGGACACTCCTAGTGCATGTGTCAGTCAATAGTGACTGCAGATACTGGTAGGCAATTTCTCCTTTACGTTTACATACTGGTTTTTTCCCTTCCCTAATCACCATAAACTTAATTGTAAAAGTAAGTATGCAGTATTTGGGGCTCTGGCCGTAGAGCAGCTGAAGGTCCCTTTTGCGCTGAAGCTAAATCTATCCTGTTATGGCACAGGAATGGTCAGAGTTGTTGCTGACTTCCCTAAGCAGACTTGGAAGGGTTAGCTGTGCCTGACAGGATGAAAGGCTGAACAGTCCATTTCTGTTTCCTTCTTCCATCAACTTAGATGCCTCCTGTTTTCCCATTCTCCCTGATTATACCCTTGCTGTTCCCATCCTGCCAACTCAACCACCCAAATTCAACTTGGGGACAGTATTTCCTTTCTTTTCGTAACTGCTTTCCTATCTTCCCCTCTATGTCTTCTTGGCAGTTCTGTGCTCTGTGAACCAGTGAAACAAGGATGCTCATTTCACTAGAAATAGCCATCATTTTACTGAGGGTTTTGTGGATTCAGCTTATAGGAAGGCAGAGACCAAGCAAGCTTCCTTCAGAAACAGATTATTTCTGCTGGGATCAAGTGAAGGAGGTACAAGCCATTCAGTTCATGAACTCTTCTCTAAGGACTCTTAATGCCTTTTGACGATGCTTATCCCCGTGTCCTGCTGCTGTACTGCTGCCAGCAGCCAGCCTTTTGCCACAGCATGTGCTGTTACATATTCCAGTGAAGCTTTCCTTTCTGCTTCTAGTGCTTCATCAAGAGTTTGGGTCGGAAAGGTAGTCAGAGGCTGTTAACTCAGCCAGGTAGAAATATATTCATAACCCTGAATATCTTTTTTTTTTTTCTTTAATTCCTTAGGGGAAGTTCCCGAAGATCTCTAGCAAGCTGGCCTACCACCACCATCCCCTTCCCATGTGAGCTGGCCTTGACCATCCATTTGCCCATAGGAGTCCTCAGGTTTGTCTCCTAGTGACCTTGTTTCCTTGATACGGTGGGCAGTATGGAAATCGTTTCTTAGTGACGGCTTGTGCCTTTTTTCTAAATATATACCTGGTTTCTCATGGGTAAATTTCTGAACTGGAAACCAAGATTATCTGTGCGCCATTTTGGGAGGCACAGAAAAAGGCTGCCATGAGAAGCTCAGGTCCAAAGCTTTTCTGAGAGCCTGTGGCCTCTGCTTCCTGGCTTTTGTCCACCACTCTGTCGACTGTGCTTCAGAAATGTGCATACAGAAAATGATTTAAAAAAATATGTATAAAAAAGAACTTTTCTTGCTGTTTGATCAGGGAACAGCAGTTTATTGTAGCACTCATTTAAAAGCTCAGAGACTATTATCCCCAACAGATGATGTTGCAATGAAAAGGATTAAACAGCTGAACCACCTACGTTTGGGTAAAAAAGCAACATAAAAATTGATTAAGCAGTTGTCAACCAGATCTGAGATGGATGAGACATGAGAGCTAAATCAAAGTGTAATTACCAAGAGTGTAATAATTATTGACGTGCTTATTGGGGTTTTGAAAGATGTTTGTTACTAAAAGAAAATCTTCAGACATCTCAATGTTTCCCCTGTAAGTTCTGTTCCTAGGAATATCTCTCAAATTTGTCCTAACCTGATAATTCATCTTCATATGCCACTCATATTATTTGGTGAAACGTGGATGGTTCATGAACTACCAGTGAAATTAATTGCTAATTGATCTTTTAGATATTCTGAGATCCGATCTTTGGGCACATTTAGAGATGAAATGCTGTTTGTCATACCAGTCTCACAGAGGAATTCCTTTCAGGCTGGTTTGGATATGGTATGAGTCAGAGCATCCTGAATAACTGAGCTCCAGCATCGGGTCTGATGCAACCTGTTTGTTCCCCTCCGATTCTTCCTGTAGTGGTCTGGTAGCTGATGCACTGCTATATCTCCCACATCTATAAAATTGTATCTTGTGGAAATGTCCTCTAATCAGGAGACAAACCCTTAAGGCATTGCTTTTATGGTTTTTCTTTCCATTACAGAACTTCCTGCTAGGTACTGCACTGGTCAGAGTGAGAATATTACCATCGGGAATGTGTGCAGGACTAACTTCACCTTCTAAAACGGAAATTTGTCATCCAGTGACTTGAACCTTTCCCTTTCAGGTATTTTTGGTTCCTCACTGATTTATAACAAATCACATTAATGTTAAATGTTCCAGGAAATTAGTGCATGTCATCTCAAATGACAGAATCTTGTTTAGCTACATCCATCTCAGATTCCAGTTGTTTTGTCTCTGTGTATGTCTGTGGATTTATTCTGTTGCTTTTTTTCCCCTCGGAAAAGTGCAAATTCCTAATCTCATTGATCTGGTTTCTCCATATTAGCTCATGTTACAAATTCCAAATCAGATTACAACAAAATCAGATTAGTTTCTTGCTCTTAAACAGAATAGCTTAAATGTCTGGACCTGGTACTTAAAAATTTATATTTTACAGAATTTGTCTACTTTGGGTGTGCAGGAGCAGCAGAGCACTTGGTATTGGATGCATCACTTGCTTAATTTTATTTCAAGGAGACTTTCTGTAGTAAGTAAACAGTGGATTAAACTAATAGCCTGAGAAAGTAGCTTTCAGAGGAATGCTCTGGCAGTTGAAATGTTGCTGCTCTTCCCACTGCAAGATTCATTTACATTCTTCAAAAAATCCTATGAACATGACATATCACGTGGTCCACACTCCAAACTTGTTTTATGATCTAGCACTTACGATATATTGATTGTATTGTTCATCATTACAAGGAGAAAGAAATTTGTTCTATGACAGTTCGACAATGGAGTCACATTTCCAGGAAACACATTACTCATCTGAATCAGACATCTCTTTTGTATCAAAAGCATCCAATTATGAGAGCTTCACCTTTCAGCTGAAGATGTTGTTTCTGTAAATGTATGAATTTGTTCTAGGTCAGAGGGTATGGGACCAGACTTCAAAGAAAGTAGTATTGCATTCCCACATTTTCAGCTGCTCCATGACGGGCAATTAATCAAAGGTGGAGTCCTCCTCCAAAGAAATCATATTTTCAAGGTCTTTGCAATTGGAATCCTTGGTCCCACTAGAACATTTTCAAAGCCCTTAGAAAGCCCTGGAAAAACTACTGAAAACCTTCAGTGGGCTTTGAATCAGAGCCTAAGTATCCCTTCATTTAGGTTTCCTGTTGATAAACTTTAATAACAATAATACTCATTTTTCTAGTCATCTGCAGATATAAAGCAATTGCCATGGCATTGAATATTTGTGCTGTACCAAAGTAGTGCTTTAAAAGTTCACTAAAGAATAAAGTAAAAAAAATTCTATTCTTAATGTTTCTGGTATTAAAAGTAAAGGAAAAAACCAACCCTAAATGAAGAAGTGATACAGTCTATATCTCAGAGGCAGAAAGGATAATAAAATTATCTTGCATGGTACATAGGTTCTTTTTTTGTTCCTAATTAATTGCTCACTGTTTCTTATTAACAAGTCCAAAGCACAGTCTTTGAGTTTTAAATGCTTATGTGGATTTCAAATGAGGATTTAATTGTTTCTAGATTTTCACATCAATTTCCTGTGACTTTAGTATTCTTGGGCTCGTATCAGATTCCGAGTGCTATCTCATGCAGTGCAATTAAAGTAGATATACACAACTGTATCTGGAGTTGTTTTTCAGCTAGAAGTGTCTTGTCACAAGTGTACTGCAAGTAAGTTAGTGGAAAAGAACAAAGGGGAATAATATAAAAAATAAAATAAAATGCTATGAGTTAAGGTTATTGCTATTTGAATGGACTATACATCTGGAGTCCCAAATTGTACCAATTACTAGTTCAAGAACTGTAATTGTGGTAGAGTTCCTAGTCAAGGAGTTCCAAGGAAAACATTTCAAATACTCCAAATGAAATTGTGACAGTTGAAAAGAAATATTCAGGTCAGAGTATGTCCTAATAAAATATCCACTTTTTTTTCCATGTTTAGACGAAAATATCATCTTTTCAATGTTTTATTTGCTTTGCCGAGAGCTAATCTATTTTATATAGAGGATAAAACTCATTTAACCCATAGCGAGCTATACACAGAGAAGCATCTTGGCCACACGGTGGAGCTTTCTGCTCTCGCTGCAGGAAAAATGGTCCCAAGAGCTGGGTGACTCTGCCAGAACCCTCCAGAAGAGGGAGATATGAATTATGAGGTTTTTTAACTTCTCCGCTGAATCTAACAGTGAAATTAATTACCAATGCATTTCATTCAGACAAGCAAATTCAGTTTTACTTCCAGTGTTATGGTTGCACCCTTAGCTTACTGTCACATGCCAATGAAGGGGTCCTCAGTCTTCTCATCGTCCCTAGATGCATAAAATTTATCATATATATATAAATTTATTTTACAAATAAAAGCAGCATACTATTCTCAGCCTGTTTCCTTCATGCTCTTCTGCCTACAAAGAGCTCGTTATATACTTTGCCTTCCTCCAGGTTCATCTCATATAGTGTTTGACTTGGATCACATTGAAGGGAAAGGCTAAGGACCAGCAGCAGATGCAGGAACATTACTTAATAAATTGCTAATCCATCCTCATTAACAAAGAACTCCTTCCAGATTGGATATTAAGACAAAGAGCTTTTGGCATTTGTGTAGGCTTAAGGGAACATCTGTGTTTGTGATGGCAGAAGATTCATTGTGTGATAACAGAAATGAAGACTCAAAGGAAGATCCTTTCACTGATAAAAGTAAGACCTTTTATAAGAACTTTCACTAATGTTCTTTTTTTCCCCCCTTTCTGCCCTCCCCAATCCCCCGCTTATTTATTTATTTTCATCACCTTTCCTTACCCGTTGGTAGATATGGCATCCCTTTAGAAATGAGTGCTCATCTTGAAAGAACTCATTAGATCATACTAGATCATACACAAATACTTTCAGTGGTTCTCTTCTCTCACTCACTTCTGTGTGCTTTGAATTAGAATACTAATTTAACTGTCTGTCTATACATACAAATTGCACAGGCTCAATTAGATAACTTCTTAACTTGGAGTTGGTTCAGTTTAATTCTTTAGGCTTTTAAAGCAGTTACCCAATTAAACAAATCAGTATTAGTTACAGCTAAGATGATTTACAAGTATACAAAGAGATTGAACTTGTTTAATTAAACCTGCAAAAAATTGATTTAATTCTGATCATGTAATTTGCGCATTTAGGTTTCACCTTGGAAACATTTTTAAATTGTGATAAGAACCACATATCTTAAAACCTTGAGAAGATACATGCTTTTTTAAAAAGGTCTGAAAATTAAATTTTGTGACTAAAAGAGAACTTCATGATCACATTGTAATCAGGAAAAGACAAGAAAGGGGAGCGAAACTTGAAGCCGACCAGTTTAATTTTGCTGTGCAACGTTAATGAAAAGCTAAATATTAACAATAGGTTGTGATCCGTGATCCTATTGTCAAGGCTTAAACTGCTTCACATGAGCTGAGCCTTAATGGCTGTCCACATGCACCCTCTAAACTGTATCTTGCATTTTTTGCATTGTTTTTCTAATCCCTTTGCACTGAAGACCGCATACACAAAAGTCCCCCAAAGCCAAACAAGCAAAAAGTCCAAGATCCTTACTCTACAAAAATGGATTAAGAAATGATCTTCCCTTGATGTGAGTTGTCTGTGCCACCTTCTAAAAACTAGGCTATGAACATTTGACGCAAAGGCTGTGGGTCTGACTTACCATCCACTGAAGTCGGGTGCAAAAATGTTATTTTATTTATCTTTGTGGTGTTCATTCTATTCAGTTGGATTGCATCAATTTAGAATACTCAAATCTCTATAGTGTGCCTTTTCCTTTAGAGACTAAAAAGCTATTATGAGGAAATTTGTTAGGTTGAAAAAGTGAGGGTGCTAATGGATTATTAAATGTCTGGGTTAACCTTACTAGAGACGTTTTCATTGGGATAACTCAATTTAATACAGTATAATAGAATTTTCTAGTATATGTTGAAGTCCAAATGGTGATGTGTAAAAGCAAAGAATGAAAAGTCCCTTTGAGAAATCTGCTTGAAAGCTGATGATTTGAAATTGCTCTAACCTTATAACTCTTTATTCCTGTGATGAGATACTGATATAATTTAGAAACGGGTGGCTTAGTGATATATGTTTCCTTTAGATTCTTCCTAATGGGTGACATTTATTGAAAGCTTACTCTTGAACTGTGCTCCATGCCTTGTGCTATCTATCTGCCTCGGAGCTGTTGGACGCTGTAATTACATTTTGCTTCATTTCCTGTACAATTTATGTGAAAATCCTTCCATGGTAGGAAAGTACAAAGTCCAGATAATGAGAACATGACAATGTATAAGATTTAAGATGGTTGTTTAGATTGCAGCTGGAACTGCCCATGAGTCAGGCACTTTCAAGGTCATCCAACATGTAGCGAGCTCAGGCAGCACAGCACTTTTGAGACCACATAAAATGAAAACATTTTGCTACTTTTAATAAACATCAATCTTAACATCATTATTCCTAGAAATTGAGGTGTGTCTTATGGGTAGAGTAAGAAGAATTGCCAATTCTTACTATGTTGAGTTACTGTGGCATTTAGCCACAAGCAGGACATCTTTATTAAGAGTAGTTTTGTGCCAGGATATAATGTTTTGAAGTCTCCAAAGCTTCGCTATTTTGTTTTATTACGCTTTCAAAGTTTTCCCCTTTAGCAGTTTCTTGATGGTACTAGATGTATTTTTAACTAATGTGTTTTCTTAAAGCCTTTTTTTTTTTTTTTCCCTTTAGAAAACTCTTGTAGCTAAATCATTATGCTGCCAGTTCCCCTCATCCCCAGCCTGGTCTACATTCTATCTAGAGATAATCAGCTGGATTTTTTTTCCAGGCTAAGGATATTGTATAACTTTATTCTGCACTGTTGATTCTGAGTCTACTCCAGGTAGACTTTCTGAATCCCATTTCAATACTGCAAACTCTGTATATGCTTGATTGTCATTGCATTCTTACCATATATTTCACATGCTAAGAAACAGAAATGGGCCACAAGACAACTGCCAATGAGCACGTTGGCCACTGAAAGCCACGTTTGTTCTGCTTTGCCTCCTTGGTCTAAAGAGAGATAAAGTTTGCTCCAGACTCCCAGTGGGAAACTTTGAAGTCTGGGCTTGGGAAAACTAAAGGAGTTTGGGGACTAAATGAGGAAACAAGGAGACAAGTTTAACAGAGCAAGCAGATACATTTCCATGGAAGGGAGGAGAGGAGAAGCCACAGCTTGAAGGAAACATCCTCTAAAGGTACAGGCTGTGAACAAAGTACTGCAGGGAGATCCCCTGGCCCTTAAAAACTCTCAGGCAGCTGTTACATGGCACCTCTGACATAAATCCATGCTACTGTTGAAAGCAATGAGCCCACCCAACTTCCTGCATCTTCTGCATCTTCTGGTTTACTCCCACCATCTCTCTTGTGCCCACAGCAAGGATTATGCTGCTGAACAGTAGCTGAATCAAAGAACTGATCTGCTGAAAACTAATCCGGGCAGTGGGGAGAGCAGGGGATTGTCAGAAGTATTAGGCAGAGGTGCTGGATTCAAGTGATGATGCAACTGCAGCCTGGTTGCACCTAGCTTTTCTAAGTACTGTGTTGATGAGACAGCCTGGAGAGCAAGTGGAACAAATGCATCTCTTTGTATTTGAATAGCTGTGTTTGGGGCTTTTCCTTGGAGAAATGAGTATTGTTGTTTGCTAATGAGTTAACTGTTGTGTATCTAAACAACCTCCTAGGTGACGCAGTAATAGAATGAATAACATTCATTACAGAATGAAGTAAGCTGATCTGGATTTCCTCTCCCATTTTTTGTGACTATCTGGTTTGTGAAGAGGTTAGACAATAAATGCAGGTGAACTAATCTTCAATACCAAAGGCTCTCTAAAATTTGGCTGCACCTCAGCCCTCCTGGATGGTAAAAATCTGGGGAAGAGCAAGGAGGGCCTAAAGGACTTGACCAGTGCAAAATCAAGCTCTCAGAGATCAGGAGGAAGTTGAGAGGCCTCACTATTGGTGTTCAGAAGCCTTTGCCTTGGATGAAAAAACTGCTGACTGCTGTTTCAGTTGTACTTAGCTGAAAAACTGTATCATGTGCATTTCAAAGTGGTGCTAAGCTCTGACTGAAGGTGTGGTTTTTGGTGAATATCAGAAATGGTGCAAAATAACATTCTAATGCTTGGAGGGAATAAAAACTAACTTGAATTTAACCAGTCCCAAACTTTCTGCATTTCAAATGTTGACAGCTATTTGCCTCCTCATCCTGGGCCAAAATGAGACAATCTTATGGAACAATGTGTTCCCAAAAGACCCTTAAAAATAGTAGTGCAAATTCAAGGTTTTCATCTTGGTCAAAAATAGAAAACCAACCCCAATCCCTGACTACTCGGTTATTTTCTGCCATTGTCAATTCCTTGAACAGTTCCTCTTTTCTTCTAAAATGAGCAATTTCTTTTTATTTATTTATTTCTAAATGTTCTAAAAATTATCTTCTTCATTTTCACTGCCTCCCTAGGTCTGGCTTGTAACAACTCACGTAAGTCTGGAAAATAATTTGGTTACAGTGCTTTCAAAAAGGTCTCTGGTGAAATGAGTATGTCTGTAGGATGCACAACATACTGCTGGATAGACAAAGTGGCACAAAATACAGATTCCCTCATAGCAGAAGCAGCTACAGCCTATGACACTTGAAAAATAAGTTTTCTTATGATGCCAAATTACTTTTTTGCCTCCCAAAAGTGGAAAACTGTGAGCCACAGGGGCAGTATCGTGCACACCAGGGCAGTGCTGCCAGCCATGAGCATCAGTTGAACTGGCTGTGAAAGCTGGTGGGCCTGCTCTACCCCATCATGGGTGCTTGGCTTCACATGTGGCTGCTTCTGTTTGTCCTCAGCCCCTCTCTGCTCCCCTTCTGTTTGTCCTTGGTCACTGTATAGCATCGGGCTCTAAAAGGCTCTCAACAATTTTCTGAATTCAATGTATTCTGTTGTGGATTGTACTGTCACAGAAATGTATATATTAATAGTCATGATACTCATCTAATGAATAAAAATAGTTATCTTAAGATGATGTAAGATCAGTTAACTGCACAGGAGGACCTTTTTAAAATTGAGTATTTTTTATGTGGGATACGAGTTCACAAAGAAAAATTAACCACGATGGGAGTATTCCCCTTGATCCAAGTCTGATAAATGTCAGCAAGAGCTATGAACATGCTGAAATTGAAGAGCAAAACCTACTGTATGAAATTAAGCTGTCCAAACAGTTTTTAGGGAGAGACAATGATTTAACAGAGTTCAACAGATCAATTTTACTCTCGGTAAGTGAAGATGATGGTTTTGGCATTGTTATTCTGGCAATCCCATAACTTGCTCTTATGTCCAGCTGCACATCTATAATACCTTTTGGGGCTGAAGAGGTGAACTGAGATTGTAAATTGAGAATGGAGCATCCTTCTTTGAAGTCCAACTGTGTTGTCTTTTGATCCCTAGTTCTTTCAGCTCTAAAAGTAAAGGTCCTCAAACTAAAAGGAGTTTCAGTATTTTCACACAAACCTGGATGCTGTACAGCAGCATCACCTATCACTGACTTCAGCAGGGTTGAACGTTTTCAGCACTATTGATAATTGGTTCACTTAAAGATGCACAAGCCTCCTTTTTCAGTGTTTCCAAATACTTCTTTTCCCATCTGTTTTATGCATTTAAGGATCTGGAGGGATAATATTCTCTTTTTACAGAGAGGATTGGAAAACTTGGTCCTTTCTGAATTTTCACCTTGGAATTGGGATCAGCAGCGTTGTGAACCTCCTAAGCAGAGAGATTTTGAAAAGGTCCCAGAGTTTAACTGAGGTGCTGGAAAGATGGGTAAAATTTAAACTGAAACTCCACAGGAATGGATAAGCATAGAGAATAGCCTACTGTTTGCCTGAATTTTCAGTAAGCAGAGTTCACCACCTTGGTTTTTTCCTGGATAAGTGTTTGAAAATGCAAAATGATCCTATGGATCAAACGTGAGGCTTCCTATTACACGCAGAGAGCTGCCACTAGAAGTTTTGCAGCAAAAGGTTAATGTCCTGGTTTACATCCAGTTAATGGCAATTGAAATCAAATCTATAACCCCTGTAGTATTCATTCAGAGTAAAAACAAACCCCAGTAGGTTTCTGGCTTCAATAGAGCATATTGAAATGGGCAGCTGGGTGTTCTGGCTGCTAAACTGCTCGCCGAGTTGAAAAGCAAAACCAAACCCCTCTTTGTGATCCGAGTTAATGCTTGAGTTGTTTAAAGAGGCCATTGCAGTGGTCATGGGCGACAGAGGATTCCACCAACTTCAGGGATAAGCTCTTGAAACCTGCTTTCTATTTTCTCTTACAAAGCACTCTGCGTCCTCCTGTCAGATGGGCTCTGAATTCATGAGTCTCTTGCTGCTCATTGTGCTTTTAGTGTTTGGTAGTAACTTCAGATTATGTATGTGATTCCAGCACTGGCAGTATTAGAAATATATAAATGTCAGGTTTAAATTGTCCCTTTGTTTTTTAGACTTCAGGCTTTCTCCTGACAAATGGAAACAAAATTAATCTTCCTTCTTGGCATGTTAAGATATATTAGTTAATTAAATCTATGTAAATCATTAATGTTAGCATTTTAATGTTTTTGGTAGTGCTATATCACCGTCATATCAAAGGATACTGCTTCATCTGTGAGATGTAGTAATCTCTGGGAACTACCAATGATGTAAAGTCTTAATCTCTCCAGTGCAGTTCCTTCAAGTGAAAACCAGGGTATTCAGAAGCTCAGGGAAAAGTGGGAAGGAGGAACAGCAGCACAGAGGGTGAAACAGCTAAGCTTCTCTCCTGTAGTTTTTTGGAGATGTATCTTATGTTCTCTGAGGGATTCAAGATGTTACTGTGTGAAAAAAAATACTTTCTGGGTGTAGGGAAATAGTGAGATGTCTATCTGCAGCATGATTTAAACGTTTCTGCGCATAACTGGAATAAGCAGGAAACTAATGGACCTTAGTAAGTTGGCCTAACTAGAGAGGCACTTCTCAGGAGCTAAGGCAGCAGAATCTGGCCCCCAGTGCCAAGATGTGAAGAAATAACTACAGCCAAGGAAATATATTTGAACTGACTGCCATATCATTACTTTTAAATTATAAAATGGAAAGCACATCTTGCAGCAGGTCAAAAATGTGGTGATGTGGGTGTGTTTGCAGTACAGTGAGCATCAAAGCTTTAAAGGGCGTTTCTGGCATTCATATAATTCCTCTGTTTGTTTTTCCAGCTGGAAAGAGATGATAAGCCTTTTAGTGGAGACGTGTTTCTGGGCTGATACCCGTTCCTTTTGGCTGTTTGCTTTCACTTGATGAATGGTCTGACGCACAGAGAGGATAGTAGGATGCTTCTTCTGTCCTGTGATCTAGAAGCCAAAGAGGAAAGCTATTCCAAGGCTGGTGGTTTTAAGTATGGCACAGATAGTTTGATATGCCAAAGTTCTAACGGCATCTATTTTACAGGCTTCTCTATGAAACATAATAAAATGCAGCACAGTAAAATAAAATTATTATGGTCCATCCTTCTTGGGAAGCTGGAAATTGGAGCCCATATCCTTCAGCCTGCATTGTGAAAAGAGGTGTGTACAAGAGATGCTCAGAATGGAGTTGGGACTAGCAGGTTCAGTTCACTGAAAAACCCATGTAGTAACTAGCATGTGGCTAAGTGGTGTTTCCACTGGTGGTTTTTACTAGGTTTAAAAGCCATGCATATGTGACAAAAGGGGGAGTGAAAACGGTGGCACAGAATGCAGCTTCCTGGTTTTACTGAACCCTGAATAGGGGCATTTTTTTACCATTTTAGTGCTCTTCTACTTTGTGCCAATGGAACTCCCACATTTCTGGGGAAGCTTCAAACAATATCCACCTCGGGCTCTGGGCTTTACTATTGACTACATTTTGGGAATGCAAAATCCTGATCCTTCCTTGTCATCTAAAAATTATGGAGTTAATTACACCAAATGGGTTTACACTTTCAAAATTGTAAACCCATGTGAGTAACTCTCAGAGTACAAATAATGAGGCTTGTGACTACTTAGCCCTTTAGTTATTTAACTAAATTAAGTATAGTACAACAGATAGAACCATGATCATGGAAAACTAAAATTTCTTAGCAAGTGGCAATATTTTAGATTAACTCAGGGAAGAGGGAAAAAGCAGCCTGTGCTATTCTCTACAGGAAATTTAGCAGGGAGAACTTAATGTTCTTTCTTGTCAGAGGCTACAAATAAAAGTAAACTACAACAGACCATTGATTTATGTAACTCAAACCCTTGCCACATTGTGCATAGAGCTATTAAGGATAGAAAATACCACGTTAGGAACAAGTGAAAACTCTCTGGAAACTCTTCCTTTTTCTCCCACAATTTGAATGTCAAATTAAGGCCAGAGAAATTATTTGTATCAAGCTTACTTTGTTTTGCTCTGTTTTAATACTGTTACCCAGAATATTCGCAACTTCTACCGTGGAGAAAGGCACCGGGAATTCACTCGGCCATGTGTCAAGTTCTTCAGCTGCCCTGGTCCCAACTAAGCCTGGAGCAGTCTCTGTTGTCCCAACAACCCAATACCAGTATCACAGAGATGCTGATGGAGAGGTGGTGGTGGAGCTGAGTGCAGGAACGGCATCAGGGGACTCTCCGCTATGAAAATATGACTGCCAGCAAGTACGGTATCTCAGTTGCCCAATAGTTAATCTTGGATTAAATGTATGGATTACTTTTTAAGTAGATGTAAACTGGGTCAAAGCTATTGCTACTGGATTTTGGTTGAGGCATTTCAAACTGAAAACTGCTGGTTTGCTCTCAGTTTTACCGTGAGCATGAATAATTTGAGAGAATTAGGAAGTTCATGCCCATGTATCGCTAGTTAATTATGTAATAATATGCAAGCATCGTATGACAGGCACGGAGTGCACCATTCCTGTACAACGCAGAAATGCTATCCTTATTTCAGGTTGAAAAATAAGGCATTAAAGTGCAAGAATTTGCCCCAGGACACACAGAAAGTGTGAGAGAGAATAGTTATTTAATGCAGGGTCCTCAAGCTCACAGCACCAGTCCGTTTGTTGTCTTCTAAAGTGATTCTCTGCATTCAATATACTTTTAGTATCTATTAAGTTAATTTTGTAATAAAATTAGTTAAATAGCAGACCTAAAGAAATGGGAAATGAGAATCAGATGGTGATGTTTTCCAGTGTTTTAGCTCTAGGAATAACCATTCTTATTATCAATAATCTAGTCAATGCTTATTGTAAATGTTAAAGATGATACAGTAATCACTGAAATTGAGAGTAATTAAGATATTTCAACTATCAAGGAAAAGTCAATTGCTTGGTTATCTGTACTTGTCTGAATGGCAGGCATTTCAATTACCTCCAAGAGAAAAAACTCAAATTTAGGTATAACGCATGGAGGTCATGTGGAGAGGTTGGGGCCGGGGCCCAGGAGAGCAGCAGTCACGTCTCTGTCCGGGCTGTCCTCCAGGGGAGGATCTGGAAGTCCTGCAGGAGAACGACATCACCTTTTCCTGTGTTAGTAAAGGTCAAAATGCACACTGTGTCTCTTTACCCCAGCAAGAACGTTCTCCCAAGCATGTGAAGCAAAGATGGCAACAGACGTCCAGTGCCATCGCAGGAAGCATCACCCAGAGCGGGGCAGTGCAGTGTGGTGGGATGGTGCTTCGAGGGGAATACATCACCCATGACAAGGGAAACTTGACTTTGAATGAAGGCCCGTAGCTGGTCCACCCTTGGGCTCCGCTCCCTACCTCCACCTCTGGGCACCTGGCTTCGGAGTGGCCCGGCAGGGTCTGCTGTGCGCTGCCGCTTTAAGGGATGCAGGCACTGCCAGGAGAGGTCCTCTCCAGGGCTGGAGCAGCAATCCTCTGCTCGCAGACTTTCTCTCTCACAGCTCTCGACTTAATAACATTTGGCTGCTTACGAGACGTCTGACCGGAGAGCTGAAGGCTTCCTTCTAGCGCGACAGAGTTCCACCTGGGGCGGGCGGCAGCTGCCACCATGGCAGCAGCAACGGGCTCCGCCGCGGCAAAAACTGCCAAGTCCTGCAAAAAGTACCGAACGGTGAAGCGGCAGGCGGGCATCTACACCTACCAGGAGCCACCCCACAGGTAAGGGACCCTCCTCTCTCCTGAACTGCAGATCTGCCTTACCTAGCACAGAAGTGGGACCTTGCCTTTTGCTTACAGTCTAGTAGCATGGAAAGGAGCATGAGAAAAATCACTCTTCTCTCTATTTTAGATGTATTCTAAACCTCTTTTTTTTTTTAATTTCACAAAAGTCATGTTTCATACTGCAACATAAACGCCATACAGAAAGCAGTGTAACTCCAATGAGCTCAGAGTATAGCAGGGTAACATATCTCTCTATACTTTTCCTGTGTATTATACATTTCCCTTGAATGTCACCTGTGATCAAGGGGACAGGGCTGTGGATCAATGGATCATAGGTCTGATGAAGTATGTCCTTTGAATGTTGTTACAAGGCACAGGTTAAGTTACAGTTTAGTTCTAAGTGATTAAACGTTGTTTCTTTTTCAGCAAAATTGCAGGGAACTTTCTGAAGAAGTACACAGCAACGCAGTTAGAACACTTCCTAGCCGATGGCTGCTGCAGTGCTTCAGATCTCATCATTTCATTCAGGGAAAACAGTCACCACAGGTTTTTAGACATGAGCCTCTGCAAGAATAAATATTGCTGCTGTTTCATATACAATACCCTGTTTCAAAGAGAGAACTGAGAGAGCTGTAGCTTAGCAAAGGTGGTGACAGCATCGGAAAAGATGATTTAATAATCACGAATAGAAATCTGCATCAAAGCAGGTGAATCTTTTTACAGGGACAAGTGATTCCTGGTGTTGTGAGGTCCCACGTTTCCATCCCCCTCAGCAGGGAACAGGAACAAAGGGCGACGGTGTTCCCCCCATTCTAACAAGGAAATATTTTATCACTGTTACAATCAAAATAAAAAGGCCAACACCACACGGTGAATAAATGAATGTGAAGTGCTCTTGCTGGAAATGTTTAGACAGCACTTTGTTCCAGAAAAATATACAGAGTGTCTTGCTAGCGTGATGTACAAGCTGTATGGCTGGAAACGCTCGGAGAGGAAAGACTGGGATTCCTGGTGGGGAACAGGGATAATTTATGGCTGAGCAGCAAGTGGTGGTGAGGAACAGAGGCACATCCTGGAGATGGGGAAACCATCCGAATTATTCATCAACTTTAAAACAATAAGGTTGTGTCAGTTCCCCAGCTCACTGCTGTTATATTGCTCGAATAGGTTGGATCCTGCACAAATCACCAGTTTGCTGGGAATCTGAATGGGAATAATTTGTCTTGTTTTTCCTCTCGTGGGGTGTGTGCTGGGCTGCCAGCAACTCAGACGATGATATCGGTGAAGAAAAGGCTGAGAGCCATGACCCAGAGCAGATCTTTCAGAACATCCAGTACCAGAAGGAGATTATGTCCAACATTCGCTGCCGGCCGTGGCCGATGAGGCAGAAGCTGAGGGCGCTCAGGTAATGGTGCCAGCATGAAAGCTGTTCGGGTCACTGGCTGTGACAGTGCTTCCAGCCTCAGTGGAAGTTTTTCAGTGTAAACTGGGAGGGATTGTGCACGGAAAGGATTGATAGCTGCTAGGAAAGCATGCCATGAGGGTGCTGTGACAAGAGCTGAGGGCTGGCTGGAGGCAGCAGCCACAGGGTGGGAAGTCTGGAGGTGAAGTTGTCTCCTGTGTGTGCCTGTGGCCCTCTTTAGACACCCACTGTACAGAAGAGAGAGCAAGAAATCACGCTTTGGCTACTAACTGTTAAAGCTGTGTCAGCTATTCAATGGTCCACTGAAAGGCTGTCGGTAATGCTCAGTAATACATTTATAAGCCAAATTGTTTCACTTTGTCCCAAAAAGGACAGTCCGCCATTTTCAAGGTAATTGCATGTGACAATCGCCTGGTTTGAGAACAGAAGTTGGTCTTAATCTTCAGGTAATATATTGTAAAGGGCAGTAAATACTGAATGCTTGTAGGTTTAAAAGGTACGTTCAGTTTCACATCTTAAGAGACTGCAGTTATTATATTAATAATTCCAAATTTACAATGAAAGAGTGGGTGCCTAACTCCTTGTGTCAGGTCATTCACAGTGTGATCTGTTTGGGTCTTGCTTTATTTTTCCTCTTCATCTGGCATCTTTCTCTTAAAACCCTGGATGATGCTAGGACGGCATTTTAGTCATGAGGAATCCCCTTGTGCAATCTTGGAAGTGAAGAGATATTTTTTCTCTCTTAGGCAGAGTCTGAGCTGCTGCTTTCTTGCTCCTGTTGATGAGGTTTTGGTGGTCCCCATCCACCTTCTGCTGAGGTCAAAGACTGCCCATGAGCAGATGAATATGCACCTCTCTGCATCTTACAAGAGCACTACGCTGTGTTTGCAGAGGAGGTGTTAGTATCCACATGAGATTAACCAGACTCTAATGGGGATCTTTTTTTTCACTCATTTGGGTGGCACCATTTTAAAGAAAGACTGAATCAAATGGACAGAGGAAAAAGAGAAATAGAAAACTCTCCCTGCCATCAAAGCTTTGAATGCTGAGTTTTCTCAGACAAAATTCTCAGTGGTTTTGAAGAGTGAGTAAAAACCTCAATAGGAAAATAAAAAGCTTTGCCTGGATAAGGATTTTACGGTGAGGCCATCCACAACTCAGAGCATTTGCCAACTTTGCTGGTCGCTGCTGGTGCAGGGTAAGGGGCTGCGAGTAACAGGATTGGTGTGGACTGAGCTTCTCCCTTCTTGCGCAGGCAGGCGAAGGAGATCGTGCTGAAGTACGAAGGGAGGCTCACTAGAACCAGAGGTTACCAGGCTGCTGGCGCAGAGGTATGGCTGCCTTTCCTTAAATTACAGCTCTTTCCCATACCAAGTTATCTGAGGTTTCATTCACAGAAGCATATGTTTGCATATGTGCATATGTGCATATGTGCAGTCCTGATCTCCAACTCCAACTTTCTGTAGAGGGAGAAAAAAGCATTTAAAAGCTGCTTGCCTTCTTTTTTTTTTTTTTTTTTTTTTCTATTGTGAATTTAGTAATTACATTTTTGCAGACTAATTTGATGTGTTGAGGGATGGATGTCCTTCTATTAATGCAGTATAAGCTTCCTTCTCAAATAATCTACAAATATTGATGCCTGATAGAGGGGGTGATGGGAATGGGATACCAACAACACGATGCCAGTATTCTCCAAAGAGCTATTTCACCAGAGCCTGGGGCCACAGTTCAATAGTTTAGTATGAAAAATACGTCTGGCTTCTAGTTTGGAAGACTATTCTACAATAGCTTATGGTAAATACATTGTTAAAGAAGGTTTTTGCTTGCATAATACTCAAAGATTTGGAATCTAATTTTGGAAAATCTATTTACACCACTGAAAATAGACCCTGACCCTAGTTTCTGAAAATTAATAACATGTAGGAAATTGTCCTTAATGTGCAACCAACAGAGAAGAGATCTTTAGTCATCTAAGCCATCAAAGTCAAGAATATTTTTGTTGTCATCATCAGCAGACTTTTAATGAGTAACCTATCTTAATTCACAAGGCAGGGTTGTAGCAGTAAAACAGAACATGTTTATTCATGTGAGCAAGTGAAAAGCTGGGCATGTGTCTGTTGTTCTGTTATGCTGGCCCACAGCAAATGTTAGGAAAAAGTAATTTTTCCTTGTTCTGCCTTTGCGTGGATCGCAAATGCAGTGGAAGTAACAAATGCTGTTAAAATAAATACCCGTTTTTGCTTTTGACTTGAGTGGAAGTAGGAAGTTTCCTACAGAATTGCCAAGGGTCTGCAGTACATGGCAGTAAATCAGAGATTGGGCTCATTGCTTGTTCATATTCCCCTTCTGATAAAAAAAAAAAAAAACAACAAAAAAAACCCCAACAAAACAACAGAGTTTGCAATGAAAAAAAGTTTGTATTTAATTTAATTGCCTCTATTGTGTATACTTTCTTGAAGATATTCAGTACAGGGATAAAATTCAGCAGTTAATTAGCACCACTCAGTATGTGCAGGGGAACTCCATTCTTTTGTCCAAGAACAAATTAAGGAATATAGCCTTTACATCAGGGCTAAATTCAGCAAATGCAACAGAATGAGCTACTTTTTATTTTGAGTGGAAGAGCTTCATTTTCCTATATTTCCTTAGAAAATAGCATGGTAATCAAGGAGACAAAAATTGTAGCACAGCAAAACAAATAGTACATCATCAAAATTAAGAACTCAGTAGTTGAACATGTGCTAAGAACAAAATCCGGCTCGAAGTATACATGTTTTTAAATCAGTTTTATACATTTTAAAATACAAACTGTTCATAATTGGACAATACGTTCATGCTATTATTTATCAAAATCAAAGTTAAGATACCTTTTACTGTTTTGACACTGAAATAATTTTTCCTTTACAGTTCAATTATTTTATATTTGCAATGTAATTTTTTTGTACATTTGCAATTAATGCCAGATACCCATACTCTGGATTCTAAGAGTAGAAATCATCTGTTCAGGTATGCAGTAGGCAGAAGAGGTGATAGCTATCTAAGTATAATTTTAACAAATACTACTTCCACATGGTCACCTCTGTATATTTTATAAATCTGCCGTACAACTGGCACAAGCTGCTTTATTCCTTTTCCAGCCCTGTGAACCCTGTTTTCAAATGCAAGTAGTGGTCCTAGCAATTCTCATGCAATTCACGGTATCTACACTTTCTTTGTTTAACTAAAATACTTCCCATTCATGCAATAAAATACTCATACTGCCATAAAATTTAATTAACTTTGGCCAAAGAGATTGGTGATATATTGGGTCGTTAAAATGTTATTTACTTCTCTTTGGTTTCAAATGAGATTTCATGATATAATATTGACACTGCAGCTGACTAAAATACAGGGCTTTTTTAACAACTAGCTGTACTAGAAATACTTTATAATGCATTATATGCAAATATTATTTTTCCAATGATTCTATAAATTGTAGCTCTAACTCAACAAATCAAAAACTGCACTTTGCACATGCAGATTTTGTTTCTTCTCCCAAATGCGTATGCACACCCCACTGTGCAGGAAGATGCTTTCCTCTGGCCATGCGAAAAATGGAAAATAAATAACGACTCTACAAAATATAACCACAGGTTTTCCGCAGGTGTCAGCTGTACTACACAGAGCTGAGAATACAGTAGTTGAATTTGCTGCTGTTGAATACAAAAGCTTATTTCTCCTCTAAAAAAACCTGGTATTATGCTTCTCTTAAATTGAAGTTAGTTGTCTGCTCATTTGTTTGTTTTAGAAATCAAATTGGCTATGTGTAGCGCAGTGGGATTCCCTCATAAATTACCCAGAGGATAAGCATCCTGGCAATACCCAACTTGGATGAACTTCTGCTGCCCAGAGCCACTGCCTGGCCCTGCTCTGCTGTTCCTCCCCTCTGCAGACCCCAGCCATGGAGAAGAGGACAGGGAATGGTGCCTGTTGGCCACCTCCTATTGGTTCCTCACAATCTTTATGTGTAAAAGATGTGGATTGGTGGCTCCTGACTGTCCCCTCAGGTGTATAAGGGGTCTTTGTTGGCCTTTGGCTGGTAATCAGAGTCAGGGATTCCTGTAGCCCCCATGATTTGTGTGTTTCTAAAACCCACCACAGTTTGCTTTACCCAGCTTACTCACAGACATGCTCTAAGGCTTTAGCAATTACTGTTTCTAATATTTCTTGTGTTACAAGATGACAGAGATATGAACAAAATACTCTGCATTTCTATATATTTTTTTTTTGCATATTTCATATTTCTGATTTCTCTGCTTTCGTCCGCCCCCC
>NW_015090862.1:11265269-11284020 GCF_001431845.1 Calidris pugnax
TTTTTTCTCTCCCCCCCCCCCCCCCCCCCAGCTTTGGAGGAAGTTTCTTCGACTTGCATATAATTTTGTGGTAATCTTTATTCCTTGGGAAATGAGAATAAAGAAAATCGAGAGTAAGTATAAAGATGTAATGGTATTGAAAATTAAAGCACTTACTAAAATGATGATTTTCAGGGTTTAATTTTGAATTTACTGAATTAATAATATTTGGGAGAGAGTTAAACGTAAACTTTCAGCAGTGACGTTTTTCTGTAAAACTTTGATTTTTCTTGGTGCCTTAAACCCTGCACAGTTCTTATTTATGTCTTAGTGGGGGGTAACTTTTTAAAAGTCAAATTTGTCTCATTGTGGTTCTGAAAACGCAGCAAGATTTGGTGATTGTTTATCAAAGTCCATGGGGCAGTATCCTCGGGCCAACACCCCCAGATCTGCCCATAGTGTGGTTGTAACCTGCATCACCAGCCCTTGAGCCTTTGAATTGAATTAAAGCAGTCCCTAATGTGACATCAGCATCAGATCGTACCTTTCTGCTTCGGTGCTAAAGGAAAATGGATGCATGATGTCACCCAGCACAGCAGCTTCTTGAGTAATTGCTGCTGGTAATCATGAGACTTCCCCAGCAGACTTTGTGTTGGAATTGCAATTTCCTCATTGACACGTTAACATTTTCTCTCCTTTGCTGTATGCCCTGTGTGAATAAGAAAGGTTTTTCTTTTGTTTTATTATTCAAATAATGCTTCATGAATAAATGATATGAGCTTTTATACACCGTGTAGCTCAGATAACTATTTTCTGTGGTTTAAGGTCATTTTGGGTCTGGAGTTGCCTCTTACTTTATCTTCTTGAGATGGCTATTTGGAATCAATATTGTACTTACCATAATGACAGGAGCATTTGTAGTCTTACCAGAGGTAAGAACGTGTTGTTATTATTTACAGAAAAGTGCTTACTGTTGCACTTTCCTTTCTGAATTAAACAAATGTCACACTTGGAGGAATACATCAATTTGAAATGTACAAGCTAAAATGAATTATTTAAAATAAATTCCACTATTAAGAGGCTTTTTTCTGCCAAAGGATAAGAGAATTTTGCTATTAGTGTTAGAGATGCTATTTTGTCAACATGGTACTAATGCTTTTACAGAATATGTATCTGATTACTAAAATGGGGAACCAAATCCTAAAAGCTGTACTTGGTGTTGAGTATGCTCAAGTCCTATTAGTTTCATTTACAGGCAGAAAAACATAACGTCCCCCTCCAGACTCTGAATTATTGTCCATTAGAAATCATTTTCTAGAAGCTCTGAACAGCCATAACTTTGTTTAGCTCTTGCATGCAAGTAAAGCTATTTGTTAACTTTGTTAAATTATTCATAAATATTACTTTGTCTCACCTAACCCGTGCATTATTAGCATTATCAGAAAAGATGGGAATATCTGATTTTTCTTCTAATTGGCTAAACTTAAAAAAAAGAAGTATCCCCCAAACATATTAAAAAGTAAACTCAAATAAAATGGTATTTGCTTTCTTTTTTTACATTTTAAGGAAGATTTAATCTTGAAATATCATTTTGAGATCCAGCATGTCATAATTAATATAGAAACTCTTAAATTAAAACGAAGATAACTTTTAAAGCTATTTTGTTAATGGTTTCCGTTGGCCTCTCTCTTATTTTCTCAGCCATTTTGAAGAAGCCTACAGAGCACTAAATGTCCCCATAGGCAGCCAACAGACAGCAAAACATCCTCCTCTGGTTTAGTGGCAAATAAATGCAGGATTTCTCATGCAGTTTCTAGTTTAGGATGAGGAATGACTCAATTCTTGCTATCCTGATGGTATCATCCATGTGGACAGCTCTTGGTGGGTTCTGCTGTGCAACCCCAGGCCAGAGAGGCTCATGTACCTTCTATCTCCTCTCTCTTTCCCAGCTACTGGCCGGAGCCCCGTTCGGCAGCACAGTCAGCAAGACCATCCCCAAGGAGCACATTGCATCTGCTCAAGACCTGGACACCATCTGGTCACTAGGGGCAAGACTTAAACCACTTTTTAATTGTTTCACTCTCGCTGTTCTGTTGTAATCATTAGTTACTGCTCTTACTTACGGGCTCTGGTCTTTGCAGGGCTACCTCCAGTACTCGGTTTTGTTTTATGGCTACTATGGTCATGACAGAAAGATTGGGAAAGCTGGATACCGGCTGCCTCTTGCCTACTTCCTTGTGGGAATGGCAGTGTTTGCTTACAGCTTCATCATTCTCTTAAAAAAGTAAGACTTCCCATTTATTGCTGTTCATAAGCTTGCGTGGAGGCAATTGTTAATGGGGTGTTTATCCCATTTCCTCTGTACTTTTTCTGCATAGTTCTGTTAACCTGTTGAAGTCTGCTAATATCAGGGAGGCAGACTGAGTTTAATTCTAGCTTGCTCTTTATCTTGCTATCATTCATCTTTGTGCCCTCTTCAGTTTCCCAGCCTGTAAAAGGAGGGCAGCACAGAAGATAATCTGTGTGCTTTTTGTTGGTATACTGTAAAGTCCAACACTCGTGGAAGCCCTTTCTGTTTTTCTCTTTTCTGGCATAAATGACTGAAATTTATATTTGAAGTGTAATGCTTTCAGCCTTATTATCCCCACTTATTGAAATACAAATATAAAAAATCCATCCTGGATGTAATGTCATAATCATTGTTTCAGCCGGGATATGTCATCCTGTTGAAATGCAAGCTTCATTTCTTTGCTGCTGAAGGGCCTGGAGTAGGAGTCACTGAGCAGAGAGAGTGCTGACCATAAATCCAGGAATGTGCAATGCTTGGGGATGGGCAAGGTCACTCTATCCTCTCCTGATTCGTTTTCCCTTCCCTTCTGGATACCTATTTATCCATGTCAGTGCAGTCCAGGGACATTTTTAGCACTGCCTGTAATAACCCTCAGTTTTGAAGCTGAACCTTCCATTTTCATTTATTTTTATTCTACCTGCTGGTTTGTACCAGGGGTCACTGATAAGTTTGACACTGACCTACACATCTGCAGTTTCTGGATATGATTAGCTCTTCCCCTTCTGACTCAGCTCGCTGACTCTTTGCTTAGCTGCTTACAGTTCCCCTCTTAACGTTATCCTTTTGGATGCCCTTTCTTTCACAAGCTATTAATCTTCATTTCTTTTCTTACACTTTGCAATATTCTGCCATCTTGCCTACCCGAGATGAGCAGGTTGGGCTTTTCTTTCTTTTTTCCCAAGGTCTGTAAAATGGCACTAGGTTTCTGTTTGACAGTAATATATATTTTGAGGGTGAAAACACTACAGAAAACAAACAGATCTTGTGCACAATCACAGTTTTGCCAAACTAGCTTGTAATCACAGTAATAGTGACAGTATCTTCCAGCTGGATCCTACCCGGAGATCATAAAACTGAAATATGTTTCAGTCCACAGCTCTGGTGAGATTTATTTGCTTTATTTGTCAGCTATAAAAAATGTAAATATCAAAATGCCCTTCCACAGTGAGTCATTTCGGCAGTAGAACAAAAGTGAAGTTCAAGCTCTGAACCTCACCCTGTTTTATTTTCTTCAGAAAGCTGCCAACAGTGACACTGCTGCAAACTTCTGGGAGTTCTAAAGGCACAGACATCTGAAAACTATGAACCACATCAGTGATTTCCTTCATATTCATCTTCGCACATTAACAACAGTTGTTTTGGTTTGGTTTTTTTTTTTTTTTTTTCAGAATGGCAAAGAACTCAAGAATGAGTTTAGCAAGTGCCTCTGATGAAAATTACACTTTCTGTTGGAGACTGTTCTGTGCTTGGGACTATTTAATAGGAAACCCCGAGGCTGCAGAGAGCAAAGCTGCTGCCATAGTTAATAGCATTAGGGTGAGCAACTGACTTTCAAATTATTTAGAGTTGATTTATTTGTTAATCTGTAAGATATATATGTCTTTCCTCTCATTCCCTTGCATTTCCTCTTGTTTTTTGGTATTTGTTCACAGATCTGTTTGCCTAGGGCAGTGCTGGTGCCGCAGCTCTGTGTGGTGTTAGTGTCACACCACACTGGCTGACACTGCCATTCTGTCCCAGCCAGGCCCTTCTGTTCCTCTTTGGAAGAGTTTCATTTAATGTCACTGTACGTGTGACAAGAAGTTAGATAACGAGAAACAAATTTGCTTGTGATGCAATTTCATTGAGTAATAGAATCAAATTCATGTTAACAACGTGAAAACATTTATTTCAGCTCCATAACAAATGGTCTAGGGGCATCTTACAGCTCTCTCAAAATTAGAAAATAGCTTTAAATACAGATGTTTTCCATTTAGAATTTAAGAACAAATGAAGAAATAAAAAATAAAGTAACTTATTTTCCGAATTTGGTGTATTCTCATTAAGTCATTGAACAAAATTACGTGAAAGGCTAAATTATTAAGCTATGATATTTAGTTATTCTGATGACTGAGGATGCCTTTTGACAGTTCGGTATTATATTTCTGACACATGGATTCTATAGGTATCTCCTGCAAAAAGATCTAATAGTGCAAACCCCTGGTTGTACCCATTGAACACGCATGATCAAAATGCACGAGTATTTGATTACTGTGTATTTGTTTCTCAGAAATCTCCTTTGCTAGTTAAGCTCACTTATCACTCCTAAAAAGCTATGCAGGACAGAGATGTATTTATCTATTTGCACTTTCAGGATGTGAAATTTTTTATTAGTGTACTTGATACCTTCTGTGAAAGATATGTGCGTTATGTCTGCTGAACACTAATAAAATGATAATGCTGTGTTTCTTTCAAGGAAGCTATATTGGAAGAGCAGGAAAAGAAGAAAAGCAAAAACTTGTATGTATATAAGACCAGAGATACTTCTCAAAGCACTGTTTCAATGCAGATAGCAGTGCTGAAACCATGTTAGAAAAGACCCCTGGTGTCACAAGACAACCTCCTTTAGTGGCTGTGTCTTTTTTTTTTTTTCCCCCAGGGCAGTGACTATAAGCTTAAGAATTATTGCAAACATCCTCGTGCTTCTCTCGCTAGCTGGTAGTATTTACATCATCTACTTTGTGGTGGATCGATCCCAAAGGTTAGAGCGCACCAAAAAAGAGCTGACTCTCTGGGAAAAAAATGAGGTACGCTGTCCTTCTGTCACCTCTGGGCCAGAAGCAGGACGGTCATCTCGGGGCTCTCTGTAGCAATAGTGTGCACTGAGGGGGAAATTGCAAGAGACTGGCCAGGAGCAGGGAGGAACAAGCGTGAGGACAAAGTGTAAACTCTCCTGTCACTTACAAATCTACTGATTGTGCTGATTCCTTTCTACTCCCTTGGCCCAGCGTTCGCTCAGCAGGGGGACACTGAATGTCCTGTGAATATCTCCATTTGGATGAATGAGTGGATACTGAGAGTAGGAAGTGAATAGGTACGGAGACGCTCCTCTGCCACTTCAGAGAAAGGTGCTGCCTTCATATTTCCCATGTTTTTATTTTAATTAGTAAACTAGTAACTTTAAAGCTAGAATGTCTGCAGTAAAGATTCCTGCATCGTGTTCCAGATCTATAATTTTGAATCATACCTACTGTTATTACTAATATCAATAATACCTAAGAGGCTAAAATAATAGTTATAAGAGATAACATTACTATTGTCAGTAATAGCTAAAAAGCTTAAAGCGCCTCCTCCAAGAAAAGCAACCCCCATTAAATGTGCATCAGCAGTATTTCAATCAGCAGTCAAGGTACCACAGAAGATCCTCACGCAAAGCTACAAAAACTCTGCGTCTTTCCGTTCTGTAGGTAAGTGTGGTTGTGTCCCTGATCACCATGATCGCGCCCTCTGCTTTTGAACTTGTGGCAGCTCTGGAGATGTATCATCCAAGGACCACTCTTCGCTTCCAGCTTGCCAGGTACAGGCTTTATGCAGTGTACAAATTACGTGGGAAGAAAGGGAGGAAGAGGAGAGATGTGCTCTGCTCGTATGTTTTAGTCCAGCCAAAGCAGAGAACGTGTGAGAAGCCAATGGGATAACAATGCAATAACCTCTATCTTATGCTTTTTGTTTTCAGGGTTCTTGTTCTATACCTGGGAAACCTCTACAGTTTAATCATTGCTCTCCTGGATAAAGTGGACAGTATGAGCATCACTGTAAGTTTAACTTGGTGTTTTCTGATGTGTAAAGCTGGTAGACTTTACAGATTGAATTCCATTTATTGTGGTATATATGAAGTCAGATGAAAATTTTTTTGAAATTGATTAAAACATATTACAGGTTGATAGGATTATAATGTTAAGTTTAGTTTGTAATGTTCATTTACAACTACTTTTAGGTTTCTCTAGGATAACTGGATCCATTTGATTGCTGATGTAACACAAAAAATAGATTTCCGTACATTGCTTAACTATTTAAAAAAAAAAAAAAAAACATCACTTTAGGGCAGATATTTACAGCTACCATAAATCAGCTTTCAGGACTGTCCTTACAAGTTCCATCTGACTCTGTACATTGACAGTTACTTGGCAGTCACCAAACTGCTGCTCGAAAAGACATGAAGAAATGCCTGTGTGTGTGTGTGTTGCAGAAGGTACAGACACGTGCATGTATGCACAGCTGAAAAAGTAGCTTTTGGGACATTTATTATTTCAGGACTCTGACGTTAACAACAATGCAAGTAATTCTACCGCCTTCTTAGCAACCAAAACTCTTTCTAAAGACGACAATTTATCTACAACTATTCCTGATGTACAAATGAAGAGAAACAGTGGTGTCACATTGGAAGAGTCTCGCACTCAAGGCTTGACAGTCTCCAACTCACTGGTTAACAACACACTTTCCTTTAACACCCAGAACCCACAGGATCAGTGCTGGGAGACATATGTTGGTCAAGTATGTAATTGTTTTATTATGTCATAAACTTCATAAACTTCTTAATCCACGTTTCACAAAAAATTAAAATCATGTTGTGCTGTGTTCAATTTTAGAGCTTTTCTTTGCATAAATTTCAGAATCTAGCTAAGGATTATGTAGAAAGTGTAAAGACTACTCAAAGTGATTTGGCCACAGATACGGGCGTTGTTCTTTGTTCAGTATCTACAATGTGTTTAGTGTTGTACAAACGTGCTTTTGTCAGGCTTTGGTCTCTACCTTCAGTTCTGCACAGGCAGATCTCTACAGATGTGTAAGACAGAGCCTATTTTAATAGGATGCATCCTGTTGAACTCATACAGAGAAACATGACTATAAAAATGCTTAGACAGTAATTAATAGTAACTAGTAACTAACACTGCTTTTGGTTTTGTACAAGTAATAAGCCTTTCTTATTGTGAAGCTCTTAGCAAGTCTGTACTACTACAGTCAGTATAATAAAGGATTAGGTACAACAGAAAAAACCCAAGTTATTTCAGTTTATCTAGATAAACTTTCAGAACAGTCATTAAAAAGAAAGCTTGAAGCTCTGGTGACCAGAGTTTTATTGCTGCAAGCAATAGAAGGCACACTGAAATCTTGATTATATTTGTTCTCTTTGCTAGAAAAAAGGCCAGTGAGGGAAAATTCAAACAGGAAAAGCTTAAAAGGAAATAATTTAGATATTTAAATCATATTTCATCAGTATACTAAGCTTAAGCCAAAATACAATTACAAGTGCAGAAGAGCCATACGCAGCCCATTTGTTTCCAGAATGACTCAGTATGTGTGAACAATATGTATTTCAGGAGATGCTAAAGCTTTCAATTATCGACATGATTTTCACAGTCGCAAGCATCCTGCTAATTGATTTTTTCCGTGGACTGTGTGTGCGATATTTAAGTGATTGCTGGTGCTGGGATCTAGAAAGCAAGTTTGTAAGTACGGTCTTTATTTTATCAAACTAAAATGCTGAAGATAGCCAGGCTCCTTCCCTTAGCATCGAACTTCCTTAAGGCCTTTCAACAGCTAAAGAATTTCTTGGCAGCACACATCTATAAAGGCACAGTTAGCGCTATTTTTAACACTGTTAATTGGGGGGCACAAGGTATATGCTGAGATTGGATGTTTTTCTCAAGCCTACTCTCATGGCCATGGTGCAAAAACCTCTTTGTTTTTCCCAAAATGAGATCATGGAGCAGTTTCAGAGTCAAAGATGAGACTGAGAGCGTAGGGTTGCTCCCCGCATCCTCTTTTCTGTAGCTGTAACATCTATCCATAACGTAGATGGTGGTTCAAGAAACAATAACCAAAAGCATACAGCCCCTTAAGGAAATTATATTGAGTAATAGCTGGGTAGCAAGATGCTGTTGGCATGAAAGACTGAGGACTATTTCTGTCCTTAACTTATGAAGTGAAGTAAACTAGAGAGGAATTAGTTTATTTAATCCCCCACTGCAGAGTAGGTTTTACTGTGTCCCACTGCCTGCCAAAAGCCAGTATTTGGCCTGGACGTTTCAGGCTGTGTGCTGTCTGCAAACTGATTCCATCAAATGCTTCTAACAAATGATGTGAAAAAAAAAACCTTCCCTTAGCATCGAACTTCCTTAAGGCCTTTCAACAGATAAAGAATTTATTGGCAGCACGCATCTATAAAGGCACAGTTAGCACTATTTTTAACACTGTTAATTGGGGGGCACAAGGTATATGCTGAGATTGGATGTCTTTTCTCAAGCCTACTCTCATGGCCATGGTGCAAAAAACTCTTTGTTTTTCCCAAAATGAGATCATGGAGCAGTTTCAGAGTCAAAGATGAGACTGAGAGCGTAGGGTTGCTCCCCGCATCCTCTTTTCTGTAGCTGTAACATCTATCCATAACGTAGATGGTGGTTCAAGAAACAATAACCAAAAGCATACAGCCCCTTAAGGAAATTATATTAATAGTTGGGTAGCAAGATGCTGTTGGCATGAAAGACTGATCCATAACGTAGATGGTGGTTCAAGAAACAATAACCAAAAGCATACAGCCCCTTAAGGAAATTATATTGAGTAATAGCTGGGTAGCAAGATGCTGTTGGCATGAAAGACTGAGGACTATTTCTGTCCTTAACTTATGAAGTGAAGTAAACTAGAGAGGAATTAGTTTATTTAATCCCCCACTGCAGAGTAGGTTTTACTGTGTCCCACTGCCTGCCAAAAGCCAGTATTTGGCCTGGACGTTTCAGGCTGTGTGCAGTCTGCAAACTGATTCCATCAAATGCTTCTAACAAATGATGTGAAAAAAAAAACCCAAAACATTAAGATGAGGTATTCATCCCACACTGTGTTTCTTGTAGCCAGAATATGGAGAATTCAAAATTGCAGAGAATGTATTGCATTTGGTCTACAACCAAGGAATGATCTGGTACGTAGTTCATAAGTGATTTTTCTTGTCCTTTGTTGGCTGATTACTAACTCAATCGTGTGATTTCCAATGAAACCTGTTCAGGTAGGATATTAGTAATGTAGTCTTTTATAGATTATTATAATAAGAGATCACCTGTTGATAGTAAGCTGTTGTTTACCTGTTTTTTTCATGTGTTCTTCTGCTATTGAAATTGCTCTGGCAACACTGAGCACTGAAATTATATTATTTTTCCAGGATGGGAGCTTTCTTTTCACCTTGTTTACCAGCATTCAATGTTCTCAAGTTGATTGGACTCATGTACCTGAGGAGCTGGGCTGTGTTAACGTGCAATGTACCACATCAGCAGGTTTTCAGAGCATCTCGGTTAGTCAAAAGATAAAGAATAAATCAAATGCAGACAAGGGAAATGTCTTCTGTGCAGAGGAACAAAATGACAGGAGATTTTAGCTCTGAGAGTTGACAATCAAATTTCACAGTAATACTGATAGCAAAGGTCTGTGGAAAAAAAAACACCATAGTTACTAAAACTGGAGGATTTGTAAAGCAGGGAAGTTAAAGATATGCAAGAGCTGAAAAATATGTCATGAAATATTCCTAGACCAATATATGTGGCCTAATATAAATGCTCAATTTCCATACAACTCTGAGCACAATAACACATCACGCTACAGAATTCCCCATTTTTCTTCTATCATGATGAATATCTTAATTGTTTACTCAAAATGGAAATTATTTCTAGCATGTTTTGAAGATGAGTCAACTTCTGCCTCTGTTCTGTTTCTCCCCCAACACAACTGGGCAGTCGGGTCAGTTTTACAGACGGGTGCTATAAACAGTTCTCTGGCTGCAGCGGTGGCATCTGGAAAGTCCCGCAAATAGGATTTTCATCATTAAGAGTCTGTTTAAACTGATTCTGTTCAGACTTTCTAATCACAGCAGAATGATTTTGATCTTTCAGAAATGTAGATCTTGAACTTGTTGGGTAGATACAGACTCGCACCTTTCATGTTGCCTGTTTTTCTCTCTGATTAGTATAATCTGAAACACGTTATGCTTTCTTGCAGATCCAATAATTTCTACTTGGCCATGTTGCTGTTCATGTTGTTCTTGTGCATGTTACCGACAATTTTTGCTATTGCCCGATATAAGCCATCTTTAAGCTGTGGTCCTTTCAGGTAAGTCATAATAGACTAATGAAAATTGCAAAATTTGATTTCACCCTCTCACAACAAATTCATCAGGTTCAATAATACCCAAATTACTGTTAAAAAAAAAAAAAAGTTTATATATAGGACAATCTTTTTTCTGATGATGATGTTTTCCAGTATGAGTTTAATTAGGTGAATACGTCAATGTTCTGAGTGAGGCTTGGTTCAGCTCTTTTATGTTTACACAGCGTAATGTGTCACCAAGCAATCCAGCAAACATCACTGTCCTGTGTCCCAATTCAAGCACCCTCCAAGCCTGGCCAATGCTTTTGTGCTTTGGAAAAATTGTTACAAAGCAAATAATCAACAAGTTGCCTTTTTTTTTTTTCCCTTTTCACTGTACTGTTCTGAAGTAGCTTTGAAACTCCTTGTTTACTTGATAGAGCACTGCTCAACAAACAGATGTACCTAGGATTTCTGGCAACTTTATTTTATTTCCTTTTTTTTTTTTTTCCCCTCTTGTAGTGGACAAGAAAAAATATATGATATTGTTTCTGAAACGATTCAGAATGATTTTCCCGCATGGTTCAACACGGTGATCACCTACATCAGCAGTCCTGTGGTTGTCCTCCCTGCACTACTACTTCTATTGTAAGTACTTTGTTTTTCCCAGGCAGGTTAAATTGATTAATTACATTAATACCGGACTTATCTCTGGGGAGTCAAATGTTGACACTGAGGAACACACACTGTATTATTGTCACTTTATTAAGCGTATCTGAAAAAAAACCACCTTATTGAATATATGGTATATTGATCAGATGGGAATGAGAGTATGTTAAAAAGACTGTTATCCCACTTTGAAAAGGAATTTCTTGTTCTGGAATACTGTGTTAGCACAAGTTCACTATACTGTGTCAAGGCTTGCAGTGCTGCTGGTTCCAGGAAGATTTAAGATCCTTCTTCCCTCTCAAGAGCTCCTCAGAAATTAATATTCCATTTCCTCATGGTCATTAGTTTAGTTTATGACTGTGAACAGGGCTCAGTCTATCATTTAAAGCAGCTACCCAGTCATCCTGATTTCTGACAAGATAAATCAATTATGCAGGCCTGCTCTGAAGTGCTAATGTAATATAACTTGCTGCAGACTTTCCAGTGAAAGTCCTTTCTTACTCTAGTTTCTAAATAATTATTTACAGCTGGGAATTAATACTTACTTTGAGCTGTTTGAAATTCACTTTGCTCTATGAAGCATCATTTGTCTTGCATGTATCTTTGTATCATTTTTTTTTCCCCTGTAAACTACTGATGAATGCAGACTTTGTCCCATCAGTGGGTTTTTCAGACAAATCAGAAAGACCGAAGCAATACTTCCTGATTGTAACTTTTTCCTCTAAGGTGCCAGCCACGTAAACGTGAACATATTTACAAACTGAAGTAGGCCCATTGACTGCTTCAAACTGACGGCTATGAACATATATAAATGTTTGTGGTATAAAGTCCAGCTATAAGTTTTTACTTCATCTGAAAGCCAGTGCAATCCATTATGTCAGGCCAGGTCTGATCTCGCCTATGCCAGTGTAAACAAGGTGTTATTCCAGTCAGTCAACAAACTTAAGTTGGTATGAGTGTGCAAACTCGGCTGTAATTCTGGTGTCTCTGTTCCATAACCTTGGACTGGAAAAAAAGATGAGAAAATATTTATCAAAATTTTTGTTTTGAGCAAGTCCAGAATTTAAAACAAAAAAAAAACTAGAAGTGCACCCAGAGTCATATGCATAATGAAAAGACCTGCAAAAAAACACAGGCACAATTAGACCTGTCGTTAAATCTGCTTTTAGTGTTGCTTTTTCATGTATGTTTGCTTGGAGTGAAGGCTGTCATCCATTGTCATGGTATAAAGGAAATGCTATGAAGCAGCAACTGAGCCTGTACATCATTTTGATGACCTATAAACCCTCAAAGAGAAGACTGTCAAGAATGTTTGATGTGACTCATAATCACCTCTTTCACTTCTAGCATGTTAATCTATTACCTACAAAGTATTGCGAGATCATTAAAATTCACCAACAATCAACTGAGGATGAAGATCCAAACAGTAAGTACAGTTCAAAGCTCTTTTACATGCAGTTTGGTGGGTCTTCAGAAAAGTGTTAGCCTAATTAAATCTCTAGAGCCACGTTCAGTGTTTTGCAATGTAAAACCAATCCTGTATTTATCACCCTTACACAGCAGCGGATTTACTCTCTAATCCGTAATAATTTACTGGTTTTCATTCTCCTGAATGTATTTTAGGAAAGAACTGAAGATAAGAAAAAAGTGGTTCAGATGGCAGTAGGTAAGTTGATGAGCTTTCGAAATGCCACTAATAATGAAGCATTCAGATGCAAAACAATTTTGATTTCTCATACACATAGGAAAGTTCAACTACATTTTAAAAAAACTATATTTCCTCTGGTGGTTCAGATGGCAGTAGGTAAGTTGGTGAGCTTTAGAAATGCCACTATTAATGAAGCATTCAGATGCGAAACAATTTTGATTCCTCATACACATAGGAAAACTACATTTTAAAAAAACTATATTTCCTCCAGCGTCCTGCTTTTAGGTGGTTTTGAGCTCAGCTTGACTTAATCTTGGCAGCACTGAAAAACAAGGTGTGTAGTTTATACCTAAATTCTGCTGGGACCTTTGGACTGGGTATTTTCCTGCTTTTACCACCAACAGGGCAGAAACTAGGAGGCATCTCTGATTCAAATCATGTCAGACCTTGCATAAAACTCAAGAGGCTAGTGGGCAGAAGAGGAGGAAGGGCATGGCCCCTATTCTTTAACCTAAGATGTTTCAATATTTCACCAGCAATGAAAAAAATGTCAGACTTAAGTGTCTGCTGTGCCTGAGGGAATTTGAACCTGCATCTTCCACTTCTCAGGTTTTAGCAATGAGAAACCACAGAAAGGACACCCTCCTTCCAGTGAAAGGAACAAGCGAAAATTTGCCAAACCAAAGAGAAGACATGATTCAGTAGACTTATGGCTAGATCTTAATGCTACTGTGTCCCTCTTAGAGCTCTTTGGCAGACACATAAATAGTGAAATACTTGATGTATTAAAATTTAATGATCAGAAGTGACTATTAAGGGCAATGAGATATGTGTCCTAGTTCAATTTCATTTGTTACAGAAACCCAATTCAGTTTTTGGCTGTGACCAGCACAGTCCCTGGAACCAGTTTGCTGAATTTGGCCACCATTGGCCAGCTTGTTGCCCATTTTGGAATCCTACAGTGCAATGTCCAGTGTTGTTTGTATGTCCCTCAATCTACCATGTACCGTGTTCTGTTGGATCCCCTGACTGAAGGGTGAATTTGAGCCACTGCATTTACACAGCAGGCTCTAAATTTTAGAGGCCTGTACAGTTCTTGAAATAATTTCTCTTCTATAGCCAGAATCCAAAATCTGGATGGGAATGACAAGAGACCAGAGCAAGAAAGTGATATTATCAGCCAGGAGTCTTCTGTTCGGTCCTCAACTCCCCGAAAGAATGGCAGTGTTTTGAACTTTGAATCTCCCGTGAGCAAAGGCACCAGAATACAAACCATTTCCCAGTCTGTGCCTCAAACTGTGCCCTCAACTGATGTTGCAAGACCTGTCAACGCAGCTCCCGCAACTTCTACCTCCTTAACGTCAGCTCCCTCAGCATCAAGTGTACAGAAACCAAGAAACGATCACATCACAAACAGGCAAGACTGCTTTGGTTTTGAAACAGCATTTCTTCCAGCAGCTCCATGACATACATGTGTCTATGCACAAAATAGCTGAGTATTCAGACTGTCTGCAACAGTAAAACAGCTGAGGAATTTTTAAAAAGCATTCATGGGTACTATTCAGAGCGCTGGTGATGCCACCTCCTTAACTCTCCCTTAATTGAAATGGGATTATAAAACTTTTGAAGTTATGTAGCTGCAGTTTGCACACACCTCAAGCAAAGGTAAATACTAAGCTTCCCCTCAGGCTTGTAACTAAAATAGTTTGTGCAGGATACTGTTTCCATGAACAAGACAAACACTGTAAGAGTGAAGGAGCTCTCTGCAGAATGCCTGTGCAGGTCTGGCTGTAAGACAACCAGTTTTGGACAGCTGGTTCAGAGAGCCGAGCAATGCTTTAAGCTACCTGGTTTTGTTCAAGTGATCAGAGCATTTTTAAATGGTTCCCAGAATTATAAGAAAACAAAATAGGGACGTAACCTGAGAGGTCAATTGTCTGCTGACTTTTCCGAGGGAAGAACCAATGTAACTGCTAATTTCTAGACTATGTTTCACCCTCTTATAGCTCTTTGGCAGACACATAAATAGCGAAATACTTGATGTATTAAAATTTAGTGATCAGGACTGACTATTAAGGGCAATGAGGTACGTGTCCTAGTTCGATTTCGTTTGTTACAGAAACCCAATTCAGTTTTTGGCTGTGACCAGCACAGTCCCTGGAACCAGTTTGCTGAATTTGGCCACCATTGGCCAGCTTGTTGCCCATTTTGGAATCCTACAGTGCAATGTCCAGTGTTGTTTGTATGTTCCTCAATTGTGCATCTACCGTGTACCGTGTTCTGTTGGATCCCCTGACTGAAGGGTGAATTTGAGCCACTGCATTTACACAGCAGGTTCTAAATTTTAGAAACCTGTACAGTTCTTGAAATAATTTCTCTTCTACAGCCAGAATCCAAAATCTGGATGGGAATGACAAGAGACCAGAGCAAGAAAGTGATATTATCAGCCAGGAGTCTTCTGTTCGGTCCTCAACTCCCCGAAAGAATGGCAGTGTTTTGAACTTTGAATCTCCCGTGAGCAAAGGCACCAGAATACAAACCATTTCCCAGTCTGTGCCTCAAACTGTGCCCTCAACTGATGTTGCAAGACCTGTCAACGCAGCTCCCGCAACTTCTACCTCCTTAACGTCAGCTCCCTCAGCATCAAGTGTACAGAAACCAAGAAACGATCACATCACAAACAGGCAAGACTGCTTTGGTTTTGAAACAGCATTTCTTCCAGCAGCTCCATGACATACATGTGTCTATGCACAAAATAGCTGAGTATTCAGACTGTCTGCAACAGTAAAACAGCTGAGGAATTTTTAAAAAGCATTCATGGGTACTATTCAGAGCGCTGGTGATGCCACCTCCTTAACTCTCCCTTAATTGAAATGGGATTATAAAACTTTTGAAGTTATGTAGCTGCAGTTTGCACACACCTCAAGCAAAGGTAAATACTAAGCTTCCCCTCAGGCTTGTAACTAAAATAGTTTGTGCAGGATACTGTTTCCATCAACAAGATAAACACTGTAAGAGTGAAGGAGCTCTCTGCAGAATGCCTGTGCAGGTCTGGCTGTAAGACAACCAGTTTTGGACAGTTAGTTCAGAGAGCTGAGCAATGCTTTAAGCTACCCGGTTTTGTTCAAGTGATCAGAGCATTTTTAAATGGTTCCCAGAATTATAAGAAAACAAAATAGGAACGTAACCTGAGAGGTCAACTGCTGACTTCTCCTAGGGAAGAACCAATGTAACTGCTAATTTCTAGACTATGTTTCTCAAACTGGTCCTAAAAATTTGCAATAGAGGTTTCATTATCTCCACCCTTACACTCTAGTGTTTGACTTCCAGAACAGTATTTTTTTTATATGTATGAATTAGACTGATAGATGAGTGTAACTCTAAATGTTTCCTTCCTGTTTTTTCCTTCTTAAAGGTACCCAAGCATTGTGCATGGGAGTGCAGGCGAGCTCTGTAAAACAAAGCCCTACACACCAGTGGCTTTCAAAAAGCACACTGAAGATGTTCATTCTGAGCCTCTCTTCAGAAAAGGCATTCGGCAGGTAAATACGGATGCTCTTGGGGCAGGGGCTCCTGTTTTTGTGGGACATAGACCATATGCTACCAGGTATTATGTTGTTAATGAAAATGAATCCCGCAAAAAATCGCTCCGTTCTACCTCCCGACTCCAAAGGCACTTCAGAAAAGATGAGTCAGGAGACGTTATTGAGTTGTATCCACGCAATGTCAGAAGATACGTGGTTCGAACACCACACCAGATGTATTCCCCTCATCCCAGTGAAGATGAGGAGGATGAAGAGGAACTCAGAAGAGAATTCATTAGCAGATCCCATCGCCCTCGCTCACTGTCTGATCTTCGCCCACCACCAAGATTTTACATTGGGGAACGCGCTGATGGCCACATTCTTACAAGCAAAGATCTGGCCAGAGTGCACTACAAATCCTGGGACGATGGCTTTGAGCTAGACCTGGACAGGCCTCCATATGCTTACAAGAAAGTGCACCTGAACTATGCTGAGCCACGTGTGAAACCAAAATCAAAGCAAAAGCTGGAGCAATCTCTAACAGAATCTGATTCCATTTCCATTGAATCCAGCAGTGATCCGCAGAACAGCAGCAATGACCAGTATATCCAGGTGATTCATAGCAAGGAAAAGTATCCGAAACCTGGGACAAAACCCACCAAAAAGAAATCAAAAAACAGTATTGATCTAAATATGTCAGAGCCTAACGAACTGGTATGCTCGAATGTCTGAGGAAGTGCCCCAACCCTTCTGTGTTTTGAATGGGTGTACATGCATTTGTTGTACTTGCTGTTTGAGGTCTATTGGAGTAACTACAACATAGTCTTTGCAACACCAGTGTATGCTGCCATTCCAGGTGGGAAAAGCATAGTTAGCCTTGTGGTTTTACTGTAACTGTATCTTGCTTCAATATCACAACTGATCTGTTGCAAAACTTGGAAGAGAAAACTAATCCAAGTTATTACCTAGTGCTAATGCTGTTAAAAACCAAAAACCCTAGCTACAGGAAAATCAAAAGCTATGTACTTGGGGCACTTTAATTAAACCAGTACAAAACTATGTCAGATGAGGCTCTCTTTGACACAGTCCCAGCTAAAGATGCTTCCACTGAATAAATTCAGCAGGTAATCAGCTTCCTACAAATAGAGGTGCTATTTACAGTGCAGTTTATGACATCTTGACGTGCCTAGTTTCACTATAGCCCTCAATCTACCATGTACCGTGTTCTGTTGGATCCCCTGACTGAAGGGTGAATTTGAGCCACGGTGTGTGGCTCAAACAAATCAGCAACAGGCTAATTACAGAGAACATGGAGTTTCTTTAGAGGGTACTGCATGGGCAAGACGTAACCTGAGAGGTCAATTGTCTGCTGACTTTTCCGAGGGAAGAACCAATGTAACTGCTAATTTCTAGACTATGTTTCTCAAACTGGTCCTAAAAATTTGCAACAATAGAGGTTTCATGATCTCCACCCTTACACTCTAGTGTTTGACTTCCAGAAAAATATTTTTTTATATGTATGAATTAGACTGATAGATGAGTGTAACTCTAAATGTTTCCTTCCTGTTTTTTCCTTCTTAAAGGTACCCAAGCATTGTGCATGGGAGTGCAGGCGAGCTCTGTAAAACAAAGCCCTACACACCAAATGGAGGTATTTGATCGCAGTAATGCATGCCAGCCTTCTAGATGAAATCTTAGATCTTGTATTAATTTTCTGGTGAGACTCCTCAGCCCAGCCTGATAAGCTGCATTGTAGGAAAACTTTCCATTCCTGGCCTTCAAAAAAACTTCCCTCATTACTCCTAATTTAATTCTATTCAGTTTTTCGCATGCCGTTGCGATTTTACACCTCCTTTAGACGCTGAATATTGCCCTTTATTTTTCATGTTGGTGGGATCACACCGGGCTGCCAGCGCGTGAGCAGGCCCCATCTCAGGTGAGAGAGCGGCAAGGCCTCTGCCATGGCTGGCGGCGACCCGAGTGACGCCTCATGGCAGCGGCCTGTCGCCCGGCGCCTCTTTTCCCCTCAGGCTGCTGGCGGCAGGCTGCCGGGACAGCCAGGCCACGGCCACCCGCGGCTCCGGCCTGGCCTGCATGGCCGACCCCCGGCCTGCCACCAGGAGGCGAGGCGATAGAAGCCACCTCCTTCCCCAAGCCGCGGCCTCTCAGGTGAGGGGGCGGCGCCGCCATCGGCCCACGGGGGCGGTGCGGCCCGGCGCCCTCATAGGCCGCGGCGGCGCGGTGGCTCCGCCCTGCCCGGCCATGGACTACGCAGCAGTCGCCGAGGCGGCGGCTGAGAAGATGGAGCTCTACCGGCGGGACCCCGGCGGGTGGCGGGGCTGCCGGCACACGGTGAGCGAGCGGGGGCGGCTGAGGAGGGGCGGGCGGGCGTGGGGGGGACGACCCCTGGCCCGGCCGGGCGGCTGAAGCCTCCTCTCCCCGCAGAGCGAGGTGTCGGGTTCGTGGAGACCC